>NC_090892.1:53000327-53035327 GCF_036669925.1 Montipora capricornis | reverse complement strand
TGCTATACCTATCACCCCTATTGTATTTTTAAGGTCCACTTGAAGCCACGGATTTTTATCGCTGTTACCAGCCACCCAGGCACGGGCGTTTGGCCTATGTCCACCCCCTGGTGGCTTCCCTCCTGGGCCTGGTGGCTTCCCTCCTGGGCCTGGTGGCTTCCCTCCTGGGCCTGGTGGCTTCCCTCCTTGGCCTGGGTGGCTTGATGGTCTTACTCCTAGGCACAGCTTCCCTGTTGGTCTTCGTCCACACCACTTTGAATGTAACCTGGCGAACTGTGCTCCATGAACGTAGTCCAGTGACGATGAGGCACTTATTTGAAAATCTTTAATGGCTTTGCTTTCCATACCGAGGGCTTCTCTACATTCTAAGCAAGTAGAAGACAGAAATGGCTTAGATGCTAATAAATCTTACTACCCTTGCTTTGTCTTTCCAAATTATAAAGAATGCTTGTTATCAGGGGTACCCAACGTCAATTTTCGGAAAACATCTGTTCCTAAGACGATTTGAGATCTAGAATTTTCGCAACATTTGTTGTAAAATTTCTTGCTTGCCTGCCTGTCCTAGGATTTTCGATCATCTAAAACATGGTATAATTGCCCATTTTTAACGGATTTTTACCCTAAAAAGGTCACCTAGAAGTTTCGGGAGCCTTTTTTCTCGCGGAAATTCTCGAAAACGTAAGTTTTGATCCCTATAACTTACGGATCACTAGACTTTCAGCTAGGGAATCCGAACAGACAAAAACTTTTTAGGGGATACAAATATGCCTATCTCTACCGTTTAAATAATAAAATACTTTTAACAATGCTATGTTTAAGTGGTTTTGAACTATATTCTCGTCGGGTGCCCCTGTGTTAAAACCGTGATTAAGTTGCTATTGGTCCAATCAGTCAACTTTACGGTGTAATTAAGCTGGATTTTCTGCCCTTTCTCCCTACATCCCATCGCTAACAGGATCAAAACATTTTTTTGAATACGACGACCAAAACATTGGCGAGAGAAAAGCGCCTCCCTTGAAATTTACTTTTCAATTGTAGCTAGTTATCCCCATCCCTCGTACCTACGCCAACCAAGATGTTCTGACCAGTTGTGAAGATGTAACGATTACCTTGGCAATATTGTCCGGTCCAAGGATCCTTGCACAAGCACCTAAAAGCTCTCAATTCCTCTGCGAAAACACATGAGCCCCCGTTCAAGCAACCGGTCAGCTGACAATCACGCTATACCAAGAAAAATGAAAGCAAGAACGGCTAATTCAATAAATTAAGGACATGATTTGATATCAAAACAAACGGTCTGTCCAATGTATAAGTAATAGCTTACAGCACAAAAGTCCGTATTTACAAATTTTTGCCAATATGTAGCCGAGCCGTTCTTTTATTTCACTTTGTAACTGGAATAATAATTAAGATATAGATATGTACATCGATTTTCCTCCCAGTTGCCGCAATTCTGTGTGGCGTAGCAGCATTTTATTAAAGGCATGTAAGGTTAGCCATCCATATTTAATTAAATAAAATCGCGGATTCAGATCCTTGGATAAACACACGGGACCTCAAAAGAAATAAAGAGAAAGTCCTGCCCGTATAATTACATCTGCAAATGGTCAGAGTTTCAAGTCCTCACGGATAAGGACTGAACCGCAGAGCCCGTTTTTCAAGCTATGACAGTTTAAAACAACTTAAAAATTACTCCTGAATAGCCAAGTCCTGAGTGGAGAAACAATTCATTGTACTTTTAACGTTGTGTAGAAGTGTCTAAGGACAGTATTCTAAAAAGGCGAACCATTTGTCGATTCATTGTCCTTAGTTATTTACTGACCTTTTTCAGAACTGGGAAAACCCTGCTGATGCATAATTTATTCGCCTAGCTTAACAATGTATCATACCATCTGGAGATCACACGGGCGACCCTTAGCTTTATAAGCTGACTTTGCTTGAATTAAGGACTGAGGCAAGTTTAAGAGACAAAAAATAACAGTTCTATCCAGAATCCCAGAAAAAGATTACTCACCTCCGCCTTTTTGTCGAACAATTGAATGTAAACGGATTCTTCATCGTATTCCAAGTCCCCAGAGTTGGAAACTGCTTCTCGTTCGTTGAGTTCGCAAACGTTTGTTATCTTACCTTGGTCTGAACTCAACGTTTGAACAAAATTTAACGAGACGCAACGAGAGTCCCTTTGACATCTCAGCCCACATGATACCACGCTGTCGACTCGAAGTGACTTAAAAGTGAATCCTTTAAGTCGGCGATTAGCTCGAGACGTGGCAGAAGAAGACAAAAACGTGGAATCCCGGGATATTATTTGAGGAATAAGGATACCAAAACAGCCAAAAAGTAACACGAAGGCCTTAGTCACGGTGTAGTCCATGTTGATTTTGAGGAGTCAGAGAGAATGGTATTTTCGTGCACGCACACTTGACCAAGTACGGTGTAGTTCTTTGTTCGAAATTACTCTTGTTAAATTTTGTAGCTCAGTCAACAAGGAGGTCGTAATTGCGGCACTAAAAAGCAAATTTAGAGACAGAAAAGGGTGGAGTTAGTGGCTAAGAATATAGTTCAGTAGACAGAGCTGAAAGACATCTGTCAAATTACTCTGATTTGTTCATTTTACCCATAACGTTTCGTGATTCCGGAAATAAAGCTGATTCAACAAAGAAACGTGATAATAGTGCTGATAAAAAATTATTTCAGTGATCATACAATAAGTGTCTCGAACATCTGCTCTATATAGTTACTCTGTGACTCCAAAAACTCTTGCTCTAATTTTTTGAAAAAGTAAGTCATCTATGATTTAGTTACTGGTTTTTTCATCACGAAGTTTTCTGACTGTTCGTTTTTGTTCCATTTCATATGAACGGTTATTTTGTTTACTTCGTCCAGGAGCCAAACTGAAAGGCTTTCAGGTTCGCAAAAGCATTTACATATGCGGTTATCACCCTTTCTGTGCTATTTACCGTACCATAGAAACAACAAAAATACAACAACGATATGGAGAATTATGCAGTGTGCCGCGGTAACCAGCACTGTCTTTATTACAGACTCAAAAATAGGCAAAACACAACACTCCCCGGGGGTTGGATACCCCAGCGCATGCAATGAAAGGCAAGCCGAGCACGTATCCGCTGCAGCGGACACTCGGAGGCCAGAAAAAATCTCACCAAGATTGGCGCAGGAAATCTGGGTAGGAACCAAAGTAGGCTACGGCTGCCTGGCCCTCCTACTGGACCCCTAACCAAAACTTCTCTAATACGAAAAACACCCCCATATCCCACTAAAAGAATAAACAAAAAGCGAATTTCTGCTAAAGGTAATCTCAGCAATAGAGTCACGCTTCAACGGCTGCTTGGGCTGGACGGGCCCCGCAAGCTTCCTTCGGGCACCTTCGACAACGCCCTTCACCAAGGGGTGAATGGCAGGTGAGTCCATCCCTAACGAGAGAGACGTAAAAAACCAGGCATTCCAGTTGGTCACTCATTAAAGAAACCCACAGATAGCCAATCAAATACTACCCCTGGATGACGCAATTTTTGCGTGATCACGCGTGCGTTGCTTCCACTTAATTACAACGGGCTTTCTCGACATTTTTTCACCTCTATAATTTTTTAGTAATCACACGATTTTTCTAGTGCAATTTGGAGTAAACACGCACTCGTAACTTTTTTTTTCAGACTACAAGTTGCATGAACCCATAGGGCTCGCGCAATTTTGTTCGTCTTTGAAAAAGTCTATTCGTGCTCATTTATTCCTATAATTGCGCACTTAAGGTAAGGATAGTACCGACCTGCAAAATAGCACGACACTTATTCAGGGGTGTGGCGATCGCGATGAACACTAGACCACGAAAGGCTGCGTCGCAAACTAGGGGGAAATTATTTATTAAACATTCGTGCGTGTTACCGAACATGAGTTTTTTTGTGTTTTCGTTTACGCAATATCCGGTTATCGTATTACTCGGTAACACATCTCACGGGGTTAATATTTTCCCGGTATTGTTAAGAAAAAGTATTAAACATTTTTAATACCATCGTAGAAACTTTTAAAGCATCCGTTTACTGGTTTGGATCGGAATGAAGCCGTTAACACAGTTTTAAATGTGAACAAGTATTCTACGATCGCACTTTAAAACCTATCGTTGGGCCAAGGAATGAGGACTTAAACTGGATACTACGTAAGATATCGTAGCATAACAAAAAACACTTAGAAGGAAATCCGCTAAGAATCCTTCGAACAAAGTGTAGGCTACTCGTAGCCTCTCGTTTTTAATAATAATATTGTACTGCTGTGAGTATTTCTGCAGTAGGTAAGTGTGGTGAACATGTCCTGAAGTCAGTAAAGCTTCCGTATCCATCTAGCTGAACGTGAGACACGCGGGAACTTGGGACGAATAGAGAAATTTTACCTTTTACCGTATTTGAAATTAACGCAACAGTTTAATTATCGTGATTTGAAGGGAATTTTGCTTCCCAATAAAGGAAATTAACGCGAAAGAGAGGGTGGGAAATGAACGCGTCTGCTACACTCCTCAAAAAAGAATTTGTTCAGAACACAAAGAAATTGCAGTTGAAGTACAGTAAACGATTACTAATGTGAAATATTGGTGTGAAATAAAACGCATTAAAGAGGCGCGACTTTTTATAACATTTAGCTATGAAAAATTGCAAAAAATCTTTTATGCCTTTCCCTCGGCTGTTAAACAATGCATACAAGGTGCTGCTTTATCCGATGCTCGTTTACTGAGACCAAACAACATTAATAAAACATATACCAATTTGGAATAATTGGCGATGGGCAAAAACCCATAGCCGCTTTAATAAATTGCTAATTTGCAAATTAAATCTTATATATATAATATTGAACAAATTATTCCTGGCCCAGTAAAGGTGAGGGCTCCAAAAACGCAACAATGCTTAACAAATCACAACATCAAGGCATTTAGAGGCGGACAAAGGAGAGGAGGTGGGAATTAAAACACTTCTTGACTCAAAGAGTAGCTGAAGTGAATGCCCACGCTTACACAACTCACGTGTCATGGGTCCTAAGAAAGGGGTACTACCGATTGCATAAACCCTAACCCCCTGTAATGCCCGGATGTTGTCCCGCACTAGTAAAACATATGCAAAAACCATGACTAACCGGCAGCGCTAGCCTGCATAGCTGGCGGTATTGTGTACTAGGCGAGGGAGATTTGGCGGCGGAGCCGCTGTACCAGTCGACCGGTACACTCGACCGGTACACAATACCACCAGCTATGCAGACTACGGCAGCGCAGCCAAGTGGAAGGCATAAAAATCCTAGTCGCAAGCAAATATTTCATTTCTTAAAAACACTTAAGAAATTTTGTAAAAACGGTTAAAATTACACGGTTAAAAAATACACGGCGTTTCGACGTTCTCAGACGTCATTATAAAAAAAAAAAAAAACAAAACAAAACAAAACAATAGTTTATTAAGAAAAAAGGTGACATAAAAATATGCTACAAGCTAACAAAGAGTGTAGCACCGTATGATGGAGTCACTCTTGAGTGTTAAGGATAGGCATCAGTTCTTTGATAAATAGCATTTCGTGAACCAGGCAGTCAAATTTAACGTGGCACTTCTTAAGAACACGAAATTGGACCTCATGAAGAAGATTTTTGTCACCGTGCACTTCCAAAAGGTGTTTACCGATAGCTGAATACTTGTGTTCTGCAGTGCATTGATGAAGGAAGGTGTCGGGCTGTATAACCGACATAATCTGTATCACACAGATCACTTGATAAATGACGTCCGAGAATTTCGAAACGTCGCGTATTCAGTTCTAACCGTGTATTTTTAACCGTTTTTACAAAATTTGTTAAATGTTTTAAAGAAATAAAGTGCATGCGCAAATAAAATATATTGTTATACCTCCCAACTCAAATACGTTTCCTGATTGGAGGAGAACGTGTCACGTGCCATTGGTCAAAACTCAATGACGTCCTAGGGCGAACAAAACTCAATGACGCCCTAGGGAAACGACACCTTGAACTTTGGACTTGCACGTGATCAGGTCGTGCATCTTGAAACCGCGGCAAATTTGTATGCCAGCCGCGTCAAGCAAATAATTTTTACGCAGTCATGGCAGCTAAACGATTTCAAACTCTATATTTTGAGTTGGGAGGTATAACAAAACACTTAATGACTGGCCCCTCGGGAAACAGTGAGTTTTGTTTCCCCTCGAGCCTCAATGTTCATTGAGGTCTCGGGGAAACAAAACTCACTGTTTCCCTTGGGACCAGTCATTAAGTGCTTAATGTTTGGCTAGGTGACAAGAATCTCTGGAGTTTGCCACAGCTTTGGGGAAAAATTATGGTAATTAAGGTTGCGAAAAGTAACGCGCAACTTAATTAACAGCGCGGAAATTAACGTTAACACAAGTTAACACGACTTAAATTAACGCAAAATGTTCAAATTCGCGTTAATTTCCTATGATAAGGTAGTACGCATTAGCGCAAAAAAGGCAATCGCCAGTCTGAAATTTGCGTTTTGAAAAAAAAAAATCAGAGAAAATTCTTTGATTTTAGTTAAATTCCTCCCTGTTAGCTTCACATATCGAAAAAATTCTCCATGGAGAGAAGCAAGTTAAAGCAACTGAATTTTCAATGATCCTTTTAAGACGAGCAGCTGCTTACATGTAATTGCCGTTTGCCATATGTTATTTCACGTAAATGCGAAGCTAAATATCTGTAATAAATAAAAGAAAAATCCGCGAGTGATTCCATCGGAGAATTCTTATTCGCTTTCCAGCGTCGTCGCTTGAACTCCCTCGGTTAAGTCCTTTACAAAGAATCCAGGAACCAGATTTCCTTATCAATTATCTCTTCGTGGGCTTTAGACTTTTCGGCCGATACTGAAAGAAAGGAGTACAAGTCATTGACATCCTTTGTGCGTGACAGCGAATGTTGGAAAGCTACAAATTATCTTGGATTAATATTTAAAGTTCAAACGTAACTTCTGTTGTATTTGAATTTCATTGGTTGTGGAGGGGTGGGATGGGATTGGTCCCTTCCTTTGGGACTTTTCGGATCTGGCCCTGCAACGCTCTCGTATGTTCTCCAGGCAGCCACTAATTAGTAGTCATAGAACTATCAAAGTTTCTATGGTAAGTTGCAGTCTAGAAAACTAAATTCACTTTTTTACCTTTTACAAGAACCATACAGCTCAATCCTCATGGATGCATGACAGAACCAGTAGACAGGAAGAACTCGAATGTAGCGAGCTACGATCATAGGGTTGAACTCCTTATACACCACTGAACGCTCGTCCGTGTTTCCTTGAAAGGTCTAATGAAAAAGTTTTAAAATTTATATAGCGAAGTCTCTATGTGAATGAGCTTATATTCAAGTAACTTTTACATAAAATCGGTTCTTACGGGATATGTATTCAGTCAACAGCATAGTGGATAACAAGTAAATAGTAGATAAAAAGAGAGGCTATGAAAATGAGTTTATTTAATTATACGACTGAGGTCTTCTTAACTTGGACATAAAATCGAACCAATTGCGTCTTAGCCCCTAAATATTCGTTCTGTTTTGCACCTACAGTGGCGATTTTCAGCTGACAGAAACGTCACCTTTCTCTCAAACTAAAAGAAAAAGAAAAATCCATTCTTACCGTTTCCGACCTGTCGCCATTTTTCTTAAAAATCTTGAAGGGCTGCCAACTTGCTTCCCGATATTGAATTTTGTATTTTGTGACCCATCCTGGGCCATATCTAGAGCTTCCTCCCTGCGTTGCTATACCTATTACCCCTATTGCATTTTGAAGGTCCACTTGAAGCCACGGATTTTTATCGCTGTCACCAGCCACCCAGGCACGGGCCATAGGCTTATGTCCACTCCCTGGTGGCTTACATCCTTGTGGCTTCCCTCCTTGGCCTGATGGCCTCCCTCCTTGGCCTGGGTGTCTTGATGGTCTCACTCCTTGGCACAGCCTCCCTGTTGGTCTTCGTCCACACCACTTTGAATGTAACCTGGCGAACTGTGCTCTATGAATGTCGTCCAGTGACGATGAGGCACTTATTTGAAAATCTTTAATGGCTTTGCTTTCCATACCGAGGGCTTCTGTACACTCTAAGCAAGTAGAAGACAGAAATGGCTTAGATGCTAATAAATCTTACTAACCTTGCTTCGTCTTTCCAAATTATAAAGAATGCTTGTTATCAGTGTTATAACCGTGATTAAGTTGCTATTGGTCCAATCAGTCAACTTTACGGTGTAATTAAGCTGGATTTTCTGCCCTTTCTTCCTATATCCCATCGCTAACAGGATCAAAACATTTTTTTGAATACGACGACCAAAACATTGGCGAGAGAAAAGCGCCTCCCTTGAAATTTACTTTTCAATCGTAGCTGGTTATCCCCATCCCTCGTACCTACGCCAACCAAGATGTTCTGACCAGTTGTGAAGATGTAACGATTACCTTGGCAATATTGTCCGGTCCAAGGATCCTTGCACAAGCACCTAAAAGCTCTCAATTCCTCTGCGAAAACACACGAGCCCCCGTTCAAGCAACCGGTCAGCTGACAATCACGCTATACCAAGAAAAATGAAAGCAAGAATAGCTGATTCAAGAAATTAAGGACGTGATTTGATATCAAAACAAACGGTCTGTCAAATGTATAAGTAATAGTTCACAGCACAAAAGTCCGTATCTACAAATTTTTGCCAATATGTAGCCGAGCCGTTCTTTTATCTCACTTTGTAACTGGAATAATAATGAAGATATAGATATATACATCGCTTTCCCTCCCAGTTGCCGCAATCTGTGTGGTGTAGCAGCATTTCATTGAAGGCATGTAAGGTTAGCCATCTATATTTAATTAAATAAAGTCGCGGATTCAGATCCTTGGATAAACACACGGGACCTCAAAAGAAATAAAGAGAAAGTCCTGCCCTTGTAATTACATCTGCAAATGGTCAGAGTTTCAAGTCCTCACGGATAAGGACTGAACCGCAGAGCCCGTTTTTCAAGCTATGACAGTTTAAAACAACTTATAAATTACTCCTGAATAGCCAAGTCCTGAGTGGAGAAACAACTCATTGTACTTTTAACGCTGTGTAGAAGTGTCTAAGGACAGTATTCTAGAAAGGCGAACCATTTGTCGATTCATTGTCCTTAGTTATTTACTGACCTTTTTCAGAACTGGGAAAACCCTGCTGATGCATAATTTTTTCGCCTAGCTTAACAATGTATCATACTATCTGGAGATCACACGGGCGACCCTTAGCTTTATAAGCTGACTTTGCTTGAATTAAGGACTGAGGCAAGTTTAAGAGACAAAAAATAACAGTTCTATCCAGAATCCCAGAAAAAGATTACTCACCTCCGCCTTTTTGTCGAACAATTGAATGTAAACGGATTCTTCATCGTATTCCAAGTTCCCAGAGTTGGAAACTGCTTCTCGTTCGTTGAGTTCGCAAACGTTTGCTATCTTGCCTTGGTCTGAACTCAACGTTTGAACAAAATTTAACGAGACGCAACGAGAGTCCCTTTGACATCTCAGCCCACATGATACCACGCTGTCGACTCGAAGTGACTTAAAAGTGAATCCTTTAAGTCTGCGATTAGCTCGAGACGTGGAGGAAGAGGACAAAAACGTGGAATCCCGGGATATTATTTGAGGAATAAGGATACAAAAACAGCCAAAAAGTAACACGAAGGCCTTAGTCACGGTGTAGTCCATGTTGATTTTGAGAAATCAGAGAGAATCGTATTTCGTGCACACACACTTGTTAAATTTTGCAGCTCAGCAAACAAGGAGGTCGTAATTGCGGCACTAAAAAGCAAATTTAGAGACAGAAAAGGGAGGAGATAGTGGCTAAGAATATAGTTCAGAAGACAGAGCTGAAAGACATCTGTCAAATTAATCTGATTTGTTCATTTTATCCATAACTTTTCGTGATTCCGGAAATAAAGCTGATTCAACAAAGAAACGCGATAATAGTGCTGATAAAAAATTATTTCAGTGATCATACAATAAGTGTCTCGAATTTCTGCTCTATATAGTTACTGTGTGACTCCAAAAACTATTGCTCTAATTTTTTGAAAAAGTAAGTCATCTATGATCTAGTTACTGGTTTTTTCATCACGAAATTTTCTGACTGTTCGTTTTTGTTCCATTTCATATGAACGGTTATTTTGTTTACTTCGTCCAGGAGCCAAACTGAAAGGCTTTCAGGTTTGCAAAAGCATTTACATATGCGGTTATCACCCTTTATATGTAGAAGGAAGGAAGCCCGGGGGGGGGGGGGGGGGGGGGGGGGGAACAATTTAAAAATTTCTGGGGGTGGGGATGTGCCGCTGGGACCGTGGAACCCTTAGCCTATACCAGAGCTAGTTCAGCTGAATTTTGCTACCGTATACTAGAGTAAACTGCCACCGATTTCCGCCTAAATTCCGATTCTTGACAGTTAATAATACCCGGAGGTGTTTCATGATAGCCATTTATTGACACTGTTGAGGCTGAGTTACGTAAACTTAAACTTTGCCGATTTCATTTTTTTATATTCTTGAGTGGGAATTTCTGGTTTCCTTAGTCTTGATAAAATCCTCAACCGACTGGTCAGTTTCGTGAAAAATGATACCCTATTCTAGACCGAAAGGCTATGATTTATATACTCTATCCTAGAGTAGACTGCTTGAAAACCATACCCTTCACAGCGGCACATACCTATATAGTCCATATATGGCAGTACCCCCCCCCCCCCTCCGGGGAAGGAAGGAATCTTGATTGCACACATTGATATTTTGACTAATTATAGCGATTATACTGGTATATAAGACAAAATTCGGAAAAAAACTGAGGGTAGAAATAGAATTTTTTACAATGTGGGTGCACAGTGGCCAAAGGAGCGAAAGCTTTCGAGTTGGCCACTGCATATGAGACATTATTACAAGGTCTAAGTTTTGTTTGTTTGTTTGTTTTTTCTTTCTTAATTTTTTCCTTCTAATGAACAAAAAAAAAAAGAAAGAAAAAGAGCAACAAATTAAATTAAATAAAAATTAAGAAAAAAAATACAATTAGAAAAAGAAAGACATAGGATACATGTAACTTACATAAGTATGTTACAAGAATATGTTTAAAGAAGTGGCAGCATTAGTAATCAAAGTTAGAAATAATTGTGGAGGACCTATCCCTGAGTAGAGAGCAAGTACTGGACAAATTGAGTTTTAAAAAGACGTGAAGATGTTGCAGACTTAATGTTGATAGGTATTGTTTCCCATAACCGAGCTCATATTGCCTCAAATCGAGATAGTCCATAATTAGTTCTGGAAACTGGCCTGTATAAATTTTGAGCTGCAGCATACCTTGTATTATAAGGATGGATATCGGTGACATGCTTTATAAGGTTAGTGAAGGATGGTGGCAGTGTTTCCTTGGAGGCATTAATTTTAAAAACAAGACTGAATTGACAACTTGAGTTTAAAGAGATTATCTAGTTTTAAAATTTGTAAAAGGTTGAAAGAAATATGGGGTAGCAGATTCATATCTACTGGCAAAAAACATGATACGAATGCATTTATTTTGTTTAGTTTTTAAAGTTGATAATCTAGTTTTAGCTGCAGATCCCCAGCTCGAGTCTATAATTTAAATAGGGAAAGATAACATTGTAATAGAGTTGTTTTAATATGGATACTGGGTATGGTGGCTCATAGGGACAGCCCATAGGGAAAGCTTGTGGCTGGTGGATTGATTCCCCTTTCTCCGCAAACCTAGCTTGTGGTTTATAAAGTATTTCAGTTGTCTCAGGGTCCAGTGAATGCCATGATAAACCGAAAGGAAGATTAAGATGGCCGCATATCGATACCCTTTCCTCCAGTAGGCAGCTACACATTCCTCGACGGAATTGAATGTTTCCACACAAGTACAGTCTGGTAATCCTACACTATGAGCTATAATCTGAAGCAGTAATAATATCACAGCAGGGAACTTCATAGTGATGTTCTCTCTTTCTCGTATATTGCTGTTCAACGAGCATGGTCGACAGCTTGTCAGGTAACCAGGCCTCACCTATTCGTCTGGTAGTTGTTTTGTAGTGTGGAAGGTGTTTTGGATTCTGGGATGAGGTTTGGATTCTGGGATGTGTTTTGGATTCTGGGAAGTGTTTTGGATTCTGGGAAGTGTTTCGGATTCTGGGAAGTGTTTCGGATTCTAGGAAGTGTTTTTGGATTATGGGAAGTGTTTTGGCACTCTAGGAAGTGTTTTGGCATTCTGGGAAGTGTTTTGTCGCTATGGGCCACCGTTGTCAGATGCTCAGATCGCACCCTTAAACTTGTGGCGAAAAGAAGTTGTGCGGGAACTTGAAAATGATCAACATGTCAGCCCAGACGCCAATGTTTCTCGATTCCTTTTTATTTTCTTCAATCTTTCTGGGTTCAGTACTTTGCTAGTAACCACATGTTTTCTCAGGGGGCTATTTACCTAAGACTTTTACCATTGCACTACAATGATATACAATACCAAAACAATATCGTGCAATATTAGAGCTACATATTACGCAAAGACAACTTGAATCTCCTGGAAGACAAAACGCAGCGCAGTTGACAATATGGAATAAAGCGCTGTGTTACTTCACTACCACAGGTAAGCAATGCGTGTCTATTTTTTCTAAAGATGACAGCAATTTCGTCTTTGTGACAAATGATTAATTAATAGGCCGATAGCCAGGTTTTTAACCTCAGAAAAGGATCTGTTCCGTCGTATGAACGAGTGAGCCAAAGGGCCTCTGCTAGTATGACTTCTGGGTGACCCCTTAAATGGTCTTAATGACCCCCGACTTGAAAAAATTGCCTGGAACGTTGCACGTACCACAGGCAACCCAGTGTACGCTCACCGAGCGTCTAGTTTGGAAATAATCGGTGTTTCATATGGTACCATAACATTGCTGTTACGTGATACAGTGTTGTAGCGTTATTCGATCTAAAGAGAGAGTCTTTTAAGTGTTGAAACCCTTTGGAGCCTCCTTAAACAATTTTTGTATGAAATAAATGTATATATCTGAAGTGCGGCCCACAGAGGAAAGGGGGAAGTGATCCCAGCACTTGTCCCGGTAAACCAGTATGCCAGGTGATGTGGGTTAGCTGATGCGCTTTTTTCTTTTCAGTGCATCAGCGGTTTAATTGAAGTATCAGAACAAGTACGACTACGAGTAGAAATTTTACGCAAGGGAGGCAGAGTGGTCCAGTGGTTAGGGCGTTGGGTTTGCATGCGGCTGCTCAGGGTTCAAATCCCGGTCTGGCCTCTGGTTTGGACGTGTTGCCGGTTTTCCCGGATTCAACCCTATCACGTTATGTAAATAGCCAACTGGTTGCCTCCTTCCAGTAGGGGTGCTTAATAATGTTTCTGTTAAGTTTGAATTGTTTCTTTCAGATTGTTAAAATTGGAGTGCCTGTAAACTAGCTTGATAGTTAAGTGCAGTTCCACTATAAAAAAAAAGACAGAAAGAAGAAGAAAAGAACGTACTAAGTAGGTGCACTTGGCAAAAAAAAAAAAACAAAAAAACACTCGCCCCGGAAACCCAATACACATGCTTATAATTAGTAGACCCTTGCTTCAGTTTGCAGTGTGTAAAAATGAATCGTTAACTAGACGGAGCCTGCCACAGACATGCAGGCTCATTTGATCAATCCTCTTTTATATTCGCGAACAGACTTGAATTACGTTAGTGAAACTGCACGAGCGATCCTTTGAGGATCGCCAGTGGAGGCACGCAGGAGCATTTGGTGTTCAACTTGTAGGAACTGGCACTAAACAGCAAAATGAAACTTCGTTTGAACTATATTATTTTCGCATCAAGCGAAAACCGAAAATTTTTATTAAACAGCTTTACTCTATGGCATAAAATAAAACAATATTGTGAATAAATAAAAGGGAATTTCTTTCAAGGAAACGATATGTATTTGTCAAACTTACGCGTGTACATCGGCAAACGCAGATGAGCGTTCTATACAAATGAAATTTTCACATTTACTTGAATTAACACACCAAATATATTACTTTCTTTAAACTGAGGAATAAATCTGTCAGAGAAATAAAGAAACAATAATAAAACAATTTGATATACAAATTCAAAGGAAAAGAGTCATTGGAATGAAAAAAAAAAAAAACTGTGTGCGGGCGCGAGATAAAGAACTGGAGGAACCGTGTAACAGTCAGTTACTTTTCTCGGAAACTGACAAAAATAATATAAAAATAAAAAGAAAAATACAAATTGGTTTCCTGATTTGCCTTTCTAAGACTAATCACGAGGTTAAAACTTAAATACTGATAAATGTTGTCGAGATCAATCGTTTCTCAGAAATTTTGAAGACCAATTTTTATACCTAACTGCTTCAGTATTCCGGCGTTGGGGGCGGCCATCAACGAACAGATTCCACTGATAACAGAGATCACGGTGTACCACTGTTTCTAAGAGTAGGGTCTTTTTTTACGTGTATCAGCTTGACTGTCCAGATTTAAGTCGCGATGTTTTAAGATATTCAGCCCCTGATTACGTTTCTTGATTATCCAACTGAGTCGTTAAATCTCGTACTTTTTGAGCCCAGTATTCGCTGCTCTGTTGGAGTTGGATGGAAAGCTGGTGTGAGAAAAAAGGTATTTCAAATTTCAAAGGCATGTCAACCGGCGACAACTACATCTCTTCGCAAACGGAGACCAAACACGTAACCACCTCGTACACGACGAGCAGTTGGTTTCTCCTACGCTTTCCGAGAGAGAAGCACTTGGAGCTACCGTTAAATTTCCATCGAGTGTGCGCGAAGAACGTCACGCCCCACGTGATGCATTTGCTTCGCCTTATATGGAATACTACACGGCAGGCTCGCTCAAACACAATAGTTACGTAGCAAGCGCCAAAACAAGTTTGCTAACTCGTTTAACGGTTCAAATTTAATTTATTAGTCCTTGGCGCTGGAGGGCGGCTCACTCAAATAATTAACAGTTGCTCGCAGTGGTTTCTCTCTCGGGAAGCGTAGGAGACAACTGCATCTCTTCGCAAACGGAGACCAAACACGTAATCACCTAGTACACGGCGAGCAGTTGGTTTCTCCTACGCTTTCCGAGAGAGAACCACTTGGAGCTACTGTTAAATTTCCATCGAGTGTGTGCGAAGAACGTCACGCCCCACGTGATGCATTTGCTTCGTCTTATATGGAATACTACACAGCAGGCTCGCTCAAACACAGGAGTTACGTATCTGAATACACGCGCAAGCGCCAAAACAAGTTTGCTAACTCGTTTTAACGGTTCAAATTTAATTTATTAGGCCTTGGCGCTGGAGGACGGCTCACTCAAAGAATTAACAGTTGCTCGCAGTGGTTTTTCTATCGGGAAGCGTAGGAGAAACCAACTGATTGCAGGGTAGTAACCACCCGAACTTAATGTAAAAAATGGGACGTTAATAATCGTGGACGGGAGACCTTATTTAAAATGGAAGCTACCGTTCTCTCTCGTGATAAATCCAGTTTAAGCAGCGTCATGTTAGCTCACAAGGCCAACATTACGCCAATACATCACGGATGGAAAGAAATTCTTTCGGTGCAGCCACATCGCAAATGCGCTTGCTTTTCTTTCATGCTTTTGTATTCATGCAAAAACCATACCTCACCGACTCTTTGAATCCAGTACGATTTGTCTAGGACTTGCGGGTCCTTCACACCAGCTTTATCCATTTCTTTCTTCATTAAGGACCGCAGCTGCATAGAAGAAAGTTGGTTGCAGTTAAATACGGATCGAAATACCATTCGGAAAAGGAGACGAATTTTCACCCCAGAGGGCCAAGTTGCCTTTTTTTCAGAATTTTTGCACGTGCATCCAATGCATTCGAAATGAAAAGGAGAGTTCAAAATTAAATAGAGTAGAATCCGGAATTTTCACCTTGTCCTTTTGCGCCGACTTTTGCCTGAAAAGGAAAATGAAAGAGCGAGTTCAATTTAAAGTTGTTTATAGGATTCGTAGTAAATTTCACAGTTTTACGTACAGTCCTTTGTCCAATGAAGAATAGGCAGAGTCATTGAGCCCGTAAGCGTCCATCTAGAAATACAGTTAAATATAAATGTAATTGACATTAGAAAACAGAAAACGTTCACAAGTCTCGATACTTTGACACTAGGCCTGTGCGATTACGTCACAAGTTCTTTCTGTCGCAGGAGCCGCACACAGGCGACACCATCCCATCATTTATGTTTTTTGCCATTATTATTATTATTATTATTATTATCGTAGAACAGATTGTAGTTGCTAATATTTGCGAGAATTTAACCACCCTGCGATGATGCGCCAACAAAAGGACGTCTAGACTACCGCGTTAGTGGAATTCCTGCCTTTGCCAAAGAGGGCAGCACTTATTAATCGAACAACTTACTATGTTGTCTGTATCTCGGTGAGGAACCTCGGCAAACTTATAAGACTCCACTTGGGCCTTCAGCGCCATGATTGTCTGATCTCGTGACTCAAGTTGAAGTTGCAGGCCCTGAAAAAATGGACAAAATACGTATTGATTCATTACAGAACACAGCTATACGTTTAAAAGAGAGAATCGCGGGGGGGCATTTGATTTAGTAATTGTCAACGAGCTATTTAATCAAAGGGCTTGGGCAAGCGTTCCACTGGACCGAATAATACTGAAAAACTGAGACCACCGAGCAAATAGCCATTTTTCTACAAGAAATTAAAGGACCCAGCTTTTGGAACAGGAAAGTCAAAGATAAGCCTTTGCTGCGTCGGAGTTTGAAGGATAAGGAGGTAACGTTTTTGGAGCGGGAAAATACAGTAATGAAACTCATGTAAATCATCATGATCAAAACACCCCCATAAGCCTAACTAAGATTTTTGCTGCCTCGCTATGCGAATGAAAAGACTGATTTGAAAACTCGGCAAATCAAAGTAAAAAAATCAAGTTCCATTTACCTTCCTTGCCGCCGCCTCTCTGTCTATTATATGTCGCTGTCGTAGATTTTCCTTGTTTAATGTGTTCAACTAAAGGAAAGAAACAAGAAGGTAAAGATGGAAACAGGAGCCCAGAAGATGAACCCAGCACCACCAGGAACAACTTCAGCCAGTGGTCAGAACGTGTCTTAAGGCAGGAATCTCTGAATCTCAAGGCAAGCACTCTGGCTATTCAGCAACTTTGCCTCCATGATGTAACAATAAATTAAATATTCAAATAGCCAACATCTGGCTAGTTAGTGATATGTGAACCCGGAGCCTCTGCCATCTCACCTGCTGGTTAAGTTGTTGGATGGTTTCCACGTTGTTTTTCAATCGGCTGTGAAGATCTTCAATGGCATGTGCCTTACTCATGGCTTCGGTGTCTTGCTCGCTTCTGATAAGAGATAAATACAACAAACAAAGCGAGTTTGCGTGTGGGAACAAATACAGCTGTTTCAACTGAGGAAACACCAAACTCGTTTTAGGATTAGAATCATTTGGATTTTCCCAAGAAAAGATCGTAAAAAAAGCCAGGCTTGATGTTGATTTGCTTTCGTTCTTTTCCCGAGGACTACTTGACCGGCCTTGAAACCAAGAAAAATACAGGTAATTGATAGCAGAGCATCTAAGCAATTTTTCATCAGAGTGCGATGTGAATACAAAGTAACAACTTACGCCGGCCAAAAAGCGAATGGGCGAATATCGAACCATCGTAGGATTCGAGAGTGTGAAACGAATCTTCACACAGATTCAAGACGAATTGGAGAGGGAAAAATCCTATCGTTAAAAGGAAAAAAAAGCATCAGAACTCACTCATATTCCTGTAGACGGTTACGAAGTTGATGAAGAAGAACTTGTTGTTGGGTTGAATGAGATTGTAAGGCCTAAGGAGAAGATCAGGAGATAAACATTGAAAGGTCATACTTAAATCTGGAAATTAAAGTTCTCAAAGACCTTTAACTGAGAAGATACATGGTTTTGGCTCCCGGTCCAGCCCTTGGGATATGTCATGTCCACGAAAGTTATTTTTAGACGATCGGAAGTCTTTGTTCTAGCGGAAGTCTGTCTTCCAAGACGTCCGCATGCAGGCCAACCTCGGTTTGATGTTTGAACGAAAATGGTTATTCATCAGCCTTCCACGTGCGCCGCCATTTTCTCTTTTCACTAAAAACCTGTGAGCGAGGCAGAACTGCATGCGGACGTCTCGGAAGACAGACTTCCGCTCTTCTAAAAATAACTTTCGTGGACATGACATATCCCGGCCAACGCCCTGAGCCTCCCTCTCTGTTCCCTGATTTTCTCTTGATTAGACTCATTACACTGACATCGCAGTTGGAGACACCTGAGCTTTTCAGGTTTCTATAAAAAAAGACAATTACATAAATATAATTGTCCCGTTATAAGTGTGAGGATCACTTCATCTTTCGTTTATGTGCTAATTAGACTCACTAGCCTAGTTTGCATGAACAAAATACAGAAGAGATGTTGCTTGATAGCGAGGCTAGTGAGTCTAATTAGCACATAAACGATAGAATACATTTTTGGCCGCCATTTTTGCATTCGGTCTATTTCATAAACCCTTTTTGTTTGCGTCTGCATGCAGTAGATACGCGATGCTAAATCTCTTTATTACTGTGCGGCGACTTATGAGAAAAAAAAATACTGCTCCAGTGGTTGACCCGGACAAGAATTTATCCCAACTTCATTCAACATAGAATGAAAAAAAATAAAACGCTCAAACTTGTTCACAGGCATTCCACTTTCACAGTCCGAAGGTAACCCTCTCAACGCAACCTCGAAGGGATTGTAAAGAGGGTCGGATAGAGTTGCAGTCTGAACCTTCAAAGACAAATCCAGCCGGTGATGACGGAGGAGGGGGTGGGCTGAATCCAGCGCAACTGCATGAAAAACCCAACGCCCAAACGACTGGGCCATGCCGGTTACTGGAACTGAAACCTATTTCTCTGAAGGTGGTGTTTCAAAGCCTAAAGATAATTAAAACTTAGACACTCGGGACATTAATGGCTGGTGTGCATTTACGACAAAAGCATAAGCAAAACCGACATACGCAGATTCATCCGCGTGTCTTTAATGCGTCTTTTTTGTCCTGAAACAGTGCTAATGAATGATCAAGACTCTAACCAAATCCGCCACGCGAAATGACTATATTTCAAGTTCTATGGAAAACGTGAGCACATGGCGACGCATTTTGATTTTCTCCCTTATTTTAAACACCGCAAACTGATCATTTCGGTTAATGCGTAGTTCGGTTGATTACGTCGGAACAATCACGAAAAAGTTTGAAAAACTAAACTTGAAGAGATTTTAAGGTCTCTACTGACTTCACGGAGAATATATTGAGGTCAATGATTTGAAAGGTCTCTACTGTCTACTCGGTGATGAGTGTCCCTCGATTAGAAAGAAACGGTTTAAATGTTAACTGTATCAGGATTAAATTCATAAACATGATCAAAATGAAGATTCCTCATCAACTTACATGTGAGAACGAAGAACAAAGCCCATGGCAATTAAGACAAGCAAAACTAAGTTGATACTCAAAGCGAACATAACACGGACAATTGTGAACAGGATTTGTGCATTCTCCACGCAGCTTCCCAAAGCCATCCAGATTTGTCAAAGAACCAAGCAATGGCGCTCCACTACACAGAAGAACTGAACTGTCGCCGCTTCGGACCGAGTCCGCGTCCCTTTGTGCCATTATAGTTTGAATTCAATGTCCGGATGAATGATCTTCCTGTTTCTACAACGCACAGCTGCAGTGTTTTCGAATGGGAAAGCTAACGACAAAGTTGTTATTTCCCTATAATTTTGGCGAACGTCAAAAGGTTTAAAATTGAACTATAACGTGGCGATCTGTTTTGGCGGAAATATAAGATTGCATCAATCCAAGTTAGGCATTCACACTTTTAACATGTCTGATGACAGACCCTAGATTTAAGTAAATACGATAAAGCTCCTTAGCACTCAATTTTCAAGTGCTAATGGGAACCATTAAAAAAAAGCTTTTGTCGCAAACAAAGCCTTTTAGATCGCGAGAGATATAAAGCTTCAATTAAATATTTAATGTGTTTAAAGTTTATTGAATTAAATAACACCTTCCTCTGATTTACGATCTCATTTATTCCATAACAGAAACGTTTGGAATCGGTGTTAAAACAATTAAGAGAACCCTCCACTCACAAGACAAATTTCCTATTTCAACCGTCATTGGCTTCTTAGTCAATTCATTTCTTTATTTGTGCCTTTGTGTTTTCTTTATCGTCACGTTGTAATTAGCTGTATTTTTCACCTTGTAATTACAGTCGAACCTGTATATAACGGCCCTGTATTAAGCGGCCAGTTTTCAAAGTTCGGATTTTTCGCTCATACAAACGCTGTATTTGTTACCCGTATTAGGCGGCCACCCTGTAGCAGTGCTATGTTTGTCTTTCTTTGTTATTTTTACCTGTATTCAGTGGCCACCCTTGAACAGAAACTCGTTTTATTCGGTATTTTATTGTTTAAAATGCGATTCATCATCACTATAAAGCAGTGTCGACAGTTAACGACTTGCTCCACAAACAAAGGTTTCAAATGCCGAAACGCCAGACGTACGTGTTCGACTTTATTACATGGCCGTAAATCTTACTCTATTACTTAAACTTGTACAGTATTGTATATTACCTTACTTTTAACTAGCAACATTTATGTTGGAACTGCACATTGAAAGTAACAATTTACCGCTAAAACCAAAATTGAGTTTTCTACATGGGGGAATTCTCCAAAACACCCCAAATCCCGGTTACTACCCAAAGAGATATAGTATTTGAACATTATCTGAAAATTAGTCTGTTTTTGTGCGAACGCTCCTAAAACAGATCGATTATTTTGAGGTTATTTTGCCCCCGCCAACTTCTAATTGACTCTCGGGTCAATTGACACGTGCAAGTCACGCTAGTTTTACGCGTCGATTTAAGCTTATTTTCAGGCAAAAACTGACATTATTATATCTCTCAGATAGTACGCGCGCTGTAATTGGCTAAATTGCGGGCCGTATTCTACAGTACGGCCCGCTGTACAGCCCGCTAAATTTAAAATTTCGACAAAACATCATCTAGCGAGTTTTTCATGTCATTTCTGTTGCATAAACTTGTACTGAAAACTGTTTGAATCTTGCAAGCAACTATTTCAAACTTAACCGCCAAGAAGATTTAGTTTTTGGGATTTTGGCACGGCATTCTTTATGGCAGTTGAACCTTCCGTTTCATATTGACTAGTTCCCTTGCCCGCGCGCCGGTTAACCTCAGAGATATAATAAATATCTTACTAACCTCGTTTTCTCGGTCCGTACTGTAAGTTACGGATCCTCGTTTTTTCCCGTTGATTTATGGCCCAGTACGGACCGAGAAAACGAGGTTAGTAAGAGGTATAGATTCTTTAAATGTGAACCGGTTTTAATGAAATTCAACTTAGAGCGGTTTTCAATTGAGTGTTGATAGTAATTGCTTTGGTTTATGGTTGCTTCACTCGGTGATTGGTTGAGAGTTCTCGCGCCACTTTTTGAACCAATCAGAAGTGAAACCAAAACCAATCGTGGCTCACGCATGCATATTTTCCCGCGCTTTGTGTCGGCTACGTGTAATTGTTTTAAGTTTTGATTGGTTTACCAGATTGTCTCCGTCCTTTTTGATTGGCCAAAGTAATTCCTTTGGTTTTGGTTTTACGACAGTCGATTGGAACTCGCTCTATCTTCAAAGGAAGAGGCCGTTCAATGGGTAATTTGTGTACTTGAAATATCGTAAATTGGAGAATGGCGACTGCGAGCCGACCTGAGTCTAGGTCTGTTTTCCTATGACTCAAGACTGCGAAATCAGAATGACATCAAGAAATAACTCTCGCTCCAGTCTTCGTAAATAAATCAGCTTTCCAATGCGTTACTTGAGATCAAGTAGGCCAAGTAGGAAAACATTCTAGCGCAGTGTATTTGCTGAACGGTGACGCACGGATTAGGGAATTTTCGAGCCACAATAATTTTTTTTCCTTAACATTTTCCTTGTATGAATTTTATTTTGCCAGTGCATGAATATTTTTTAGGGTTACTTGGTGTGCTTGAATTTTTTCCATTTAATTTTCCCTTGCACAAGTACTTTTTTGTACTCCGCTCCTCCCCCACCCCAATAAGGTTTCTAATGGTCCGTCCTCAAGACACAAGTGCTGAGAAAGGGACGGTCTGGTTAGCAACCCCTGGACAATCCAGGGGACAGTCGCGACGTGGCGTTTGGAATCTCGGGATTTTGTTGTTCCGTCACCAGTGTTCAATCAAGAAATTAGTCGTGACAGGTCTGCTCGCAGTCGCCATTCTCCATTCTACAAGGTCTCAAGAACAGAAAATACCTATTGAACGGCCTCTTCTTTTGAGGATAAGTTGAATGTCATTAAAACAGGTTCACATATAAAGAATCTTGTCAGTTTTTACCTTAAAATAATCTTAAGGACGTTCGCGCCAAGATCTTCCTACGGTAAGATTTTCTTCATTTCTCGCCTAGAGTTAGGTCATAAAGTACTTACTCCAAAAATGAAAAAAAAAATGGGGGTCACCGACTTTGTTTCGGAGAAAATGGCAGTGGAAAAATGCCTTAATTTCGAGAAATCGGTCATAATCGCGAGATGTAGGCTCATCCGCTCATCCATCGAAAATCATAAAAATAAACTGTTGGAGTGAACGTTTCCGTGCATAGGTCTTTAGGAGTGAGAATTTTAGATAATTGTATGCCGCTAGGGATGTGGTAAACAGTAGAGTTCATCCTCGACGGGCGTTTTCGTAAGCTCTATCCGTTGCAACCACTACCGGAATTCGATGGCACGAGGAAAGAAAATGTTAAAAAAAGATAACTTCTTACGGTGAGAATTTTTTCATTTCATCATATATTGTAGATAGTAAGTAAAGTAAGTGATTCATGATTAAAAAAATAGGGGTCACCGATGATCTGAACGAGTAAAATCGATGTGATTTTGCAAAGTTCTTGGAAAATTTCGTTTGTCACGCTTTTGCGTGACCTGTCGGGCAAGGACTGGAACCCAAGAGAGGATCGATTGTTGAAGAGACGAAAGGTTTTTACCGAAAAAAAAAACCTTTCTCGAGCATAGCAACGAAGTTTTAAGCAGGGGTCATCTTCATTTTGTTGGTGTTTTGTATAATATCTCTCCATTGCCGTCATGCTCATCCTCTGCAGTTTGTTTTTTGTGAAATTTAATCGCTGATTGTTTCCACGCAGGTCCGCACGAGGACGAAAATACTCCTCAATTTTCACGAAAGTAAAGGAAAAGAACTTTAAAACATGCATTCACTTTGAACTTAAGTTCGTAGGGTAATAAAAACATTACAAAGAAACAGCCCCATTAAATTTACGCAACGGTTCGTCTACGAGTTTTCCAAACTTTCAGCCACTAGTCTACCCGATCAGCTGCCTTTTCCAGAGCTTTTCCATCCTCCCGCTCACTTCTCTTTGAAGTTTCATGATAATTCGGAAATAAATGTGCCATTCTTTTGCCGGCCTGGAATTTTTTCCTCGGCGTTTTTGTCGCTATGTTATTTTAACTGATGCTTGAAAAATATTTATGAAAGTCAAGTAGACTAGTGCACGACTGATAAAATCTCGCGAATATCAGTCGTGCAGTAGTCTACTTGACTTTCATAAATATTTTAAATCAATTTTGACTGATCGCGATCTTCTCTGATCCAACGCTGTGCAAGACTTATCGTCCACGGTGTTTGCAAAGGTTTTAAAACCTCAACTTCACTAATGCTCGAAGTAATGCGTGACATTTTACAGTCGCGTTACCTGCGCAGTAAAGTTGCGCACAAACAATTAGCGCGAACGTCCTTAAATCGACGGGTAATACTAGCGTGGCTTGCACGTGTCAATTGACCCGAGAGTCAATTAGAAGTTGGCGGGGGCAAAATAACCTCAAAATAATCGATCTATTTTAGGAGCGTTCGCAAAAAACCAGACTAATTTTCAGATAATGATCAAATACTATATCTCTTTGGGTAGTAACCGGGATTTGGGGTGATTTGGAGAATTCCCCCATGTAGAAAATTCGATTTTGGTTTTAGCGTTAATTAACAATTAGATCCGTAGCCCGCAAGGACTACGGGTCAATAGCCCATGTGGCGAAGCCGATCAAGTCGGACAGAAAAGGCAATAACAAAGTTAGCAAATGAAAGTTAAAAAAATATTTAATTGGAAATGAAGCGAAAGAAAGCGTCACGCTTTTCGCTACTCGAGGACTATCACTAATAGTCCACTAGTAGCGTAGCCAATCAAAATGCAGAATTTGCATTAGTCCACTAGTTGGGTGATACTAAATTATTATATTTATAAAAAAAAAATTAAAAATGTGCCGTTCTAGATATATGTTTTGTGAATTTTAAGTGGAAAATTGCCTATATATTCGTTCATTTATGAAACTCAGCTCAATTATGTCACTGGACTGTTTGTCCGTGTTCAGCGCCTAATTTTAGGCCCGCAGACTGTTGAAATCGAAAATCTCAAAGAATTCCAAAACTCGGAAGAAGAGTTATAAACTCATTAAAACCTTATTATAAACTGGAAATGAGGGTAGGTTAGGTTTTGAGCTGTAGGTTTTTTCTGTGCATTCGCTCTTAGGGCCTGATAACGTGGTAAGTTTCAGCGTGGACTGAAATTTCGCTCCGCCAACCGGGCTGAAGTTTTGTTTACTGAGATGCGAAAACACAATCGATGCGCATTGCTCACGTTCCTTTTTCACTCCGGGCTGAAAAAATGATAGCAATTACATGCCCGTTTGCCCGGGCTAAAACCTTCTCCATGTAAACGCCACTCCAGTTTTAAGAGGATTTCCTTCAGAAGCCGGACTAAAATCTCAGCCCGGATAACCGGGCTGAAATTCTCCATGTAAACAGGCCCTTAATACTAAAACAAAACTGGAAATGAGAAGAGTAGCGGTCACTAATAATAACGGAAATCTCAGACAGGTGCTATGTTGCTCCTCCTGTTACATTTCACGCTAATTTATTTTGACTTCAGTAAATTAACACAAAACTCTGAATAAATGTTATTTGCAACTACCCTGCGAGCAGTTGAGTTTCTCCTATGCTTCCCGAGAAAGAACTGCAAGCAACCGTTTGATTTCCATCGAGCTCGTGCGAAGTACGCCACACCACGTGAATGACGTGATGTATTTCTTCGTCTTATTTCGCGAGAAAAATATGGAATTACTACACAGCAGGCTCGCCCAAACGCAGCCGTTACGTAGCTGAACGCACGCGCAAGCGCCAAAACAAGTTTACCAACTAGTTTTACCGGTTCAAATTGGTTCAAATTTCCATATCTCAAAGTGCCCTTGGACGTGAGGGGCCTGGGGTGGCAGTAGGTGGTGAAGGGTACAATAGCTGAAACAACTCAAGCCTTTACAAAAATGCGAACCTTAGGCCTAAACAATATGCTTTAGATAATGTTTAGGCCTAAGGTTA
The DNA here is from genome assembly GCF_036669925.1 of Montipora capricornis. NCBI lineage: Eukaryota > Metazoa > Cnidaria > Anthozoa > Scleractinia > Acroporidae > Montipora > Montipora capricornis. The sequence goes on along the minus strand of NC_090892.1, from coordinate 53,009,859 downwards.
GCATTTTTGTATGGGTTTGGGTGGTTTCAGTTCTGTTTTTCCAGGCTCCTCACGTCCAAGGGCACTTTGAGATATGGAAACAAGTTCAAATTTAATTTAGTTGCCCTTGGCTCTGGGGGACGGCGACACACTCATTTAAGAAACTAACGGTTGCTCTCGGTAAGTGTAGGGGAAAACAACCTCTCGCAGGGTAATTTGCGACAGGCTTCTGATCGAAAATTACGAGAGTCGCTCGCTAAATGCGAAAATAAAAGAGTTCAAAACAAACCTTAAGTCGATCACTGTCCATTCTTCTTTCATCTGCAAACAGTTATGGTAAAAACGGGAATTAAATTGTTGACATCAGTGCCATATGTGGCCACTTTGGAAGCAGTATCACTGCAGTAGATCTGCGGCTTCCCAGTAAAACGCATTGTTTCACGAAGGAATACGGTTTATCATTGAGTTAAATTTAGAGTCGGTCCGCAGCTCCTCAGTGAAATTAAATTTTGAGTGGCTCGTCGGCTCGTCGGTTGACTACTGAGGCGCCGAGCCACTGAAAAAGTACTTGTTCAAAAGCGCCCCTGTATTCTATAGTTTAGCCTTAAGGGCTCACAGACTGATTTTTCGCGCGTTGCTAAGGAAGTGAAATGTTACTTACGGTGACTGACGTCATCATATCGTGAGCTGACCAGAAAACCCACTCACAAGCAAAAATCACCGCACGAACTGTTGTTTGCATCGAAGATTTTTCCTCGCCCTTCCTCGCGCTCGTTCTCAGATCAACTGCGCATGCTCAAACAAACTGTCTTGCGGTTTGAGAAAAAGCTAAATTTCCGGCGGTCTTTGCATTGAATTAATCTTTTTTCATATGGCACGTTTCACCCCCAAATACAGAATATAGATAAGCATTGATTTTTTCAAATCATCTTTTTTCAAAACATTATGGGCATTTCAGTATCGTTTATCTCTTTACAAAGAACAGTTTTCAAAATAAAATTAAAAAACCATGCTTAAGCTTGGCTGGATGCAAAAACGAACACAAATTATCAAACCACCGATTAAATACCCAAATTACGTAGCACGTATACAAATTCAGAGTTTTCTTTTATTGGTCACGTGACCATAGGCGTGGCATGATGACGTCATATTTTGCGTCATTGCTTTGCAAAAGTTGGAAACTGACCAAAATAATAGCAAATTCTCTCAAATTACTTAACCATTACATCCTTAGCAACGCACCCTAAAAAACACGTCAGTGGACCCTTAACTCCTTTCAATATTTTAGAGCACAAATCCTGCGCGAGTTGCTCGGAGATAAATAGCAAAGGATATTCGGAGTTTGAAAAGCCAATCAGAGCGGGCCTTCAACGCTATCCAATGTTTCAGTATACACTAAAAAGCGATACTGATATAGGCTAATTTAAATATTAATGAGGCAAATGCTGCAAAAAATCCCATTTTGAAAAGCATTTAATAGAAATAGTAATGCCAATCACTAAAAACTAATCATTTTTACTGTAAAATCGGCGCCTTACTCCAATTACTGTAGATCGGCAGCGCATGGCTCAGAAATGCTTTTTCCTGTTGAGAGAACCACCATCTCCATAAAGACTCTCGAAATTCGTCATTTAATTGCCAGGAAATGCGCGCAACGTTTGAGTTCTGCAAACCAGTGCAAGCTCAACACATTGCAGAGTTTGTCAGTAGTTTTTTTCCTTGAAAATTAAACTCTTACCTGAAAATCAAGATAAGCGTGCAATTTTTGACACAGACAATGAACTTCTTTCCCCTCACCTAATTCAGTTTTAATAACGGCATTCTCCTTCTTCAGAGATTCGTTTGATTCCACAAGACGTCTGAAAAAATTATTAAAGAAAAGTCAGCTAATTACTTGCAGTTGAGCTAAGTGAAAATGTACAAGGATAATAACATACTCTTTTTCTGATTGAAGGGAGGAAATTCGTGCCTCTTGCTCTCTGCAAAGGAAAGTTAGGGAAACATATGAGGTTTAAACCAATGTTGCTTGATCTGTTTTAACCTACAGGGGGTGAGCTAGAGGCTTCAAATAAAAAATGTTTTAAATCTACCTGAGTCTGCTTGCAAGCCTTTCGTTACCCTGCCTGAATAGAAAATGAAAGGATTTATTGAGGAAAAACCTTTATATGTGAAAATTATTTTTCCTGCGAAATTACAGAATTCCGTAAAAAAATTAAAACTTACTTCTGCTCTTTTACCCAACTGTTAACGTTTTCCACTACAAGTTCACTCTCCCGATGCAATCGATCCCCGTTGGCGCGTGCGTCTTCAAGCGAGACTCGAAGAGTTTGGACCTAAACATGAATCAAGGAGAAAATAAGAAAAATGGATCAAAGTATGGAGCCGATTTATTCAAAATGTCAGGCTAAGCGGTTCTGGAACCGACAATGAAGGGATCACATTACACAAGCGAGGCCTTGTACCTCTTCGAGACAGGTTTGGTGTTGTTGACGTGTAAATGCAAATTCTTGTTTCAGCTTTTCATTCTGAAAGACAAAAGTACTCCCAATTATAGGGGAGAAACAACAACATTAGGGCCATTTATACGAGGGAAAATAATAAGAAACGCCTTGAAAGAGCCGAACTCTTGAACTCGGTATCCTACGTCAATCCCTCTGTACCGACTCTTAATTACTTTCTTTGACAATATTTAAAAACTATTTTTAAAACATGTTGGGAAAAGTCGCGTCCTTCTTAAAATGACACCACGTATTTGTTTCTAGCTACGGGTACAGCGCGCCATTTTGAATTGTTGTACACTACATGTAAGTCAGGCAGTATCAGAAATGTAACAGGAACATTTTGTACGTGACCTTCGTGTCTTGTGTTAGACACGAATTCACATAAGATCTACAGTAGACTACGCTACGGCACGGTACTAGCCATCCAAAACAGTGAAATTTCTCTTATCCTAGCTTAGAATTTGGTCGAAAGTCATGACCTTGATGGTGACAAACATGTTTTCAGGTGATTCCCCGGTTTTGCATCGCGCAACCCTACTACGCATAATTTCTTGCGTCATTGGCGCGCGCATTGACGCCAAGCTTAATCCGTCAAGGAATGGCTATTTTCTCCTGAACGAGTACGGTGACCCCCATTTTCATTTCATATATTTGCTGAGAACGGTGTTTTCATGAAGTAGTGAAAAAATCAGCCAAAATCCATGGCTAGTTTTTGGAAATTTCATAAAATTGTACGGAAGGAGCCATTACTAGTTGAACAGCCCACACTAAAATGACATCACGCTCTGCATTATATCACGGATTACATTTATAAAATGAAGCTAAATTTGTCCAACATTAGGGGAGAGCGGCAATTGTCAAAGTAGCTCAAATAGCCGTATTCGTCAGAGTCCTACCATGGAAACGAGCATGGTGAGCCCCTTTTTTATTACGTTTTTATCATGTCCTTGACATGTTACAACAGTGTGCAAGTTTCATCGGAATCTATGACAAGCTCTTTTCCTATGGAATCACCTTAAATTGCCAGTGACCACGTCTTTGAACGAAAGCGAAGATGCAGAGAATAGTATTATTCACAAAAGAAAAGCAACGAGAACTGTATCACAACGAGGTCACCTCCAGCCTCGCTTTTATTTAAAGGCCGGGTAACTTAGCACACACCTGTAAAATGGACTGTACATAAAACGGGACCTAAAAATCCTGTGCTAACATTTGCTATTGTGGATTTTTTTTTCCGGGGTGTTCTCAAGTCACCATCGAAGAAAATGAATTATGTCAGCCTTTAAATTGCCACCGAGTTTGTCTTGCCAAGCTATAACGAGAAGAAACTCCAACATTACCTCCGGTCTTAAACCGTTTGGAACTACCGGTAGGTGAGCTCATTTCCATGTCTAGGACTAACGTTCATTGGGTTCATAGGCACTTCTACTTAAACTCTCATAGTCAATTCTTACACCCTTCTGTCATGGCTAAAGGGGAACACGACGAGAGCCCTTGACTTACTCACCTCATCTTGTGTAAGGCGATGTTTTTCCTGCAAGGTCGCCAGTTCGACTTTCAGTATCACCATTTCCTCGTCTCTTCTTGTCGATTCTTGAGCTTCTTTACGCAGCTTTTCTTGAGAAAGGCCCAGTTGACTCTTTAATTCGTCAATGTTTCGGGAGTATTGCTGGACCTGGAGTAGCAGATTCGAAGAAAATCTGAACTTAATTGAAGAAAAGACCGCGAAAACAACAAGAGCACGAAAGAAGGATCTCAGTAAAGATGATCAACCAAAGATTGATGATTGAAAGAAAGAACGGCAACAGAAATGAAATCTGTTCTCCAAGGCTCACCTCGCCCTCAGAATATTTATTTTTGTCCTGTGCTCGTTTGAGATCCGTCTTCAATTTTCTGACTTTATCCTCAAGTGCTATGATCTTCAGACCGAGAAAAGAGAAAACAGTCGAGCTATTATCAAATGATCATCAAAAGATGCTGAGCTACCTGAAGAGGATCCAAAAAAACTGAGAGCATAGCTTGCCATGGACTAACCCTCCACCCATCCTACTTAGAAATTAGGGGCTTTAGTAACGACATGAGCTACGGCAAGGTCTCAGAACACCTAGCCTACGTGTAGCCGTACCCTCCCCCCGAAAGAAAAACGGGAGGAGGGAACGTCTACGAAAACCTGACACAAATCGTGTTCCACGACGTCACTCCTTTTGCAAGAAAATGTATAATGGTTTCTCATTGGTCACTTAACTTTGTCAATTCTTTCGAAAACACAGATCGGTGAAAATAGATTGTACTGTTGATACCACTCGCTTTTTCGGCGGTGATGATATAACAGTGAGGACTGGGGGGAAACGGTGCAAAAGGAACGTGAATAGTTTGCTTATCGTGAGTCGGAGGTGGGCTGTAAATAGGTAGCCTGGTGCGCTTCAGTGTGCTAAAATCCAAACTTTCTGGAAGCGATTCCTTCGACTGGAAAACAAGCCGAGCTTTTTCGAAACTTGCTGCGTGGGAGCTTCTCATTGATTTTTCTAATTCCTCAAGGTTGTGCTACAAATTTAGCCGTTTCTTGACGACAGCATAACTGTATAGTTCTTAAACGATTATTATTTGTTTCCATAAATGAGCTAAGTATCTCTGAGCTTGGGCAAACTTTCATTGCGTACAGAAAACTACAAGACATCACTGGTAAATATCTCTCTATCATTTACCTAATTTCATTGAATCCGCATCAAGAATTAATCTGTATTTTTTTTCAATTTCGAACAATATCCCATTAGATGAATAAACCAGTTTGAAATCAATGGCAAGTGAGTGAATCCGTAAGCAATACAATATCACAGCCTGCAAATGTATTTCAAGGCTGTGTTTCTAAGGTTGTCTTCTTGCTTTGGACTAAGTATCGCTCATAATTCTTTTCAATCTCTCAAAAACACAGTATACACTTAAAACGGGGCATTGACTTGCATATGAGTTCTAAAAAACAAAAATACATCTAATACAATCGAAATTCAATGAAATACGAAGCCTTCGTTTACATCAATTTTGGCGCAAATACCAATTATTTCCAGAAATTGCATAAATTACCGTGACGTCACGGAACACGATTTCGTGCAGGTTTTCGTAAACGTTCCCTCCTCCCGTTTTTCTTTCGGGGGGACGATACGACTATACGTAGGCTACAGAACACCAGGTTTAACAATTATGCTAACTTACCTCCAAGTGCTGGAGGCATTCAGTTTTAAGATATATCACTGTCTTCTCCGTCCCCGACAAGACAACAACGCAGAATTACCACATTTAGGTTTCACGACAGTTGGAGAGTACAGCAGTTAAAAATTCATGTTTTTTTATTAATGACCTACCGATACAGTTGTAAGTTATTTCGCTATTGCTGTACTACGCAAATAGTAATGTAACAATGCAATAATAATCGTAAAATAGAGAGCATCGCGCATACCTGTTCCTCCATGGCTCGAGTCTGTTGCTTAGTTGTAGCTAACTCCGTCTTCGTATTTGCTAAGCTCTTAGATCTCTGCGCCAACTTCAAAAAAATATATATACATATATGGCGACGTCAGAAGCAAAACAAAAGAGGCCGCGACAAAATGAAAGTGATTTACCTGATCCATCGCTTCTTTATGATTGCCATGGGCTCCAGCCAGCTGTACTTTTAAGTTCTGAACATTTTTCTCGAGGTTGCCAATCTGAAGAAGCGAAAAAATTGTAATTAAATCATCTGAGGCCGAAGAATAAGAATGACGGTTTTCATGTCCCTTTGTAGTAGGACTGGGAAGGAAGGGTTAAGGGAGGACGAGAGCCTAATTGGGGTGGGAATGGGAGAGCACGAGTGTGGGGATGAGTAAAGGGAGCAAGAGTATCTGAGAGGGGTGGGGATGGGAGAGCACGAGTGTGGGGATGAGTAAAGGGAGCAAGAGTATCTGAGAGGGGTGGGGATGGGAGAGCACGAGTGTGGGGATGTGTAAAGGGAGCAAGAGTATCTGAGAAGGGTGGGGATGGGAGAGCACGAGTGTGGGGATGTGTAAAGGGAGCAAGAGCATCTGAGAGGGGTGGGGATGGGAGAACAAACGCTTACGCTCCTTGAAACGTTCCCAACGCAAGACCTACCCCTCTGTTTCTCCTCTTGCACATGGTTAGAAGTACCTTTTAAACAGATAGTTTCAATAAAAGAAGTCGAACCTGTGCAGTAGAATTCCTATGATTTTCTTGCGCCCGTTCCAGATCTTTCTGCACCTGATGAAGAGTTTCCTCGTATCGTTTTACCTATGTTTTGAAAAAAAAAAATGGAAATGATTTAATGACTAATTGGGGGTTTTAATCTGACGTCACGGTGGCCATGCATGTTGGTGTACCTGACAATGCTGTAACATGTCTTTTGTAATTTGATTCTATTATTATGCAAAAACTTGTGGAACCATTTTCTATTGTTTTGTACACCATGGCCGTCTCATCACGCGGATGAAAACCAAGCGTAAATTAAGTCATATGAAGAAAGATACCACAAGATCTGGTGCTTATGTACCTCGTTCGAATGATTCTTAATTTTCTTCTGAGCCGAATTCAGGTCAGTTCTCAAGACCCGCATGTCTGCATCTCGCATTGCAATCTGGGAAACAGAAATGCCATAAAGTAATGAGGTTTAAAAAAAACGGCGACATTTTTAACATTGATCTATCTAATAGTTTGCAACCCGTGTGTATAGTAGTTATACCAGGACATAAACCAGCCATAGACCACTTTCGTAAATGGTGACCACTTCTACATTTTTTTGCCTCAGTGTTAATTAGACCTACTTCCCTCATTTTGAAACAAAAATTCTTTTGAGATTTGCTCGTCGTAGCGAGGCTAGTAAGGCTTATTAGCATTGAAACAAAACAATATTTTATTTGGCCGCCATTATGAAAGAGGTCTATTTCCTGAGTCGATTCGCGATCCATCTTCGACCGTCAGTCAAGATGGGGGGATTCAACTTGACTCTTGTCGCAAAACTGTTTTGTAAACTACACTGTGACATTGTACATGACTCAGGTTATGTACCTCTTCAAGCATATTCTTGTTCTTCTCTAATACTCCGCCCAGTTCCTCGCGTAGTTGGTCATTGGACTTTTCTCTATCCCGAATCTAAAAAAAAAAAATTAAGAACTCAGTTGAATGGGTTGGACACTTAGTTTTTTGCATTCGCTATCCATTGTAAAAAGTTTTCAAAATTACTCACCGCGGACTTAAGCTCCTCGTGTTGTTCGATGTAGGAGGAAATCTTGTGTTCTTGTTCTTCCATCACATTTTGACAATGGCGAATCTAAATAGTTAAGCAAAGATTATTACATCGATTTAGTAAGGAGTAAAACTACTTCAAATATAGGCAACAGCGACAATCATAACCCAGTGAAAAAGTTTTTTTACGCAAAGGCAAACTATTAAGCCACATGTTTCAACATATGTTGCAGTTGAACACTGTGTCATACAGTGTTGATTGTTGAAATAAACCATTCAGCATGTTGGACGTTTTTAACAAAATAGAGGTGATTTCTATTCTGTTCAACAAGTTCCCACTAGTTGAATGGCGCTAACCAATCGTTTTCCAGTCTCGCGTTCACGTGATTCGGAAGGTTCAATATGGCGGCCGCAGCATGTGACGGTGAAGAATCATCTTTATTTGAATGGAACCAAGGCCAACAAGGATCGCAGCACACAATGACAACAACCCTTTGTCATCAGCCATCATGTTCCAAATTTGCCGCCACAATGGAAAGCATACGTAATTCTTATTCGACAGAAGTTTTGTGTTTATAGCCATTCAACAAGTCGCAACATTGTCATTCAACAGGCTGCAACATCGTGCAACGTAAACGGTCTGTCACCAGCTTTACGCTCCGTTTAAGAAAACTTCGTTATTGCACGAAGGTGGCTTCTGATAGAAAGGTAACTCGCACGTGTTGATCATGTGTGACTCACGTGTTTTTGTGCATCCTGTATTTGTCCTCTGAGTTGTGCTTGGTTTGTTTCCAGTTCTCTTGCGCCTTGAAGCTGTTCGTTAAACTGCAACATAGTAAATGATGATGAGATAAATTTGAATCTCAAGACACAATAGAAGTTGACACAATAGCAATTCCAGTCTTCTCGACATCTTAACTCATTAAGCTTAGCTCGTAACAGTGTGATTATTCAGTTTAATAACTCTCTGGTTTAGTTTCTACACAGCTATTGCACAACAACATTAAAAAGAAAAGACAAATTATGCATATAAAATTCTTTTCTGTACATGGTAGATGGATAACTGTTCTCTCAGTAAAAATGAGCTACCAGCTCAGATTGAAAGCTAGTTACATTGGCTTCTAGGGCATTCGCTCCCGGCTTTTACCCTGCCCTACTAACCGAAAGCCTCGAACAGGCTAAGACAATGTCTGTTGTAACGTTATTCCATGCCACAACAGCTACAGAAAGAATGAATATTCAGTGATCAGCATGGAGAGAAACGCTTGGATCAAAGCCCAGATTTGATTGGTCGCAAAGAGCAGCACGCCACCAACCTGTTCACTGATCACTTGATTTTCTTTCTGCGTAGTCTCCAAGTCGATCTCCAGTCTCCTCGCTTTGTCGTCGTACGCAGCAGCCTACACCCCAACAAAAAAGAAAGAAGATTGAATAGAATAAACAAAAATATGCTAACCATCAAATATGTGAATTTATTATCCAACTGTATTAGTTATTGTACAAAAAACGCACGAAACGAGCACAAATATTCCACGATTTTGTACAGTTAGTTATTTGTACACTTTGTTTATTGCATGGTAGAAAACCGGTTTGACTAGTTTAGTTGCCGACGTTGCCCCGCACGCACAAATCTCTCACACGTTCTCGGTTCTTTACAATTCACTTGCTAAAGATCTTGTGCAAAAAACTTGGATAATAAATGGCTTATTAGACGTTTTGGTGTGTAATATCGCTGAGTATTTCTACTCGTTGTTTGTATTTTGACCCGCCCTAGCGGGCTCGGGAAAATACAGCACAACTCGTAAAAATACTCCGCGGTACTA
>NC_090892.1:52975327-52997827 GCF_036669925.1 Montipora capricornis | reverse complement strand
TGTTGGTCACGTGAGTGAAAACCAACAATAAAAGTGTGCTTACGCAAGTCCGACGACGACGGCTACGAGAACGCCATGAAACAACGGGCTCAATAAAAAAGAACAAAGGCTCCGCGCGTCCGTTTTACGTTCTGGCAACGTTTTGTTTGCTGTTCGCGTCCTGACAACGAGGTGGAGGAAAGCGAGCAGCAGACGATCTATTCTCAGTTTTAACTCAAAAAAGCCATACTGTTCATATCAAGTTTACTCGTGGAATGTTGATACAAATTTTCCATGTGGGATGAGAAGGAGCAATCGCGAAATTAAAACAAAAACGGGAAACAATATTTTTAGACCAGTGATAATAGGCAGGAGTCCATGACTAGGAGCGAACAACAGCTCTATTTTCCTGTCACGGCGTTTTCACAGGATCATTTACCTATTTTAAGATTGAGCGGAAAAACCTTCAAACTAGTTTGAATGAAATTTTCACATTCAGAGTATCCTCTCGCTTTGAACCCCTACACTGAAGTCTCATGGTGGTCCCTATACGAAGGCAGCCGTCAATTTCTTCTGTTTCACTTTAAACAAGGTGCTCTATCCTATCTTTTTGGAAATAAGTGAAATCCAACTACAAGCGCGTTTCATTGTCCGGCATGAATTCCTTTCGTTGATACTGATTGAAGCATTGACCCTTTTATTAGACGAAAATATAGCAGAACGTAGCCCTGACTCGCCTCTTGTGCGACGTCTATATGCTGTTGCCTCTTGTTAGACAGATCATCCTCCAGCTGGACGACTCTGCTGCGCAACTTCGAGCACTGTTATGAGAAAAAAAGAAACGCAATGAATATTTCACGTACCTTCTCAAAGGCCCTCCTTCAACCGACAGGCTTCTCAACCATTTGTTTTGTTATGGAAATTCGCATTGCTTATCGTAGCGATCTGATTGGATGAATTTCATCTTTGGCGGGATTTTCATATATGAAAATTGTTCCACGGCACGCAATGCTTGTCGGATGAAGAGGGGCCTTTAAAGATGGCTAACAGCTGTTTCAATGTGCCCAAATGCCATACCTCTTCCTCAAGATGGCTGAAGGTGGTCTTAATGTTCGTAAGTTGATCGTTTAACTCAGTTGTTGTCTGCTCTAAAGTATATATCTGAAAATAAATCGGTTGAAAAGGAATTCTTTTAGAAATGACTTGACGTAACACAACTAACTTCACAGAACAAAAAATGTTCTAAGGAACGGAGACCAAAGAAACTACGCCAAGCTTTCACTTCAGAAGCGGACAATCAGATGGGCCAATCACAGGGCAAGGCACGTATACGCAGCCGGCGCCAAGGGCGGGAAACGCGAGCGAACTAATCACAATTGGTTTTGGTATTTTCTCTTTCGTGACTCTCTTAGACCCGTTTGATAATGTGGTGCAAGTGTGTTGATGCAGAAGCAACCGTCGAATTACTTTTGAGAATTGCTTGACTATCGTTCTGTAATGAAGACAACCTACCTCGTTTTCCTTCTCACGAAGCTCTTGGTCACGAGTCGTTAATGTGGTTTGAGTGGCCGTAAGTTTGCCGTTCAAATTAGCGATCTGAAAAAAACATGAGGCAAAGAAACCCCAAACCGTTAGTCTCGTTTTCATTATAAAAAATGGTGCACTCAAGAGGGACGATCCCGCGAGGAGCGTGTCCTCGTTCTTCCTGGCGCGGCGCGTCTCGTAGATCAAAATTAAATGGGGCTATGTCACTGCAGACCAGTTAATTTTGTGTAATTTTACCATTTAGTCGCTCCTACTCGCTATGCAACTTAACGAAATTAGTTTTAAACAACGCAAATCAAAGCTTTGTGATAAAAATATGTTTGTCGAGCATAAATACTTTACGTTAGAAACAACAAAGAAAAACTTTGAAATTCAAACTGTTAGGCCGAACAGTTTTCAAAAACCCCAATTGCAAGCCATTTTAATCTTCTTCAATTTGCCCATCCCTGCCTCCGTTTCAGACCTTCCTTCATTGTTTTAAGTAGTCATTTCTACGTTCGCTTGCCAGTTTTCACTCGCTGCATTTGGCTAAACTTAGGGGACACAGCCCTTTAAAAACTCCGACCTATTCGTCATATCACTGACCTCCTCTGAGTAGCTCTTGATTGTATCCTGCAAGCTTGACAAATCTTCCTCAAGACGGCGCACGATCTCTTCCTTTTTCCCTAACTGAAAACATGTCCAAGGAATTGATAATCAAATAGACAAAAGTGTTCACTTTCCGCCTTAGTCGGTTTAGAATGACGCAGCATTTTCCGAGAAAGAAAAAAAATATTTTCTTACTTCACTCTTGTTCTTCTGTTTCTGATTGGCCAGCTCCTTTTGAAGTTGCTGACTGAGTTGCTCACTTCGTGTGATCTGCATGGAAATGACACAAATTACCAAGGCAAGAAAAATTCGTAACCTTTGGATCAATATTTCAAGGGTGCAATCTCGTCGGTTTAGTTGTGCAACATATATTGTCTGCGATTCACTTGCGTTCAATTCCATTTCTTTAGTGCGAAGAGGATGATTCAACGTATATGAAAGAGCTGCTGACTGCCTTTAATCAAACATCTTGACGTAACATAGATACAAGGGTATCCCAATTGATTAGTAGGCAGCTTCCGGAATTAGAGCTCTCCAGGAAGGGGCGCGGTCAAGATAGAGCGCTAAATTTGCATGTGGAGGATACCGGTTAAATCCTATTCTCTCACTAATCAAAGCAGTTGTCTTTGGTGGCCCCGAATTCACTCCACCGCACTTTGTAACTAATTCCCCTAATCCAATCAGGGTTTCTTAAAGCTGTGGTGTCGACTTAAATTGTTACTTTCCATTCAAGACCCCACAAGCGTTCAATATAACCACGTATAGATAAAGGTTTATCCCAGCTGACTTTAACATGTTTTTCGTGTAGTTGTAGGCTTAAATACCCATAAAACGGACGGAAAACCAACAGAGGTGGGATTGATACCAGCTTCAGCGCTGGTAGAACAACTACGTAAATTAAAGCGATATCGCAAACTATCATGATTATGAATGAAGAGGGTAGTTTCTAAAGAAACTGTGGGGCTGCGTCGGTGGGGAAGTAGTATACAAAAATTTGGTTTTGTCAACGGAGTTGATAATGTAAATTGGCCACCGTACATAGATTCTAAAAGCTGACGTTTCGAGCGTTAGCCCTTCGTCAGATCGATTCGCTCTGACGAAGGGCGAACGCTCGAAACGTCAGCTTTTAGAATCTCTGTACGGTGGACAATTTACATTATCAACTCCGTTGATAAAACCCAATTTTTATATCATGATCATGAGTCATGAAAAATGTTTACAAATATCACCTGTATAGATGCTTGTCTTCTGTCCTCTTTTACTCGGTTTAATTCATCTTCCACTTCTACGAGCCGTTCTTCATAATAAGTAACCTTGATATGCCACAAAAAAACGATCTTTAAGAATTTAAATGGCTTCAAATAACATTCAAGTGTGCAATATAGGCATTGTGATTATCTCTTATTTTCGCAGTTTGATTTGGTGGGTGCATGCCGCCATTGCATGAAATCCGAAACAGGCAATAATTGGAACAAATGTTCCGTGCAATAAATTTAAGGCCACTCCGAGGTCTTCGATATAGATGCCAAAAACTGAACCTTTTTTCGACGGTGTTTTCGAACTGATACCCCGATTTCATTAAGGACTTTGTTTATTATATCCTATACCCATCGTTAGTAATGAAATGTAAGCGAAACTTGCAGCATTTTATTCTTTGAAGCCGGCGAATAGTTGATAAGGATTATTTGCTATCGTACATTGAACTTTTAAGAATTGAGCATGCTCATAACTGAACTGCTGAGAATAGACCCTCTAGTAAACTGTTAGCTCAGAGAAAAAATCTAAACAGGGTCCAAATCTTAAGTGCAGAAAGTGCTAAAAGCCGAGTGAGCGAACGAGGCAGTGAGTGATCTGCCCCATAAAGACACTCGACCATACCCTTTGGGTATTTAACTTGTAAAAACCTGGACTCGATACTTACTTGTTGAACTCTCTGAGCGTGTTGCTCCTTTTCGGCAAGAATCGCGGTTTGTAACTGTCTGATTTTCTCATCCTTCTCCGATATCTGGGATGTGGATCAATGAACAACAATCAAGATTCCACGAACGGAATAAGGCAAAGATGGCATCAACTTATCTTACCTCCTTTAGCGACTTCTCGAACTTCTCTTTTGATACGTTCAGATCTTCTTGAAGATGGCGAGCTCTTTCCTCTTGGAAAGTCCCCTGAAAATTCAAACCATCGGTTAACAACTGAGCAAGCGCTGATGATAAAAAGGCCTCATGCAGACAGTCCGACAAACCAATCAGAGGTTGAAACGAATGCAGGCAAGAGTGGCGCCAAATTAACGCACAGACTATTGGATGAACCAATCAGAGGCGAAGCAAATATTGGTGGCCGGCGGGAAGAGCGGTAAAACCGACTGTCAAGGTCGATTTAAATCTACTTCTGATAGGTTGAGACAGCAAAGTCTTCAATGATTTGCGAAATCAAGGATACACTCGACGGGAATTAAAACTTACTTCCTTCTGTTTGTCAGACAGCTTTTGCTTCAAGTTATGAATTGTGTCTTCACAATGCGAAACCTGTAATTGAAAAGTGTCCATTGAAATTAAGGCATGCTTGCTCAAAACATTTACAGCAGTTAGAAAGATTCATATTCATTATGAGTTCAGAGAGTACAGCTTACATTTTAATCAAGCGAGAAAGACCGCGAAACCTGGTGTATTCACTCTTAAAAAATAACGCGGCGTGCGAACAAATGAATGTTCCCCCTTAGACATTTGTTTCGTTTACTAGTAGTTGATTACTGTTTAAAGCCTAGTGATACTGTATATTAAATTCAGCGAGAAAGGAAATCAGTGATAAAACAACTAAACAAACAAACCTGGCTTTTGAGTCTTTGACAAGCGTCTTGTGTAAGGTGAAGTTCTCTGTCGAGTGCTTCCATCGCGTTGCTTTGTTTTTGACTCTAAAAGAGACGCAGAGCAATGCAATTCAAAAAAACTCAGTTAAAACACGATCGATACCACATCTAAAACTGAACAATTTACCTAAATATATCAACTTGACAACGGTGAAAAACCACAAAGCGCTTGACGCAAAAAACGTAACTAAAGCAAATAGTGAACGAATTTTACTGATATTTCTTGATCAACTTTTTTAGGTATTAGAATGCCACCCTTAGTACTCGCAGAAATATCCAGGTCTGGTAGGATCCACTGACTGTTTTTAGCGACGCAGTGAAAGCATCGCATGACAGAAGGTTCGCGTGGGGCAACGCCAAATCAACGCCAAATGTGCGCGTATTAATTAAATCCAGAGACGAACAACAAGAAACAGGTGACAGATGATTATGATATTGAAATTCATGCAATCAAATAAAGCAGAAACCAATACAATTAAAAGAGAGCTTTCAGTCTGCAAGCAGGTGAAAATTTAGAGTGAAAACTTTGCAAGCTTATCGGAAACGTCAAGGGTTGATTACGCGGTGTGATGTAGATATATATCATCTACTACATATATATCTTTAAAAATGTTTCCTAAAACAGATCACCGGGAATGTATTTTAAAATCAACTGAGAGAGATTATCAAAACCTCTGCAAACCAATAATACGGAACAAGCGAGTTTTAACATGTTAGGAGCGAAGCCTTCTCGACTGTACTTTAAATTAATACAAATTAATAGAACACTTCTTTTGTTTCTCTTCCATAGAATATAACGTGAGAGCTTTACATGTAACAATGACCTACAATTATTAAAATGGTATCATGCTGACAGCAGGGCTTTCATGCCACAGGAAGCACACGAGAAACCTCACAGCGAATTGTTTCAGTATAGCACTTGAGCAAAACGGGCAATAGGTAAACAGCGCTTTCATTAGAAGAGGTGCACCGCCGTCTTTTTGTCAGAAATTTGCCTGTCACCGCCGGCTACTCTGCCTTGATTTTCACTCAAACCCTTGTAAAAGACAAGAGTGAACGCCGCTTACATATAGCCTAGGCATCAGTCTACTTCAAGAGTTATTGAAACCCCTAGGTAAAAGAATGCAAGATTGCTGGGGCTAAAATTGAATCAGTTATTTATTTTCCCAGCAAAAATAAATTAAATGAAGTGGAGAAGTGATCCTCGCACGTATCTGGACAATTTAAGCAATTGTCCGTTTTAAACACCTGAAAACTTCAGGCCGCTTCAACGGGATTCGAACCTATGACATCTGCGCTGCCGGTGCGAGGATCACTTCTCTCTTCCGTCTTTCACCCGCACTTCAACTGTACATTTATTTCAAACATAGATTAGTCAGTTCTTTCTCTCACTTTTTCGGATTCCGTAGCGTAGTTTTTCCTGGCCTCAGCAAGCTCTTGAGATTGTTGATTAAATTCTTCTTCTTGCTTCACAGCCTGGAATCAAAAGCTCGTGATGCTGATATTTCAAAGGAAAAGGTCTTCGAAACCTTTAATTCGAAAACGAAAGGAAGAGGTTCCTACTGGTCAATGCTCAAAATTGCCCAAAGCCCATTGGCCACAAAATAACAAAACTTGGTGGTCAAACATTAGACTCGTCTTCGTTTTTATTGGTTGGTTACTGGTTCAGTCATTCTTGTGTTTTCTCATATTATCGATTTTTGTTAAGCTTTTTATTTCTTTGTTTAAAAAAAGAAGACCGAATCTGCTTTTCATACCTGCTCATGAGCTTCCTTCAAAGTTCTTTCAAGGTTCTTGATTGTCGACTCACATCGATTGACCTTAAAAAAATGACAATTTCGCACAGTTATCCACAAAGGAAGAGACTTATGGGCTGTTTTAAGATATCCGTGACTGTTCTAGAAGGTGAAACAACTTTATTTTCGTTTGGTTAAGATGCATGATTCCCGATCCAAACCGAAATTTCTGCGGGCTCTTTTCTCAACCGTCAAAATAAGCAGGGAAGCAGTCGAATCCTCGCCGTTGTTTTTTCGTCCCCAGCGCTTTGATCTTTGTGGGTACCGGTGAGGGTTCACACATCGTTCCCCTTATTCCTATCTTCCTTGTCCTAAGATGTACATTACTACATTTAACTCTACTTTACTTTCAACGGGAAAGACACAAAACAAATCGGAATGACACGCTAAATAAAAAATAAAGACTGTCATGACATGTAAAAGGGAAGGAAGAGATGAGTGAAACCCATTTTTCGAAGAGAATTTCTTACTTTAAATTTAATACTCACCTGACCAACGCTTTGGTCAAACTGGCCTTTGTAATAAGTGAGGTTTTTTTGCATTTGATGGCTGTGTGACTCAAGTTCTCTCAGTTGATCTTTCAAACTGGACGCCTGATACATTAAACAAACAAGTAAAGTAAGATGAGTAAGGCCTCAGCCTCGGAATTATTATTCTGAGCCAATGAGGCGCACTTTCACAACAGATTTTGCCCTTTTTCTCACCTGGTTCTTTGTTTCTGCCAAATCGTTTTCCTGCCGACGAACCGTTTGTTCCATACGCTCGATCTGTAACGAGAGAGACGGTATAAACAAAAATGAACTATTTACCGATGTGGAGTTGGGTAGTGGTGGATCTACCACTAGCCCCTGACACTGAAGTGAATAGTCTTTTTAATACAGTATATACGAAACTGAAAACTTGATAATAGAGGTTTACTATCAATAGAGTTATTTCAGTAGAGTTATGAATTAGAGTTAGAGTTAACGACTGCCAAAATCCTGAATTCAAGATTTTGGAAGTTCAAAATCTTGAATTCAATATTTTGGCAGTCCAAAATCTTGAATTCAGGATTTTGGAAACTTAACTCTAACTCTACGACATAACTCTATGAAAATAACTCTAAGAATAGCTGTCCCCTTGATAATATAGCACAAAATGGTGATTTTAACTCATTTCTTCCTGCAACAATTACAATATTTTCGGGTGCAAATCCCGTGCGAGTTGCTCGGAGGTGAATAGCAAAGGATATTCGGAATTTGAATAGCCAATCAGAGCGCACCTTCAAAGTTATCCACTGTTTTAGAAAATATACTAAGACAATTTTCCAATATTCTAAGGAAAGCTCTCCAAGTGATTTATTTCAAGTGTTGACAAACTGTTTCACCAAGCTTTGGAAAGGATTGGAAACAAAACTAAAATGTATATAATACCTCATGTAAGGATTCTTCATTTAGCTTTTGACTCAGCTGTAATTCGCGGGACAGTTTATTATTGGTTTCGCGCTCCTCTTGTAGCTGAAATTGCATTCAGAAAAAAAAGTTAGCGATAAGGAAATTGGGTACACTTTATATCTCTCAAATACGAAGTGCGATTCATTTACTAAGACTTTACTGACCCTGTTTTCGCAGTTCATACTATAAGTTACTGCAAGTTGTTATTTCAATTCACACAATTAAAATTTTAAAAGTTAGAAAACAAGGCTAGTCAAACATATATAGAGCAGTCAACGGTGTGTTTCAATTTCGGAAAGGAACATCAAGGCAATTGTCCTTTGCAGGAGAATGTTTGTCACGGAACGTTTCCGCGTAGTTGCTAAGTTGGGAATGTTCTAAGAAGGTTGCATTCTTGTCATGAATATTTCCTCATCTCTCTGTTAGAATTGGGAGCATAAGCAACAACAACGCAAATGCCACCAAAAACTAGACATCATAAAGCAAATGGCGAGCTGCAAGTGCCGTGCGACATGTAGTTTAGTCTACCTTTTTCCTGTTCTTTGCAAATCATCAATGCAAAATACGTTAAAGCTTTGGATGACAACGAGAGTATGAAATACTGAATCGTTTATTCTCTTTACTTGCTTCAAAAGCGTTCCTACCAATCCACGTTTGTGCAACGCGAACACAGTGACGTTTCCGTTTACATCGTTGCAAACTCTCCGTTGTAATAATCGCAGTAGGCCAGCCGTATCCTTCTCTTCCGCTCAAAATAAAAGAGACATTTTGACTGAAACACGAGAGCAACGAGTACGACTTTCTTTCATGAGCCAGCGCACTTGAAAACCTCCAAACCCAATGCGCACTCTCAGAAAGAAAATTCGCAAAGTTCAGAGACAATGTAAAATCCAGTGTTCACTGACACGTATGAAATAAATATCTTTTACCTGATTTGCAGCATCGTTTTCCTTCTGCATGACTTCAGTGAGGTTTGCTCCGAGTGTCTCAATTTCCGCGTTAAGACGTTTAAGCTTGGAGGAAAAAAACATACGGTTTAGAAAAGAACTGGAACAAAGAAAGAACCTTGATTGTAAAATTACCACGCGTACGCGCATAACGGCTATAATCTCGCTGAGAAATCTTTCATCAAAAGCCTGTATTTTGCTTTCATGGACATACAGACTAAACTAACTAAAACGCGCAAATGGCAAGAACACTGATGCCAAAGTCCACCATGTAAAGCGAAGGACTGAGTTTTCCACGACAGCCTTGAAGATACAACAATGGCTTCATGCGTTTGCACGGAAAGTTACATTATGCTTCCATGCTACCGGCTTCAACCACAAAATTGGACCATTCTTTCATTCAGTGGAACACTAATCATCTTCATTTTGGACCAGCTGTGTTACATAGGTTTCCATATGGAAGATGGTAAGAACTTGTTTACAAGTAGATTAGAGTGGACAACCTCGCGAGCTGCTACGAAATTTCCGAACTCTTCTCGGATATGTACTCGATTTCTCGTGTAAACAATTATTTCTTCAATTGCGCATTTGATTTAAATATAGAGTAGCTTTCCGTAAAGCCCACTTGTCGCAACTTCGATGCCCAAAATCACAACTCTGACTCGCTTGCGTTAAAACCCCGTTAGTTACGTCGGCCGTTCTACGTTAAATCAAGAATAAAGAGATCATCCCTGCCAATCATAATAGATGCAGACAATCAAACGCGCTAATCATAGCGCAAATACATACAGCTGGCGCTGAGTGCGGGCGGGAAATCAATTGGATAAAAATTGGCGCGAATTAAAAGTTTTCAAGTCAATCGGCACCAAGGGTGGAAGCCAAAGTCGTCGGCAAGCTACTTTCGTTACTCAATTGAAAACCAATTAACATCTGCATCACCATATTTACCTCCGATGCATCCCTTCCCTCCAACTCAGTAAGGGTATTTTCCAGATGTTCTACACTTTGCATCAGCCGTTGGACCTCATGCATTAATCGAACTTTGTCTGTTTTAAGCTGTTGAATCTCTTTACTATCATGGACCATCTGAAAGAAAAACAGAATTCAAACCATTCACTGAAAGGCCTGCAAGTTTCGGTAGCACTTCAAACTAAACGAACGGCCGTTTCTTTTCACGGTATTTACCTTTTCTTCATCGCTTTCCCGCTGAGTTCTCAGCTCTTTCATCTTCGATTCCAATTCTCCAATCTTTGCTTTCATCTCCGTTACCTCCGTTTCTCGTTCTGCCAACTCCGTAGTACATGTTATGTACTCTTGCTGGCTAGCATCCAGCTCAGACTGCAGGCTCAGAATAGTCTCGTCTCGTTTGGCGACCTGCAAGGAAATTGCGGTTCGAAGTGTCCAATGAAATTAGAATTTACGGCTAGTGCAAGTGCACAAATGCAAAGGTATGGGTTGCAACGAGGGAGGCAATCAGAGATGAAGACCCAAACTGCAAAGAGATAAGGGATGGCGCAGTGGTGAGAGAACTCGCCTCGCACCAATGTGGCCCGGGTGCGATTCCCACATCCGTCGTCATATGTGGGTTGAGTTTGTTGGTTCTCTTCTCTGCTCCGAGAGGTTTTTCTCCGGGTACTCCGATCCGGTTGTCTCCTCTCCTCAAAAACCAATATGATTTGATATGCATTAATTTGATTTGATTTCATTTGTGCACGACCCCACACGGTATTCTGCCTTAAACATTATCGTGTGAAAATAAAGTTCCATTATTATTATATTAAATATTTTCAATACGAGTTTTAGCAGCAAGTTAGAGAACTGAACCGAGATTTGTGACACGATGGAATTTAAAGCTTGAAGCTTGTTTGTCCTTAAAACAACGAAACAGCTGTTATCAGAGCAGGCAACCTGTAGGTCGTTTACAAAGACGGAGTGGATGAATTGATTCGGGATCACAAAAGACATAGTCCAGTTAGCGGTAAAAGAGGGAATTGCACCCAGGGCATTCGCAAGGAAATCCAAACCACAAGCCACTGGAACATGCCGCTCACCTAATAGCCCTTATGCGTGATGACCTCTGACTAGCTGATTTCACCAAGCCTCGAATTCAAAAATCAAACTTGTAAATTTTAGCTTGAACTGAATCCCAAAGGAACAAACTTGTCAAGAAAACCCACGTCACGTACAAACAGTATTGCATATCCAGATGATGTGAATAATTTTGTGCAAGCGAGGCTTAGTGGTGAATTTTTGAGCATATGACGTCATCATGCATAAGGCCTATTCGGCTACCGTAACCCCAAAACGGTCATTATTGATTAGCAAAAACAGTTTCATTGCGTGTCTTGGCAGAGAGAAACATTACCATCACAGTATTTTTAAAATAAATAAAAATGTATATTTAAAATACCTCTTGGGTACAGATCTTGTGCTTCTCCTTTGACATTGACAACTCCATTTCCAAGTTTCGAATAGTCTCTTCCATATCGACCATCTAAAAAGACAAGGAAAATAGTGTAACACCAGAAGAGAAGGCATATATTTTTTACGATCGGAAAGCTAAAGGACAAGTAATAGCTCTTATAGGTTGGCCTTCGTTAACTAGTGTCGAAACGAAAGTCATGGGCCAAATACAATTGTCTTTCAAACTATAGTCATGTGCTGGACATATTTGCTAGAAATGGCCGGAATAAGAATGCCTACTGTATTCTAACTCGTTCTACAATGAGCGCCACCCGATGCTATCAATGGTGACAGGGTATTCCGCATGAAAGAAATGTATTGGTTCGAATTCCGTTGAAGCCGTCGGAATTTTTTCAGGTGTCTATAAACTGATAGTTGCTGAAATTGTCCAGTTAAGTGCGTGGATCACTTCTTTGTTGGAGTGTTCTGCAGTTACTCTAAACAAATGATGATGATGATGACGATGATGATGATTGAAAGTTATTCCTTCGTCCAATCAGGACAGATGTTGTCAATACAATCAGCGAATGTCTGAGTGGGTTCAAACGACGACCGGGAATACTTCCGCGTTCGCAGGCGTAACACATCTGACCAATCAAAAAGCTTGGGAAGACTGATACGAACGTGGCATGGTGGCATGGTGGCATGGTTGGAGTATGGGCTAAGCACGTATTCACACCGATCGTCCACTACAGTCGGTCGCGAAGCGTGAAATTGAGAGAAAATTGCTAGAACCTCACGTTATACTTGCAAAGGAAATGCTATTTGCGAAGCGATTGAGTGGGATGATTACCCTGATCGTTGAATATTACGGTATATTTTAAGGGACCGTTTAGGTTTGGCTTCGGTTTTGATTAATTCGGAAAGTGGCGCATTTTGTAACGTCGACAAAACGAAAGAAAACGCGAAGTAAATAGGCCGTTTCCGAGTTCATATCTGTCTCGTCTTCAAAGCGAGTAAAAGTGCGAAATTTTTGTGATGGTAATTAGTTCTACTTTCAGTGTGAATGAAAACTAATATTCATAGATAAACCTCGCACTTAGACTCGCTTTGAAGAGGAGGCAAACATGAA
Organism: Montipora capricornis; assembly: GCF_036669925.1. Lineage (NCBI taxonomy): Eukaryota > Metazoa > Cnidaria > Anthozoa > Scleractinia > Acroporidae > Montipora > Montipora capricornis. Next base: position 52,985,138 of record NC_090892.1, on the reverse strand, counting down.
CTCGGAAAGCACTTATTTCCATACGTTTCCATACGTGAAAACAACTCGGAAAACTGCGCAGAACTTTGATTAAAGACCTGATCGCTTGACTTCGAGACATCATCTTGTAATGAAGACAATTCATCTCGCAACTTTGCCATAAGCTCCTCTTGGCGAACAAGCTGACGAAGAGATAGGAATAATACAGTAAATAACTTTCTAACAATATCACATAGCGAGTGGATTACTTTCAATCGTCTTTGATGGGGATACAGTACGGGATGTCAAGTGAACAAAAATATGAAAAAGTGACGCAAGCTAACAAGACCTATACCAAATCGCGGTGGTTTTTTGCTAGTTTCTTTGTCGATGCCATGTTGTCTCGTCTAGATGCTCTCGAACTTCACTTGAACTTCACTTGCATATTCTTAGCCAATTGAGACGTCATCGCGATGAAGTCATCGTAAATGTCTCTCGCGCTTAAGATCGCATGCGCGCGCAAGGTGAAACCGGGTAAATAATGCTGTTTGCCTTCTTTTTTCTTTTAAGAGGAAGACAAGAGGACCGGACGTGACAGGGCAACAGCCACAAGTTTACTCTTCTTTCCCTTTCAAAATGAATACCAATCGGGATTTCTTTTATGCCGGGCAACTAGTTTTACTTTTCGTAAGAGAAATTCTGCTCTCTCGAAGTCGCTTTTCAAATAGAGGCTGGAGCGAACTGCAATGAATTCTGGAACAGCCTACGTCTCCAGCCAAAAGAGATATCCAATGAGGCCACAAAGTGAGCCTTAATGTAACTTTGCATAAAAGTCGTGTGTCCGTTTAGGCTCGTTCTTCTCAAACAAGTGAGCATGATCTGTGACAGCCGAAGAAAAATGAAGTGATTACCTCGTCGTAGCATTCCGTGTACTGTTGCTGTGTCTCGGCAAAGTCTTCTTCCAGCTGTTTAATTCTCCTTTCTCGGATAGCAACCTAAATACAGCGGGCACGCAGAGAATTAGAAAAATATGGGGTAAGACGACGGATGGGACTCGAAAACCACGTTTGGACGTCGTTTTCGGCAAACCTCATTATTCTGGCGTAGTTTGAAAAGTGAAATCGGGTAACGCAAACGACAAAGGGTACAGAGTGCATCCAACTGCTATTTCTGTTCTGCAGTCAGTAATATATAGGTTGTTTATTACGCAGCCGTTCTTTTTGTGTTTTCACGCAACGCTCTTCTCCGCGCGACCCGAAGAACAGCTGCATGGGAGACTATCTTACCCTAAATCCTTTGACTGAGTACATCATACTTGGGCGACCAAACGGCGAGTGTTTGTCATTAAAACGAAAGCAGTGGACATTACAGTGCACATTGCACGGGAATTTATTTCACCTAGAGACCCATAAGCCGTTCAGGCGAAGAAATTGCTTGTTTTTTGTTCCGCCTATGGCCCAGTCCACCGGATCAGCGCGACCAAAACAAATGGAGTTATCTATGAATTAGTGACTAACCCAGTGAAGAAAGGTATCCACCCAAAGAACAGCACGGTGTAAAAATGTTATTTCATCTGCCTGGTCTCGGTTTATCAAAAGGTGGGTAGCTCTCTCCAACTGGTAAATCACAACGAACCCAGGGACATGAAATGTCAGAGCAACAACTGGATTTTTCCTGCGTAGTGACTTCCGCAGCGCATACCGCAATCCACCCTTCCAACAACTAGGGCCCGACGTAATTGGCACCAACTGTTCAAGACGCATAAATCGCCCGGCTATGACAAGCTTGGGACATTTTTTTTATGCGTCTGTTAAATTTCTTTAGTATAAAGATGGGCACAAGACGGGTTATGCGTCAGGTTTTGAAGAAGTGCTTTCTTACACAGTTCGTCTGGACGCATAATGTTCACCGATGTAGAAGCCCTCGTGAGGTTTCATGCGATCGCTTTGCCACGGAAAACGAAAACAAAAGACTAAACAACAAAATCCTTGGCTTCGACTTCAAAATGTCAGAAGTTGAAATTACCAAAAGACGGTCACCTTAAGAGAGCTTCTTACACCACCTGTTATGCCTCATGTGTGTGTTCAGAGCAGACGCATTTCACAGATCCCATGATACCCTAGTTCGTTATTTAAACGGACTTTGCGTTCTTAGAGTGAAAAATGCCAATTCTACGCCATGGCAACATTCAAGACCATATCTTTCAGCAAAAGCTAATGAAAAATATCCATCGTGAATTTAACTCGAGCAGAAGAAATGGTCTAGAATGTTGTCATTCCACAGACAACAACCACAAAGCGACCTTCTGCTAAAATCATATTTATTCATGTCATCGATAAAAAATATACTTCATTAATTTGTCTATTAATTTCTTTGGCTTGATGTCAGAACTTAATAAGATATCTATATGGCCAGCCATGAATTAAAAATCTATAAAAAATCTTATTCGTTTACAATATTCGTTCATTTGCTCGATAATTTTGCTTTTCAGTGAAAATAAATCACAAGTGATCACATGTTACTCTATTAAGATAACTTTACAATACTAAGATCAAAATAGCTTTCATCGTTTAAAATATAGGAAATGTGATGTATAACTGAATCAAATAATCATTTGCTGTAGGTGAAAGAAGTATGGTCTTGAATGTGCAAATATTGTGACTTTCCTAAAACTACTTTTCAAGTTTGAAGTTGCTCAAACTTTGAATCAAAAATTTGAAATCATCTTTAAAAAAGTCAGTCTGGGTATATACAGACAGTCAATAATAATAGACCCGGCATTTTCGAATTCTCACGGCTGGACTGGATCTAGCATGAAATGGAGGCTAATGCGAGCAAATCTTTTCAAATGTAAATTAATTTGCCCACATTAGCCTCCATTTCATGCTAGATCCAGTCCAACCGTTAGAATACGAAACTGGCCTATTGATAAAAGGACAATGGTATAAAAGAACCCTTTGTTGACTAGGGCAATGGTCAAAAATAAATAAAACATACCAAACTTTGGCATAAGAAAACATTAATGACTTATTATTATATTAAACATAAATAGGAAACCGTGTTTATGAGGTGAAGCCTGCATCTACATAGAAATGTCACGTTTCACGTATGCCTTAATCGGAATGTGCATTGCATGGAGAAGGCAATATTCGCCTGAAAATGTTTTTGCTATCACAAAGGAGGCCCAAGCGAGTGAGTGCTGCGGGTAAGTGAAAGGATGACTAAACTTCTAATCCTGGAAGTAAGAGTTGTTGTTTAAGAAGACTTTCTCCCCATCTGCACTCACATCTTCGGCTGCCGTTTCTCGCAAGTCCTCCAGCGCTCTGCTGCTCTCATTGAGGTCTCGCTCAAGTCGATTGATGACGTCCAACTGCTGAGAGATCTGGCGCAGAAAAAAAAGACAACGAATAAATGAGTAGACAGCCTACTTCGATCAATCAAAATGGAGCAAGATAATCAAGTTAACCAATCCGGAGCAGGAGAAAATGAATGCAAAACAAGTTACAACTGGTTTGAAAGAGAGGTTGTTTGCTTTTGATTGGTAGGGAAACGAGATTTTTTAGACCAATCACTTGCCGACAAATAGTAAAACCAAAGCAATTAGTGGTGAGCTGGAGATCTGTATCTCTGAATTCAGAATGAACATTCTCGCACATTTATTTCACAGGTCGCGTAGATAATCAATGAATGGTTAGGGTTACGTTTTTGCAAACGTTGGCCGTGTAGCACTTACATTTAAACAGAATTAACTATTGGAGGGTAACGTGAAGTGCTATTTTCTACCCTTGTAAACCATGTGAGCGTTAGCCCTTCAACTGGAATTGGGCCCACAAAAAGAGAAAAAAAAAACTCTGACCAGGGCAATTCTCACCCTGGTCCGAGTTTTCCTCTGTCTTTGTGTTGGCCCAGTTCCATTAGTGGAGCTAAGTTAAACGCTCACATGGTTTACATGGGTAGAAAATAGCACCTCACATTACCCTCCAATAGTTGATGACAATAGTCTATTTAAGACCACTTACTTCGGCCATTCAAAATGGACGAAGACAATCACCTGGACCAATCAATATTGTATCTATCATTCTGGGTAACATTTGAAGTGAATGCATGGGGTACGTATGTGACCTCGTTTTCACGTTGCATCAACGCCGCCATGATGGTGGACAAAAACAATGGACTGCCGAAGCTCTGACGTCACGTTTTTAGCTGGTTCTGAACAAACCAACATTGTTTCATAACGAGATATCGTCACGATAGTATGTATCACTCGTTTACCGAAGAAGAAAAATCGTTTAGCCAAGGTCATCTGTGTCCCTTGAGATCGGTTGCAAATGACCCACTCCAGGCCACCTACAACTTTACTCACGGAGAGGTTTGCAATTGAATAGAAAGAGAAATTTCGCATTTGTCGCTTCGGTTTTGAATTATACTGCGTTTCGTGACAGGCTGCAAAATCTAGAGATACAATCTCTGCCAATTGAAAGCAATGACACAACTGGCTGTGACTTTCACCCACTGAAAGAAAATTTAACAAATTCCACAAATTTAACAAAATGATAAAGCTTTTTTGTTGCGCGTTACTGTAAAAATCCAAACATTCAAGTCTGAAAAGGTGGTCCAAAACTTCGAACGAAAGCCAGGACTGCGTGTCCCCTCCAAGCGATTCTTATAATAGTGCAACTGCAACTCGCTATTCCCATCAAATAATCGCATTCGGGAGTGTTCGCATACCACCTGAACAAACCGAGGACTAACCGTGTCCCGCTTGTGTAGTAATGGAGAAAAACGACCTTTCATGCCGCCCAACGTTTCCACTCGTTAAGCGTCGCTTGCAGATAGTAAAATGGCTTAAGATCCTCGCACTTGGCTGGGCAATTCAAGTAAATTTGTTCTTATAGACACCTAAAAAACTCAGGCGGCTTCCACGGGATTCAAAGGTATGACCTCTCCGATGCTGGTGCAATGCCCTACCAACTGAACTATGAAGTCACTTGGTTGGGAGCAGGTCAATCATTTGTTGGGCTCATGTGTTCCGGTGAAAGGACCGATGCACCAATGAAATGTGCAGTTGAAGTGCGAGTTATATACGAACGATAGAAGTGATTGGGATCACTGCTATGTTTCGCGGTCCATTACCTGCAATTCAAATAGGCTTTTTTTTTTTCTTTCAGTATAATGGATTATTGTAAGTAATTACTTTGATTCCGGTTTCCACGATACTCGCTAACATGTTTAATCATAGCCATGACAGTTTTCTCAATTTGATTGCTGCATTAACTGCTTTATTTTTCACTTATTATTCCGTAAGGTTGTAATCGCACAGTTGGCTGTAATCGGACAGTTTCATCAGCCAATCACGTTTAGTGCACTCAGCTTAATCTGCCAATCACAGAACCATAGCAATGACCACTTACCCTACCAAACTGGGGATTTTCAAAAATGGACGGATTTGTAACATTAGACAGTGAAAAAGGAATGCATTTGTTTTCTCGAAACTTGTGATGGTCATGGTAACCATACTCGTGATTAAACAAATCGGACTGTCAGACTCCCGCTACGCGGTGGTTCGATTTTGTTAATCACTCGTATGATTACAGACCGAATTGGACTCAACTCAGTCTAATTACCATTATAAATAAAAGACAGACGACAAGTTTAACCGCCAAAATCGATCGTCTTAAACGCGTAATGAGCAACGCGCCATTGATGTGGTGTAGCGGTGAGAACATTCGCCTCCCACCACTGTGGACAGGACTTTTACTACAAGTGCGTTGAGTTTAAGATGGCTCCAGACTCAGCTTCGAGCGCTTTTGTCCAGGCACTCCTGTTTTCATCCCACACCAAAATTAATCGGTGAGGGCGGTACTGGAGAATGCAACAAGGTGTAAATACGTGTCCCTCGCTGAATAAAGTATTCTTCTTTTTCATCATCATCTACACCAAATTCCCATATTCCATTCCAACTCAAACAAAAACTGGCATAGAAAATAGGATATACAATACCTCTCGTTCCTTGTCCCGCTGTTGATCTTTCAGATAAGATGTTTCTGATTTCAAGCGATCGAGAATTTCATCTCGTTTGGATAACTAAGAAGAAACAAGCGCACAAAAAGGACAATATCAGTTAACTGTGCCTCAGCAAAAATGTCTTAACTCAAATAAGATGATAGTATTCGTGGAAGAGAGGAACGAAAACTGAAAGGAATTTTAAATTAAGGCCGTCTGGGACAAGAGGCCAGTGAAAGATTTTTTTTTTTTTAAGGAATTAAAAACTCACCTTAGCTAAAACATCCCTGTGCTGGTCCTGTAAGTCATCCATCTCTGCCGCCAAGTGTTGAATCGTGTCTTCTTTGATATCAGCCTACACAAAAAAACATAATTCAATCGAAGTTCAGAATGCAACATGAAAGTACTATATTTGACCTGTATGTCTGATAAAAGGGAGTTGAAGCCATGCACCGGTCAACATCAACGAAAACGTCACTTCAAATGTAACTTTGCGATATCGTAAATATCTCCCGATCATTCATTCCATCACCTTCGTGTGGTACATTATGGGCGAGTTATTCAATAACTGGATCAGAAAGATCGAAAACGAGCGATTTAGTTTTCAGTCACTGTTGTTCTTGTTATTTTAGAAAGAACGGTGGGCACTTATGATGTAGATGAAACCTTGTGAAATTCCTTCCCTCACGACCATCGTTCTTCCTTTAACAAATAGTACTGCTTTCTTACGTAGTCCTTGCCGTCGTTGGGTATCTCAAACTTCTTACTCAAACACGGCATCTCAAACGTGTCTTTGTTAGGTTAGCAACGAGGCCTGCATGGCCCCAAAGCAAAAAGAACAAGTGAAACCGAAAACCACGTTTCACTTCTTGCTTATTTGCTCGGTTTAAATTATGGGGGCCCGGGATGTTTAATGCGCGACAAAGACATTATCTACTCAGTTCGTATGAAGCTTGGAAGCCTACGACCTGAAAGAGAGAATGATGTTATAGAGTTAGAAATTGGACCGAGTTCTACCTCGTGTGCTTTTTGATCCCGTTCACTTTGAAGAGACGCCATTTTCAAGTTAAGCTCCCGGATGCTGTCTTCATAATGGTCCATCTATAAAAGAGAGACAAAAGACGAGTCACATACGAATTGATCAGCGGGGAAAACGAAACAAAACAAAAAAGCGGACAAATGTATACCAGGTGTGAAATAAAAGTTTGACAAATAATCGCAGTTAGATGGGCAACTGAAGCAGTTGCAACTGAGAAGGCTTGAACGCTTCGAACCCTGCGATTGTGCTGCCCTTGCTCCACCAAATGGGAGCTGGTCATTTGTGAGTTCAAATTTACCCTGCACGAGGTGGAAGAAGTGCTTTTTTTAAGAATAACATGAAGTTTCATATATTTCAACTGCGGAATAGAATGAAATGTAAATTGCAAAATCATAGCAGTTACCGGTTGAGCAACTTGAGGGGGGGGGGGGGGGTGGCTCTTAACGACCAAACCGTTGCTATGGCCCCTTCGAATAGTCATTTCTCTTTAACTCTACAGTTATCCTTTTTTGCCAAGTGTGTTCTATTTAACATTTCTTTGTCTGGTTCGACTCACAACCATATTTGGTAAATCACGTGACCAAAACAGAAAATGCCTGAAAACTGAGCGAGTTGACTATGTTTTTCACAAGTTTTTAACGCAACAGTATGAGAACATTCTAACACAAAATCTGTATTAAGAATTTTAAAATACTTTCTCTCAGAAAATTATGACGCCATAAGGTCCTCCTTCGATACACTTTTCAAAATATCCGTTCCCTTTTTTGTACAAATAGAAATTCCATGCTACAGTTCACGAAGAATGATGGGACGGTTCCCATCCGGTGAAAAAGCCGCTTCTTCCGTTCGTTTCCAAAGAGTTTTTACATAATTTTCACTGAAATGCACGGCAGAAAACTGGGACTAATTGCGCATTGGCCTTCTGATTGAAGTGATGTCAGATTGCCATTGAAAAAAAAAATCTTCAAAGAACTACTCCACGCAAGCTTTTTGTAGGGCTCTTGACTAAAAAGCCTCCTTAGCAACCCTTGTCTTTCCGAAGTTAAGTGCCACCCCTCTTAAGAAGTTCAAAAGCGAAGCCCGAAAAATTCTGGCTTGAACGACGTTCGGACCCATGACGGTGCTATTGTGCCGCAATTGAGCTATCAAGCAACCTGGAGGCTGATCAACTAAGAATTATCCCTTTAGACGTTACAAATGAGCACGGATACCTTGTCGGTGTATTCGTCAGACTTGGACTTCATTTCAGTCAGTTTGGCTTCCATGTCAACCACAGCAGAATTCCTCTGCTGCATCTGCGAGAAAATTAAATAAAAGGGCATGGAATATTGATTTTGATGAAACAATTTAAAGAAATAGTAACTTCATTCTTACATCTTGGAGGCAATCCTCATACTGCTGCCTAAGTCGCTCTATCGATCGCTCATGTTCATGCACCTTAAAAGAGAAAGAGACATGTCATCTTTATACACTCTAATTTCAAGTGGCGGCCATTTTAAGTTAACACATTCAAGTTAGCCTCTTATCGTCGTTCAATGTAAAATGTCAAACTCACGATCTCCCCAGTAGATCACAGTCGCTCACACACTTATGGAGGAAAACACGCTTTCTCTGTAAAAATTATCGCCCAAAATGGCTTTTGAACAAGTTTACGCTGATAAGTAATTTCTCACGTTGTTCCATGTATCATGGAGCATTGAATCTAGGACATTTTCAACTCTTTCATAATCAATGTGTACATGTCATCAGCATTCACCTTTATTGCTCGACGACCATTTTGGAGTCCGTGGGGAATAAAGGCTTTGTCTTTGCATTGTCTTTGCACGTCTAGCCTTACACTGAACGAGAGGTTAGCCGTGCAAAATCTCTTGTTTGGACATAGAGTGTTATGGTCTATTGCACTGGCCTGCAGAGATGACACGCTTAAACCGAGTATTAGAGAGCTCTTGAAGCCAGCAGTTGTCATGAGACTGACAACATCCCTGTTTCGAAACAGCTATTAATTTCTGTTGTCCCTGTCTAAAAAAAGTGAGATGTCGTCTATACGCCTCTCCCGTTTGTTGCTGCGGTCGCTAAATTAGAAGTCATTGTGGTCCCGTTACAGAATGATCTAGACGATTCTTTTAATTTCCGTAGTATAGAGATCAATTTGGAGTTGTTTGTCAGAACTCATACATTTTCCTCAGCTTTCTGCTGTTGCTCTTGAAGAGCTAACTTCTCGATCTTTAGTTTGTGGATAGCTTCCTCCCGTTTGGCCACCTGGAAGACAAAGAAAGAAACATCAAATGAGGAAGAGCCATAAAAGGCGACAAATCTCTTTCAAAAAAAAAAGGCACGTAACGCGGTTTTCAAAATAAACGATTTCTTTGGCCAATCAAAGAAGAAGCAGACGATCAAATTTGCCAATTACAGCGCAAGGCGGATGCATGGTAACGCAAGGCGGATGCATGGTAACGCAAGACGGATTCATGGTAACGCAAGGCGGATGCATGGTAACGCAAGGAAGATGTATGGTAACGCAAGGCGGATGCATGGTAACGCAAGGCGGATTCATGGTAACGCAAGGCGGATGCATGGTAAAGGAAGTGGTGCTAAGCGCGGAAAATAGGGGTGTGAACAAGTCGTACTTACATAAAAAAATGTATTAATCGCTCATGACTCGATAATAATCTGAAAAAACCCTAGTGCTCCTAACCAGAATTCGGCGCTATGATCTTACAACCAATGAGCTATAGGAATATTGTGGGACCTGGGAAATTTGCCACCCGAGCCTAGTTTAGTTTCCGAAAAAGAACTCGATTTTTTTAGATC
>NC_090892.1:52965327-52970327 GCF_036669925.1 Montipora capricornis | reverse complement strand
CAATTCAGATTTTCCACAACTTAAGCGACCACATACATATTCTTTTGTGTTGCATTACATGGGAATGAAAAAACTACATTTATTTATATATTAAAGAATATTAAGTATATTTAAATATATTTTATTATATTTTGGGCCTCGCTTTGAAAGGGAGGCGAAAAATTTTGCATGAGCATAGTTTCCAGTTTCTCTTAGGGCTTACACAATGATCCCAAGGAGAAACAAAGAGTATTATGGTATTGTTGAAAGTGGCCTATACTCAGTTAACATTGTGTGACGTTAATAGGCCATTTCCGAGTTCATGTCTGCCTCGTCTTTAAAGTGAGTATAAGTGCGAATTTGTTCTTATGATAATTAGTTTTCTTTCGTATGTAAAGTAGAACAAACTACCATCACAAAAACTTCGCACTTCGACTCGCTTTAGAGACAAGGCAGCCATGAACTCGGAAATGGCCTATTGTCTGAATGCCGACACTCGAGTGATATTGAAGTCGGGGAGAACAGCAAGGGAACACATCGCGATGCTTACCAAAGGCGTCGTGCATCTAATTAGATGTACGAGCATTTCTGAACGTATCTGATACGCAGGCCGTGACGTCATGGCATATGCTCTACAGCCCTCGTTCAATCAATCAAAATGTAGACATTGCGACAAGGCTGTGAGGTTAAATTAAATTTTGTATAGTCGTGGGCTATCGCATTGGTAGTGACAAGGACCACCATTTAATTTAGCGTACAGTGATTTCTTTCCGTTAAACATCTAACACCAGGCAAATGTCTACCTGCGCAACTGCATCTCTGTGTTTATCGCCCAGAGACGATATTTCAGTTTTCAACTTCAAAATAACATCATGACGTTCCGCAACCTGAAGGACAACAATTTACAAACTTGAGAAAAAAGAAAAAGGTTTATTTTAGACTACGCTGACAAGATAACCTGGCCTTCGATGGGCTGACACGGGGAAACGTTTAAAAGTTCAAGATTCAAGATTCACCTGATGATTCTTAAGTAGTTTTGGAAAGTTTGGCAGGCCAACAACACGCCCCTGATTCTTCTGCACACGGTCAATTCTTCTTTTGTTAAACAAAAAGTCATTATTGAGCTGAAAACGACTGATTCTCGTTTCTCTTTTGCGGGGGGGGGGGGGGGAGGGGGTGATTAGAGCCTAAAAACGTTCTTTAAGCTGTTCTAAAGTTTACTACGCGCTAATCAATGAGGATGTGGCACAACCTATTCAAAAAGCAACAATGAGGGCAAAAAAACGACGTTCTTAGCTGACTCTAAGCATGGGTTAAATTTCAGCCTCAAAGGTTCTTCCAAAAAAGAAGGTACACCTTATTTAACGTCGGAAGTTCCTTTACTCTCTACAGAGTATTCTCCCAGGAAGCCGACGGTGCGCTCATTTTACCCCCCACTTTCCATCAGTGCTCCGTTTTAAGGGTATTTAAAGCTACTTAGGTTACGCTGAAAGGAAAGAAGTCGAAACAAGGATGTGAAATCCGGGAATCGAACTCGGGACCTCTCGCACCAAGGCCGCGCACTAACCAACTGTGCCACCTTTGCTCCTAAGAAGAAGCAGTGTATCTGAATCCCTTCTTTGGGACAAGCTGCATTTTCTTACTTTGAGTTTCGATTACCTTTTCGGATTTTTTTGGCCAAGCAATTATCTTGGTTCTACTTTTAAGGCGCACATATAAAAAACGTTCTTATCTAGTTATCTCGACGCGCCTTTTATTTTCTTATTTAATTCTCGCACCTCGTTCACGAGTGCATCTCTTTCATCGTCCGATTCCATGTGCAATTGCTTCAACTCTCTTTGTGTCGATCTAAATTCCTCTTCAGACCGTGCAATCTGCTCGCGACACTTTATCACGTCTGCTTCCAACTGCTGGATATAGAATTTATTTTTCTCCAGCTTGAATTTGATACAAAGAAACAAAAATGTAAAATAATCGTTCACTAACTGAAAGCATCTTTTTAAAGTATTCACTTCAAAAAATTCATTCCAGGCTAAGATTTTACGGTCTTTTCATGGAATTTAACGGACTTGAGCTAACTTTGGCAAATTTAAAGACTTCCTTTCGTTATGAACACACTGATGTCCAGCTAATAAGTATGCATACTTGTTGTGAAACTTTTGTTTAGGGAATACGAGTTTCTACTCATTTCGCGACTCATTTTTGGGGGAACGTTTGCCCTCTCTGTAAAAGTAAGTAGGTAAAGGCTTTTGCAATTTTTCAACGAAAATCACGGAAAACCTATTTCAAGGCATTGAAACGTTAACCGGACTCCTGAAATTCGGACACGATTTAAGACACGATTGATTACCATTACATGCAGACAAATGCTGAGTTTAGAAACAAGGACAAGGCTTTAATTTGAACTTTGAGCAACAACGCACTGAAAATATCACAAGGACACTTTGCAGCTGGCCAATGCAGTGTGGAAATACGGACTAAGTTGTAAAGATTTAAGTTTCTATATTATGGTAACTAAACCTTAAATTTACCTCATGGCCGCAATTAGAATTATCTGATCTTAGCTGGTGAATTTCCTTTTCGTATTGTTGAAGCTGAAAGGCAATTGTATTGGTGGTTTGAGCCAACACCACAGGAAAAGGCAGTAGCCGACTATCGCGCCAGGTGATGTACATAATTTTCTAGGCCGTACACTCACATTGTAGTAGTTGTGTTGTTCGAGCAAAAAAACAAGAATTAAGGACCAAATTTACCTACACCATGGTGAATCTTCAACGTTATCTTTACAAGTTAAGGGATTCTAATTCAGATTCTATGCACGCGAAAAGGTCGACGCCACTTCAGGTCTCGACTAAGCGAAGCCTCTCAGTCTTCGCTTAATCCGTTAACCGCGACCAGATAAAAGACGTAAACTTCAGTTTAGAGACAGTGAATACTTGTTTTTACTCAACTCAGTGATATTGAAGTTGAGGAAAAAGGCAATGGGACACTTTGTAATGCTTATAAAAGTCAACGTGCATGTAAATAAGTGCATATGTGAAATAAAAGGCACTGTTACGAATATTTAGTTACCAAGGAAATAAAGGCTTACCTCCTTGAGAGCAGTGTTATACCTGTCCTTCATATTATCCAGCTCGGTATCTTTTGAGGTCAACTACAAAAAAATAACAAGATGTCCAACGCCCTTTAGAATGGTGTGGAGGAATGCTACCCAACGGTATAAAGGGTTGTTAACAACCGACGGCCTACCTCGCTTACTAACACTTCTTTGTGCCCCATTGCCGCATGCTGGCTTTCGCTCAGTTGACTCTGTAATTTCACCACTTCCTGTGCTGCTTTTCGCCGTTGGTCTTCTGACACTTCTAATTCAGCTTCTAACCTCTTGACTCTCTGCTCAAACTCTCGGGATAAGTCCAGCGGGATGCCCGCGCCATTTGACTCTGTCAGAGTGTTAACTTTGCTCTTAAGATCACGGTTTTCTTCTTGGAGTCTTGCAAGCTTAAAAGATATCAATGTGTGAGCGAGCTGGGAATTCAACGGGAGCCACAGTCTGAAAACGCCTCTTCGCTGTCTCAAAAAAGGCGCCGAGGAATCGCATTGGGCGTCTTGAATAAGACAAAATTGCTTAAGTGCTTAGTCGAGGCAGGTTTACACATGCACAAATGCAAACGCAAGAAAATACTCGATTGAACTACCGCAACACAAACTGACAAATCAAGTTGATGGGATCACAGAGGGATTTGAATCTGGGGAATTTTCATGCAAATTCTGCAACCTAACCTCTTGGCTACATTCCCTATTTCGTCAGAACTCTTAGTCAGAGCTGTTCATTTTAAATCTAAAGGTACCAACCTTAACTTTGTTATCCATGTGCTGTTTCTCCATGGCCCTCAAATTGTGATCTTTTGCGGCAACGTCAGATCGTTTTAGCGTCTGTTCATCTTGCAGTTTGCCTATCTGACCCTGAAGTCGCGCAATGGACAGCTCACATTCCCTTAATTCCCGTGCTGTGTCTTGCTGCTGTTTTCGCGCATGCCCCAAGTCGTTCTTTAGCTTCCTAATCAGCAGGTCTTTCTGGGTTATGCTTCCTGAACACTCTTCAGTATAGGTATCAAATGACTTGGCGTCGCCGGCGAAAGATCCTATTTTCTCGTTGTCGTGGGCATTCGTGTCAACAAGTTGGTGGTGAACCTACAAAAAAGGGTCACGGAACTTGCACAGGAAGTAGAGAACTTAAGCAAGGACGACAACGACGGTTATGAAAACGTTAGGTAAAACTTCCGGTTATTGAAATCATTTCGCTAGTATTCCAAATAATTTGGCAAGGAAAGATTGTATGAACTTTCCAGCAAAAAATGGAATTCGCTATTTTCGCAAATCCCTTAACACAGTTGATTTTGGGGGGTTACTTGCATTAAAACGATGGATATCCAGTTCACTGAAGCATGATACAGTCCCAAGAGTAATAAACTTGTATTGTTTTTAAGTAAAGAACCCTCCCAAAACGTATTGCATTATGGGCATGGGAAAATAGTAAAGGAACATTAAGTTCCGAAGATATTGGTTATCCTGTGTAACTGTGTGGCGCATGCGCACTGAGTTTTGTCCGAGCACGAGGTGTTTTAAATCTGTATTAAATGCTTACCTGTATTTGATGGAAATATTGAAGTTTGAATAGGCCATTTATTCAGCTTGATGGTGAGGCAGTGAGGACAAAAACAATAGAAACACATTGGAATGAAAGTGAAAAATATTTACATATCATCCACTTTCCTATGTCTTTGTCCTCACTGCCTCACTATCAAGCTGAATTTTAATATATCGAAAAAGGCCTATTGTTTATTTGTTCGGCCATTTACTGACCACAACCCTGACGAACACATTATGTAAGACACCATGAAACAGTCTTAACAAACGACGCTTTTCCGTTATCGGTACATCACTACATGTATCTGTATCCAAAGTCGTGTTTTGTTGGAATCAAATATTTTAGCTGCATTCCGTTTCGCTTACAGCACGAT
>NC_090892.1:52947827-52962827 GCF_036669925.1 Montipora capricornis | reverse complement strand
GGGGAATGCAGGAAGAAAGGCTTGGAACACTTAAGACCAGCACCTTTACACCTACAATAATTTTGTCATTGAGTTTATTTGAATCTATTTTTTATAGTTATGCTCCTTCAGATGTTATCATATAAACACAGGCAATTTTCTCAATAAAGCAAGTTGGCTACAAAACCTACATTAATATTTACAGTATCTTCTTTCCTTATGAGGCACCTTAGGATAGATACTGTATACAATCCATATACTGTATCTTTAAAGGCAGACTAATATTATTTATAGTCAATCTGCAGTAACCTCTCTGAGGGCCGATTTACACAGTATGATTTTTGTGCAAGTTGCATATGACATGACTTAGGATTGTCGCAGCATTTTAAAAAAATGTTTTAAAATTTTTACAACATTTTTTCTGACATACAGAACAACCATAAGTGAGTTGTAGGTTTGACTTACACGAAACAATTTGTGTTGTAGGCCTGTCATAAGCTTGTCACATGTGACAAAAATCATACCATCTAAAATCAGCCCTATATAAGCAGACACCACTACATGGTTGACAAATGTTTAAGGCTGGCTGGCCCCTGCTATAAAAATTCCTATCTTCTCTGAGAGAATCCAAGAAAGGGAACCACACCTTCACAAATCAGAGCATCAAAACACAAGTTATGGCATCAAGAATCAGGCATGCCATTCACAGTTACTGTATCATGAACAACTCACACATGCAGATTGAGGAGTCAAATGACACTATTTTATACCTCCCATTTTCCTGTAGCTCTTGCATTCCCAATCAGATTTACCAGATTATCAACATCATACTCCAGATCTTCCTGACGAGTTTCAAGATGGGCCAGCTGTTGGACGGTCATGTTCAACTCTTCTTTCAAAGCCTGTTGTTCAAATAATCAAAAACAAAACCCAGGATATTGTTGATGTACATGTAAGACAACAAAATCCATACAGTTTTATAATCCTGGATCTCTCAAATAATGAACTTTTTGTCCATTACTCTAGTTCTGATTAATTTTCTTCATTAAAAACTGATGAGAGAACTCATTCATAGAAGTTTAAGATTGTAGCATTTTTATTTTCAGTTTAGATTCAGCTGGGTTGTATAGTTACATTGTACTAAAAGTAAGAGACCATAGAGAGATTTAGCTTTGCATTTACTTGAAACAGCAGGTTGCTGGTTGACATAAAAGCAAGAAGACCCTCTCATCCTAACGTCTCTCGCTTCTTTGAGAAGTTGCTTGACATCTGGAGCTACAGTACTAGTGTAGTTCATGCAAGACATTTATGAGCTAATATCAAACAAGCATCTTCCATTCGCATTTTTGGCAAAATCCACATTTCAGTCCAATGGTTGTCCTTTGCCATAAACTTATGCATTGCTAAAGTTCTCCATTATTGTACAGTGTGACAGTCTCTCACATAGAGTGCATGCTATACATTACCGGCCAATTTAAAAGATCCTAATTATTCTGAATGAAAGAAATCTACCGGTATATATATGAAGAGCAGGCTATAGATGAAATGTAGAAGAGATCCTCTACTTTTAGCAGATCATACATTCTACGACAAGACCTGTTGACTTTGTGGAGTGCTTTCCCATGTGATCTGATTCACTCCAACAAACCAATACAAAATTAATGACTGTATGTGAGCTTACAAGCTGAATGGAATGGAATCATGGCCTCACATTTTCATGCAAAATTGCCATGAAGAGCTTATGGTGCCCTCCATCAACTTGAAGACTGAAGTTTAAATTCCAATTAGAGGTTTTGTTTTCTGTCCATCACGGCAGCAGAGTGGATAAATTCCAGGACCACAGCTTGTTGGGATTGACAGATTTTGATCTGCTTTTTTGGTTATATTTTTGTTTTAAATGATTTGCCAACTGTTACGGTAACAAAAAACAATTTTGGTAGCAAAACATTTAGTTCAAAGATTGGAGTCCAGATACTTGTAAAAGGCAAGTCAATCCTACTAATCGTACAGTATGGTACACGTACACTGTATAAAAGCAAAGTCTTACAAGGCTGCTGCCTAAGAAAATTTTAAAGGGGCCCTCAGAGCTAAACACTCATGAGAACTTAGGAGCCCAACATATGAAGTGAAAGGTGTTGCTGTGAAAAATAAGGCGCCCAGAGCTATTCTATGGGAGCCCCAGGCTACCGGGCTCCTGTTAGGCAACAGCCTTATCTTACAGTAGCCTGTATTTTGCTTAATAGGTAAGAATATCCGCCAACATCTAGGATAGCAAGACTAACAAAGGCCTGATGCGAGTCAAAAAAATCACACTCAGTGAGAGGAGGACAGACCCGCCTGCACACACTTCACCCTGTAACTGTCGAGTGTTTGTTTGGAGAACCCGCTCAAATTTTTTACTGGGGTTCTGATTGGTGCGGTCATCACCTCCTGTCAATCAAAGCATAATTTCCTTCCAGTTCTTTTGTGGCAGAATTGCAAAGCAAATGAGAACATGGCAGAGTTCCGAAGTTTGGACTTGGCCCTCGATGAAGCTATTTTAGATCTCTCTGGTCTGGGAATACGGCTTGAATTGCGATGGGAACAAAAAGAAGCCATAATTTATTTACCCTGCTTTTGAGAAAAGATTTACTGGCAGTTCTTCCAAACAGCTTTGGAAAGAGTCTTATCTCCCAGTTGAGTGAAGAATACATGTACCATGTCGAACAAACCAGCATGTGTGATAGTTTTCCCACTTAAAAGTATTGTGCAAGATCAGATATTCAAAGCTGATTTGATGGGTTTAACTGCTACATAGCTTTCGGACACCAGTTCAGAAGGTGTAGAGAGCGGCAAATATCAACTGATCTTTTCTTCTGCTGAAGAAATTCTGGAAAAGTCATTCCTCGATCGGCTGGAAAACAGCAACACTCCTTTGCACCAAAATCTCACTGCTTTTATTGTTGACGAATCTCACACTGTTGAGTCATGGATCGGTCAAAGTTTTGTTTGTATTTTTACTTTGTTTAATCATTTGAGAACCATATGCTGGCCAAACTCTTAAGGAGTTTTGCACAAGCGAAAGGTTCTTCATGTTTCTTGTTTGTCAAATTTTAATAACGAGTCTCTTTAACAGGTCAACAACAAAGAAAGCCAAGAAAAGCGGCACCGTTGCGTTCCGTGAATCACCATCAGTTGCTATCACTTATTTCCGACATACAGTGTATCTTTGCACTCGCAGATTTCTGAATATCCACATGCATGTTGATATTTTTGTTGGAAGTAAATTTGTAATATTTTCCAGAAAAAAATGAACTCTGTTTTTATTGGCTCTTTCTGTATTTATGGAAATGTAATCAAGTGCAACTAATTAAGTAACTTGCATCCAAGCTATTGATAACGCAGCCCTCCTCCTCCCTCCCTTCAATGTTGCGTTTGCCGTTCTAATGTTGCGTTTACCGGTTAGTTCTTGCACTGGAACCCATAAACATCAACATTGAAAGGGGAGGAGGGAAAAATGTCCGTCAGTGTTACAACATTTGTGACACCGAGACTGTAGGTGTTCGAGCTGTACCTTGATTTCCTCAACATCATACTTCTTCTCACTGCTCAGTTTTTCAACATGAATCTCTAGCTCAGATCCTCGGGCTATGTGTTCCTGTTACCAATGCAAAATTAGAGTCAAGCAAGGACAATAATAACTATTACATGAACTGCATGATATAATGATAATCCATGATAGTTATGTATCATAAATGTAAAATAATCTTTCTCACTTTTCCAAATCAATTCTCTCTTGACAATAGGGAGTTTATTTCAAATGGTTTCGTCCTCTTATGTTTTTAAACCACAGCCCAGTTTCTAGTGGTAAGCATTTCTTTGTAGGAAAAAAGATGGACAAATCCAACACTTTTTGCTTGAGTATTTCTGGGCTTGACAACAAATTTACAAAAACGAGAAAACTTTTCTTATCATATGATGGATTCAGAAACAGCCCTTAAAATGCTGCAAAGAGTTGCTATAGTTTTAGAAACCAGCTCAAGGCTGATCTGTGTTTTAATATGGGCATCAAATAACTTATTAATTACCTTGAGTGACTGTGTTGTTTTTTGGAGTTTTCCCTCAACCAAAGCCACTCTGTCGTTGGCCTCTCGTTCCAGCTCCTCAACAGTCTTAACCAAGATCTCATTTTGATCACTAAGCTCAGAAACAAAGGACTGAAGCGACTGAAGTTGGTGCTGAAATGAGGGCAAAAAATTGTAAATAAATCATTAACTTTGGAGTTAATTTTGCAAAGAAATCTCACCTTTGTGGATGGGATGTTAATAGCATTCAAATATTGTCAAGGATTCTTCTTGCTTATGGATTGCATATTTTTGCTTAAATTTTTAAATTGCAAGATGTCTGTTGATCATTGAAAGAAATTTACATGTAACTTAATTTTGAAACTAGAGATAATTTTGTTAGGATCTCTCTGCAAGTGTTTGAAAACAATAAGGAAGCTTTTTTTACTCAATTTAACAACTGACTAAATGTAACTTTGACTAAAAAAACTGTTACATATCAGCAGATGATACAAAACAAGGAAAAAAAGATATTTAAAAAAAGGCCATAGCAATAAACTGTGAAACCAATAAACAAAGTTCATTGTCCAGGAATTCAACCTTGATAACCCAAATGCTGGAAAGGTGACATTGTAGCAGTAAAAGAATAAAGGTTATTGTTGAGCTAAATGTCACTCATCAACCACGTCCATGTTAAAGTATATGGGCCAAATTATTAACGATTCTATCAGTACACACGAGACTAATATTTTACTATTAATTGGAAGCTTGACAATGTATACCCTGCCAGCAGAGTCTCTTTCGATCTTCCTAGATAATTCGGGAAGAGGAAAGTAGACTCTGCTCGCAGCCTCCACATTTCGCATTGAGCATGCGTTAAAAATTTAAATGTATTCGGTGTCAGTCATGCGTGACCTGTAGCCACAAAAGCACAAAACGAAAACAAACAGTCGGGATATTTTCCAACAACTCTGGCAAACACACGACAATCAAGGAATCATTTCATTGGAAACTCAAGATAGTCCATACTCTTAAAATGCCATTTCATTTTTTTACTGAAAAATTTATAGGTTTCTGTCACACAAGTTTCTGTAACCGACACACATAGGAAAAACTCATGGGAATTCTAACAGTTAAAATTGCCACGCTGTCGTAAATTTCAAAATATTGATGACGCGTGGCGATTGATCATGCGCAAAAATTAAAAAAACAGGTTTGACAAGTCGAAACTGGACTGACTCATCCAATTCTTTGGATGAGCGGCAAATCAAAGAATGTGGAGGCGGCGAGCAGTGTCTACTTTCCTCTTCCCGAATTATCTAGGAAGATCGAAGGAGACTCTGCTCGCAGGGTAGACAATGTACAACAGCTGTGAATCAAACTAAAAAAATATTCTTCGATCACAAGCACTTTAAATTAATTGAAGTACCGGATCTTCATATATGCTACAGTTTGGTTTTGTTTTATTTGATTTGTCTGTGTATAAACGTATGCCTACAAGACAATTTAGCAGGAAATTATGCAGAAAATGGATTTTCGACAAACACTATATTGGACTAATTACTTAGCTGCAGATAAGAACAGCAATACTACATACTATGTTATCAAAGCAATAAAGTAACAAAGCCTCACTTACACCGCAGGCCATCATCAAATTAAGCGTCCTTTCAGCTGTGATTACTTCAATATTGCATGCCTCGGTGACCAAAACGCCGACAATGTAAACAAAACAGTTTTAACGTGTCCACAGTTTTAAACCGAGCAACTAAAATATTTCTTTAACTCCAACGCTCGAAATATCCTAAGAGTGTTTGAAAAATGGAACAGAATTGAATTAACCACGAGATAATCGACTTTTAGAACCGCTGGCCTAATAGTTGACTCGCTCAAATATTCACTCAAACGGCTAAACGGCCGCACTCACAACAAAAGCCACAAACAAAATAATCAACCCCTGAAACAGCCGGAGATTTTTTTTCCCAAAAATGGAGAAATCAAACGAAAGACACTGCATTTTAAAAGTCGCGATTTCTAAAAATTCAATCAGTGTTTCGACAACAATTTTTCGTCAGTTTTGCAGTTCAGCTGGCGCCGCACCTTTTCCGTGTTCAGTAACAGTTAACTAGTAACAAATTTTCTTTGCGATCGCGATCGCGATCGCGGTAAAGTTAAAAGCTATCGACCATATCTCACCCTATGCGCCTCTTCCCTTTTTTCGTCCACCTCTTCCATGTCTTTCAGCCTGTTACGATACATCCCTCGCAACTCTTCCGCTAACAAAGTGTCATCTTCATGTTCACCTTCTTCCGTAAGTTCTACGCTCTGTAGATAACTCTCTCCCAGATCTTTCGTTCTCGAAGTCATCAGCTAGACTTCCAGCAGCGAGAATTTCAAAGATGCACCTCCGGCTGCAGGGCCATGTGCTTTTCACTTGTTTTTCTCCATCACAGTCACAGCCTCCAAAAATCAATCGATCTGAAACGCCATTTGGAAAGGACGCTCTTGTTCTTGGAGTTTGATTGGACGGATTGTTACAACAAAACAATTGTTGTTATTCCAAATTAGGTAGTGAAATTAAATGCTCGATTAGGGCCAAAAATGGCGGGAATAAAATCGCTTCCCACGCTTCCTACACATTACAGTGACGTTACAACATTTTAAATAGACAACCTTTGTTTGCAAGGACAATGTGATTTCGTACTTCATTGCAAGAGACGTATTCATGGAAGACTGGCTGATTGCGGCCCAGCGTCGTTATGGCAACAACTGAAATCAATGACATCTGCGCTTTTTTTGCGATTTAGGGTTTCTTCGTTTATACTGAAAAATTCCCGTCTTTCCCAAATGGAAAAATTATTAGTTTGATGCCTTTTATACGCGATAGACTAGCATCCCATCCAGGGGGGAGTAGAAATACTCCTAGTCGCTTCATGCTCATCATAGCCTCTCCACGGAACTCCGTAGAGAGGCTATGTGCTCATGAAACCGGAGATAAGTGCCAGTCTGATGGGCCTTCCGGCTCGTATGCAGGGACCACCGACCTCGTTCCCAGGGTCTCTCGTCTCTACCTCCTTTGTCGTTAAGGAGAAACGACATGCAAAGGAGCAGAGAAGAAAGACCCTGGGAACGAGGTTGACCAAGCCATTGTTTGCCGTTGCCATGGTTTCGTGAAAGGGTTTTCTTTCGCACGTGCTTGTTAATGGCTAGCTATTTATCTTTTGCTATTTAAACAAAACAGGCTATGCAGTTTCCAGTGTCTACAAGTATGAATATTGTAAGGAATAATGTAAAAGTAAAACGATTTCCCAGCACTGTTGGAAGCGGAATACACGGTGGCAGGAGCCCCATCAAATAGGCTCCTTACGGTGGATGTACCGTAAGACGGTTGAGAGTTGGAGCTGGGTGGCACGGCGTGGGTATGCGACAATTTATCTAATCAGTTAAATCAATTCTCTGTCTGCGCAATTGCCAAGTTCTGATACCGAACCAATTGCAGAAAGACAGTCCGTCCAATACTCCAAGAAAATTGAGTGGTCGTGTAATCTCTCCTTCTTTTAAAGATGGCGTGGACAAACCGTCCAAGATAGCTATTGCGCATGATACGCAGAATAGTTTCAATTGTGTAATAATTGTGGCTTGTCAGGGTATGGAAAAGTAAACACAAAAGAATAAATTCCAACTTTTTGGCGTTATCTTGACTCCGTCGTCAATTGCACCAAATACCGTATACCAGTGTTGGGTCTAGTGAACATAGCAGTAAAGGAAAGTGCGATGGTTAAAATTACACAAATAGTTCGCACGGAATGGAGTCCGAATGCACGATATGAATGGCTCTTTCTTGTATCATAATATACAGTAGCAAATTACTCCATTCTGATTAGCTGAGAGAAATGCAGTTTTCAGACAACAGTGCAGAAAAGATCGAGGTGACGACCAACCATGATCAAAGAAACTCACAGATAGCCAATCAAATGCAAAGCCCGCTTAGCGCTCTTTTTTGAGTCATTGCGTGATACTCGTGCGTTGCCTCTGTTTCTGAGATAAGCTATCTCGAAGTTCTTTCATGTGCATTATTAATAAGTAGTCGTGTTTTTTCAAAGACTTGCACTCGAAGCAACTGCAGTTTACTCGTGCTTATTTGTTACAAATTGCGAGAGAAAAAACATGGGATTGCCTGTACTATTAAATACCATCCGATGCAGTGAACAGTCACGGCGACTATGGATTCGCCACAGTTAAGGGGCACACTTCACGACAAATACACAACCAACAACGTAAGAGCCAAACAAGGAGGCCATAGCATGCGCTTTGATATCGTTTGCAGTTTTAAGTTTTAGGCCTTATCGTCGGTTAGATAATGGTTTGTTAATAATGACGGCCAGGGGTGTCATTTTATATATGTGCAGCACTTTCACCTCGCCAACCAACCTCGTTCCCAGGACCTCACCCTTGGCTAAGAGAGACGTCCTGGCAACGAGGTACATGTATTTAGTAATGTGTTGGACAAGAATTTTTAGGTGGACTTCTCATTTAGTGTACTTGAACGCGGAATTATAACCGTTGCTCGCCAACCTCGTTCCCAAGGAGGCAAAGAAGAGAGACCCTGGAAACGAGGTTGTGACCTCGCCAGTCTGACGCAACCTTATGTATTTGTCATAAAGTGTTCCACTTGAGTGTAGTCCATTCTTGTCACAACCCTATTAGTGCATTTCTCAGCGACAACGAACCACCTCAGCAGGTATAGCATGGGGTTATCTGTAGAAAAACATCTGACAAGGAACAGAGACAATAGTACCACGAGTGGTATTTTCACTTTATTAAATTTACGTTTCCTTCAGCATCAAACACATAAATTCTTAAGGACGTTCGCGCGAAATTTTTTCAACATTGATTTTCTTCTGAAACTTTTACCACTGTAAGATGATGAGTTAGTTATGTCAGAAATGTAAAAAAAATGGGGGGTCACCGACTTCGTTTTGGAGAGAACATGTCCGGAAAAACACCCAAAATGTGACAAAATCGGGCTTCGTTATCGAATAAGGCCAGTGTCTGTAAACCCAAATATATTGCAATTAAATTTTTGAAATGAAATCTTCTCTGCCAAATATTGTTTAAGTGGACTAATTAAGTGAATTTAGTCAACTGGTGAGGTTCCCTTAACGATCAAGTTCGCATTTAGCGACCACAGTTTCACGCGCCTTGCAGCCGCAAGATGGCAGGATTTGATGTCCCGTGAGCAGAAATCTTGAAATTTTTTGAACTTCCCACATTGATTTTTTGTTCATTTTTGGACAACGTGGAGATAACTGTAAATAAAATCCGTTTCTGGAAAGAAAAATAGGGGTCACCGAACGTCCAAGACCGTTAAATCCAGGCAAAGCTATAGCAATGGCCTTTTGCCCTATTATTTCTCATTTTATTACTTAGCGCGCGCGCTCGTGTATGACGTGGCGTGTGCATTTGCGTGCGCAGTAAGGATGCGCAGAAACAATTGGCGCGAACGTCCTTAATTGACTTAAGTGACATATTACCTTTAAGTCAATGATAACATGTATCTACATATGGTTCATGCCCTGACAAGGTCGGGCAAACTTGGAAACTACATTTTTTATTTAGCTTCAGAACCACACTAAATGAAGCCGTTTGCTGAACCGAGATCACATTTTGAAGCAAGTCCAACTGCGACATTGCGAGGGACACAGAATCCCTTCGCCATTAGACTTGCGTCGAATGAGATGCCGTGAGCTTAGACTGGACAGAGATAAACAAACAGCCAAAAACGGAGCATCGCCAGCGAATAATTTCCTTTTAAAATCGCTAAAGTAGAGAAACACTCGTAAAATAGCACACAACCCACAGCTACTCTGACACCATTTTCAATTCTGTATGCACGGTCAGGGACATGTGAATAAACGAGAACCATGACAATAAGATCACTCTTTGAAGTTCGCCGACTCTTCTAACCATTCCTCCGTAATAACTCTCCTTGAACATTATACAAGCACGGTACTCAAGATTGCACTGATCTAAACCTCTGCTTCTACCAGCTCTGGCTTCCTTCTGAACGTTTTCTTTTTAATTAAACAAAAGAACCGTCTTCTTGGAAAGACGAACTGCTGCTAGCCACGGATCCTTGGGCTTGTGGCTTGGTTCCTCGTGACGACTGGTCAGCCGCTTTTCCTTCCCAGACAAGGTTCTCTCCGACTTGTAAAGCTGGTCCTAGTTTCATTGCAACATCAATGAGCTGCGGGAAATGACAAAACATTTAAAACACTCGAAAACAATAACGACCCCGGGCTTACGGCCTTGGGCACACGCCACTCGTTTTTGAAATAGCACTTCTCGAGTCTACACTGCATCAGGCCATGGTTCCAACGTGGACTACGAGTTGTCCCTCTTTCGCCGCTTAGTTAGTCGAGCACGAGCGAAACGTGGATTGCAGATTTCCCGAGACCATTTTCTTCTCGTGCCTGTCTTTTCCTTGCACTCGACTAACTAAGCGGCGAAAGAGGAACTAGTCGAAGTCTAGTTGAAACTAGGAAAATAGCTCAGTGAAAATGTTTAAATGTCTGTCATCGCGTAAAAAGGTTTTTCCCTACATTCACTCTCTAGGCTTGTCCCAAACCAATTTCCTTCACCTTCCCCAAAGTCACAAGGCTCTCAAAACTGAACTGGAAAAACCAACTGCAATTCGATCTACGAGCTAGCTGGGGAGGAACTCTCCAGGGAATTCTTTGCAAATAGCGCAATGAAAACTAAGTACATGTAATTTGCGACGTCGACCAGTTATCGAGCTCATCCCCCTTCACTGCTCGGTCAATTTATGGCCAGTTTTTATGTCTTTAAAAGACAAGAGCATTGTGAGCTTTAGATGAACTGAAAAGGTTTTAAAATCACCATGTTTTAGGGCATTGCAGAGCCTGAAGTGCAGGGCAAATTTGATGAGGTGCTAGCTACCTAAAAATTAAATGCATTACTGACCTCTTGATCAATGTCACTGCCCTTAACAGATCTGACCTCTTCCATCTTCCTCTCATATATGTTTAACTGTTTCAAAGCTTCTTTTTTCTCTCCTGTGTTGTACAGGAAGATGCAAAAATTCAAGTTGATGGATGGATCTGTGCTAAAAGAAATTAAGAGGACCAAAGATAAGTAAAGAACTAAGTAGCAATAAAAATGACAAGTCGTCAAAATACCACAATTTTCTGAATTAACTTTCCGTAGTCTTTAATTACGGAGTTAGTAAAGTTATGTTAGCATCGACAACGGGTGCGACGTCGAGCACGAGTTCTGGGATTACTGGGACTACTGCACAGGGATTACTGCACAGCGTTAACTACGAGTTTGTCAAAAGGAAATTGCGTTTAAAGTAACGGTTAAGTAAAGAAACCATATTTAAAGTCGATAACCCGTAACAGTAATTCAACTGACAAACCTGAGGCCTACGGTGCGCTCATTTTACTCCCCCTTTGCCATCAGTGCTCCGTTTTAAGAGTATTTAAAGCTACTTAAGCTACACAGAACGCAAACAAGTCGCAACAAGGATGTGAGATCCGGGAATCGAACTCAGGACCAAAGCCGCGCACTAACCGACTGTGCCATCCTTGATTTAGAGTTTGATTTAGAAATGTTTCTTTTAGTTTCAAGCTATCATAAGCATATACTAACAATATATATGTATATATAATTTTTTTTTGGGGGGGGGGGGGGAATTTAGACTGGAACTCGTATCATACCGTGCGCTTGTCTAAATGCGTATAGAACGTGACTTCGTGACCGAGTACAAGTTGTACTTGTTTTCGTACTCGCACTCGTACCCGATGCTAACATTCTTTAATCTTACTTGTCCAAGGCCGTGGCTTGTTCATATGCTTGTTTTGCATTTTCCTGGTCTTCTAAGTGTGTCAAAGCAACTGAGATAGAAGTCAGAACAAAGATGAACGTCAGAACGTCAAGGTTACAAGTAAACCTAGAAGAAAAATATTTTAAGCACGAAACTCGTAATTTCCCCCTAAACTTTTAACGGCTGATATAGATTTCGACAGAGCTGCAACTCCATTGTCTCGCGTCCGAACTAAAATCTCCGTTGAATGAAGTCGTTGGGACACCTTGCCAACCTGCACAATTTTAAGGTTTTCGCAATTATTTATGCTGCCAGAGCTCTAAAACAACCAGGGCCTAAGCTCCAAATATTCAATGTTGACTTCATGAACCGATCTATATCTGTAGCACCGTAAAGAAACCCCCCCGGGAAGGAGGGGGGGGGGGGGCGTACTGTCATATATGGGAGAGAAACCCAACAATGTTAGAGAGGGCTGGGGAAGACGACTTGGCAAATAGGAGATTGGACCTGAAAAAATTTTACGTGTTCCAACATTTTTGACATGGTTTGCAATGAAAGGCATGGGTCTCCACGAAATAACATCACAAAACGCATTAAATTTTTTGCAACCTCTAACTTGCTCTGTCGTGGGTAAAATGCATAACTGTTGCTTTTGGTAATTTTAATGGAACATGAAAGGAAACTTTCAAGGAGGAAATATAAACAATAGATCTACACAATAGTATGCTGTAGGTTAAGGGACATTTTCAGTACCAAAAGCCATTTGAGGTTACGTGCAGCTGCCCCGGATGATACAGCGCAAACAAACGAACAAATACTCACTTGCTAGCAGCATGAACAGTTGACCGTGTTTTGGTTTGAGCGTAATTGCAGCACTGAGAAAATGAAATGCAGAAGCATATCTAGCGCATGTTAAGGACAGTACTAAGTCCGACTTCGAACCCCCAGCACCACCAAATTCATTCTTTCCGGCAAATTCTCAGTTCGAAATGAAAAAAAATACAACCAACAAAAAGAGATCTACATTTTAAATCACCATCTAAACTATAAATGTCTTTCATTTTGGTGAACAAAGCAGGGCAAGCGCTAACCCTGAAAGCTCCAAATAGGTCATTCTTTGCGAAATAATTATGGCATTTTTGATTGTAAACTAATCGAGTTTCTAATAGCATTTAACTTTACACAATGACTAGAGGAAAAACTCACGGCCCGGGCAATCGGCTTCAAAATTTGCTTCAACATCGGTTCCATTTTGATGAACAGCGATGGTGAAACCGTTTGCGACCCCCCCCCCCCCCACCCCCCTTCAAACTGTGTTGAAACATGTTGAATCGAAGTTGAATTGATGTTGAATGACGTTAAAAGCGTTTGAACTTGCTTCAACGGCCATTCAATATTTTTTGTCATCGAGAAGGACGGGTTAAATGAAGTTAAAGATTGGAGTACAAGAACGACTACGAGTTTTCTGTACTGGGCATGCGCATTGCAGTTAAAGAAGGAACATTTTCGAAATGCGCGTGCTCAGAACTGAAAACTCGTACTCGCACTCCAATCTGAAGATCGCCAATGTTTGGTATGCGCAAGCGCACTAATCGGTCTCTGAATGAATCACGTCCATCACTGTATCCATAGTAACAACCATGCCTGCAGCCTGGGACTGAATACCAGGCCTAATCGGACGTTGAAGCCGATTGCCCGGGTGTTGAGCTTCTAAGCAGGAATAAAATAGCTTTATCCATGGTCTTTCAAAGCGAGTGACTAAAATATTGTTGTTCTTAGTTTTGAGCCGGAGTAACAGGGGTTAAGGGTATTACAGTATTTACTCCGTTTAAGTATTAACCCTTACTTTAACAACTCGACCTTGATAACTTTCACTAATTGCCAACTTTACAGTAAATGAAAGAGCCAGGCGCAGTGTTTACTTCCACCATGATGTCCTGGGTTCAAATCCCGGACACGATGTCTTAAGTGTTCATTTTTGAATTATTGGTGCTCTTCTCTGCTCCGAGACGTTTTTTCTCCGGGTACTCCGGTTTTCCCCTCTCATCAAAGATCAACTTTTCATTTGATCTACTTTAATATGACGTGATATGATTTTGGTTTACAGTCGGAATTTCATAGGTTAAAGATCTTCAGCTTCTTCGTGCAAACGTGAAGGATACTGTTGCATTGTGAGGTGGATGATACCCAGGTTGTAGAGTATTTTCCACTCAAATGGCGCCATGTATGTTGCTCGCTTTAAACAGCTGATAGCCTGGGAGAAACAAAATTAACAGCTTTAAATAAACTCGAGATCGAAATAAAGGGTGTTCCGACACCACAGATCACGTTCCACACTGTCCATTAATTTAAGAGCCACATTATAAAGTCACATAAAAAAGGCTGAGTGTTTGTTACAAGTACAAGGAAAGGTTACGTTTATACAAACGTTGGCCGTGTAGCACTTATATTTTAAACAGAGTTAACTGAATAGAGTGTAATGTGTAGTGCTAGATTTTCTATCCCATATGAACCATGTGAGCGTTAGCCCTACTGATGTGGGCCCATTTCCATCAGTAGGGCTAACGCTCACATGGTTCATATGGGATAGAAAATCTAGCACTACACATTACACTCTATTCAGTTAACTTTGAGTTTATGTTAGTGCTGTTGACATGTGCCCCTAAATTCATTGCACACAAATTATTGAATTATGGAGAAAACATGCTGTAAATTATTGTTATTTTTTTCTCACTAATTTGTTTTTTTTTTTTTTTTAACTCCATAAATTACATTAAAGGTGCTGTTACACTGTGCATTTTTTCGTGCGTCTTGTCTCGCAACGCCATGGCAAGATAAGTTGCACGAAACATTGCCCGGTACGGTCAAAAACGTTACGACACAAGTTGCAGAAACCAGAATTGAGTACGACTTTCCGCAATGCTTCACGCAACGTTGCAACGAATTTTGCAAGCAATGCGCAGTGTATCATCTGTCCTGCAACTTGTGTCGCAATGGCCAGTGAAAATGTTCCTTTAACCTCATTTGATCATCGAAAACGAGGCAAGTTGCAGCAAACGCCGCCTGGTGTATCACACATCACGCAATTTGTTTCGCAATGTGAGAATAATGCAATGTGAACTGCGACAAAAATTA
>NC_090892.1:52937827-52942827 GCF_036669925.1 Montipora capricornis | reverse complement strand
AAACTCAAATGCTTCTTCTAGAGAAGACTATATATTCCACAAATATTGACTGTTTTCGCATTTACATTTGACCTTTGTAGCCTTCTGTCTTTTGTCTGTCATTCGTAAACAATACAATGTAGCTAAAACAATGTAACTATTCCAACGGCCAATCAGCACTTCTGACTGGATTCCGGGCAGATAGTATGGAATTTCTGTCACTGAATTGAAGACGTTTCTCCTTGCGAAACGTCCCCAGCGATGAAGAGCAAGGAGAAACGGATGTTTTTGCAGGCTACCCCAACAAAGGAAAATCAAATTCAACTAGTATTATTGAAGCTTTACAACAGCGTTGTAAAACGTAGTTAATGGAGTGTGACTCGATCAATGCTTTGCACGTATCAGTGCCGGTTAAGTCTTGCAGCGACTTCCCCAAGCTTTGGTGTTATTTTTACGCTCTCTATCTGCCTTTGTTCTTGTCCGATCCAGCACATGCAGGCGGAGTCGGCTCGTAGTGCTTGGGAGATAAGGAGGCTTGAGCTATTTTTAGCGCTTACACTCTTTCCATTATAGCACGATGCTGGTCGGGGGTTTAGCTCATAGTGCCATGAGAGTTGGGCTTGTATATCATTATTTGGCTTTTACTACGGAAGTCGTCTTTCACGCCGATCATGGAGTGGTGTCCCCCCATTTTATGCCAACATTGTCTCTTGTGTTTTGTTATTGAAGAGTGTTGTAAATATTAATACCCGCGGGAACTGCGACATTAAAAAATATTTAGAATACATCTCAACATGACAAAAATTACACCACTAAAAAAAAAAGGTGATCCTGTTCAATAACATTCTCCAATTTGTAATGACTAAGCAGTCTTTCTTATTTTGTCAGCATGAAATTTTATAATAAATTATGTAACTAACAGACTCTTGCAGCAACAAGAATACTTACCTTGATTGTGATAGATTTCCTAAAGAAAATAAAGGAAAAATAGTTTGGAACAAAACTTCCAATTTCCAAGGATTATTAATAAAAGAAACAATTATGCTGCATGTCAGATATGTGGTATTAAGGTCAATGGAGCCCTGGGAAGACACCAGCAACCTCATCCCATCCCTTCTGTTATGCATTGGTACAGGATTAATGAGAATTACCGTAGCTGAATGAAAAATGCAAACTACCAAAAACGTTTTGTTGAACTCTTACAAAGGAATCAAACTTACCCAGTCTTTAGTGCTCAGTTTTGCAGCTTCATTATAAACCTCAAGAGCAGCCTTATGTCGAGCAAGAAGGAAACTGTAAAAAATCAGTATAATTATGTATTCATTTATTTAATAAATAACAGGTGACAACATTTTTTTCTTGAGGTTGTTGTAATTACAGTATACTCTTTTTGTTCAACCATCTCAGCCTTAGAACAAACAAAACACAAATACCTGCAACAAGAATGAGATGCATGTAGCCTACCTATACTCTCAAGGAAACGCCTTTGGAATCTTGCGATACAGAGAAAGACCTCGGTGTGTGGGTGTCAAGCAACCTCACCTCGGACAAACAAGTAACTGAACAGTGTGCGAAAGCCAACAAACTCCTTGGGTTTGTGCGTCGAGTTTCTAGGTACATCCAAAGCACCCAAACGCGTCGCACACTCTACCTTTCTATCATCCAATGCCATCTCGGCTACGCAACCCAAGTATGGTCACCACAGTCTATTGGCCTACTTAAACGAGTTGAAAACGTGCAGCGCCGTGCAACAAAACTAATTTTGAAGCTCCCTTTCCGCTGTGATGTAACCTATAAGACCCGCCTCTAACTCACAAATCTGTTACCCATCTCATACTGGCATGAATATTTGGACATGGTTTTTTTCTACAAAGCTGTTAATAACTTAGTTTTCGTAGACAGTGAAGCTTTACCTGTAACTAGACAATTTGCGAGATCTACTAGGACATCGGGCAGCAGTGCTATTACTTATATTCCTAACCGATGTAGAACTGTTACCTATCAACGTTCATTTTTCATACGCGCGTGCCGCGCATGAAATGTTCTTCCCGCTGAGCTACGCACAAGGCACATCTCTCTAGCTTCATTTAAAAGTTTATTACTTCAATATTATAAAAAGGCTTTGAACTTGTACGACGTTGACGACATTAGAACCTGGAGAACAATCTGTCCTAGGTGTAACACAGCGAGGTCTCTCCTATGCCCGCTAACGTGCTGCTTCTAGCAATTTGGACTTCCGCTTTGTTTCCTCTCAAGTTTCATGCTTACATATTAGTAGCTTTAGTTATTAAGTATTTTTATATAAATAATTAACGAGGGATCCACTGTAATTGGCTATGCTGTAGTGGTCTCCCCACCTAATTATCATTATTATTTTTTTCTCCTTGTATTATTTTTTCTATTTTTACCTATATATTTATATTGTATTCCAGTTAGGCGAAGCTAAATAAATAAATAAATTATCTTTCACATTAATTAGAAGACACAAAAGATGTGGACAATAGATATGGTAGTCTACAAAATAACATTTATAATACAAGCCTGCAAATAATTTTTTGCTATAAGCCTGTCATATTTCAGGGCAGGGACATTAGGTTTGACCTGACATGCAGCCACCCTGGTCAGACAAAATTTTTTTCCAACACTTATTAAGTGGGATGCCTGTGGCGTCTAGATGGTTTCCACAGTACAAAATGAAAATGGCAAGGTCTTCTGAATTTTTATCTAAACGAGGGTTGAAGATGAGCTAGAAATAAATCTTTTTTCCAGATCCCTAACGTCTTTCGTTTGGAAAATACAGCATTTTGATAACCGGTTGTCTTGTTGGTGGACCACAGGTAGCCCACCAACGTCACGGGCTCATGTGAAACACTTCCGCAAATTAATAACTCAAAAACGATGTAGTGCACAGACCTGAGAATAATTTGGAGAGGTGGTTTATGTATTGTCTTTACAACATTTCAAGTTGTTGGCTTCTTTTATTGAATGCCTCTCAACTTGTTTTTTGTTGTGTGACAATGAAAATGATCGCAACATGCACTCACTTCCTAATGCTGTTTTGACAAATTATATTGTTGATATCGTTTTGCCATCCCATTCTTATGTTGTTGCTTCTTTTTTTTTTGTCATTTTGAAAAGTGGAACAAAATGCATTTGTACAAATCCTGAAATGTTTCAGCTTTTGCTTACACTGTGCATACGCAATAATGTTAACTTTTCTAATTTTGTCATTGAAGTCATGGAGAAATGTGATTCAAGTCAATTCACTGTAAAACTGGTCATAAAATCTTATCAGTCCAATGAAAACACAAACAACGGGCATTTGTGGAATACTACCCCTGTTGATTCCACAGTACAATCCTTCCATGAAGGATGAAGGATTGGTCAACCACAGCAGGTCTAATACTGGTAGCTGAGAGATAATAAAATAACTTACAGTGACTGCTGTTGACAAACATATCTGACCAAAGTGACAATTCCCATTACAATCTAAGACAACATTTTTAATGACATTTTTAACTTCCTTGTCCATTTCTGAAAGACTTTTTTCATCTAGACATGAAATAAATCTTATTATAATGGCTTGCGATCTCCCCCCCCCCCCCCCCAAACAAAACAATGTTGAGGCACAACTGGGTAATTTGCACTTCTCCATGAACACACACATTGAGTTGGAGGAGGGGGGGGGGGGTACATCCTGGCTCTTCTTTAATTTTCAAGTTGTCATATGGATAGATTGTAAATACATGTAAGTCATACTACTGTAACAGTAGTTTATTCCGCCACCAACGTTTCAAGGCCAGACTGGTGCAAGCCTTGTGTAGCTTTAAGTAAGCTTGGGCTTAAAGCCTCAAGACAATGAAATGGTATGCTGGTATGCTACAGTGGCAAATGGAAGACAGAATTACATGAACAAGTGAGAGTTAAACCTAATACTGGCCCTAAATTCTGTCAACACAAATGCAGGTTTTTTAATGGACAAACAGTAAACCCCAAATACAGACTAATAACAAAAATTAAAATTACAGTGCACTCACAGAGATCTTGCCACCTGTTTGAGGTTATCAGCACTCTGTGGATTGATTTGTACAGTTCTCTGGAACAGGTCCAGTGACTCCTGGATCTGACCTTCTTGTCGTAGAATTAACGCTGCAGTGGGAAATGGGAAAAAAAAAGAAGATGGTGTCTAGATCTATTTTGAAAGCTCTGCTTGTTTTAATTTTGCTTTCAAAAATGCACTTTCCTTTAATTTGTTCTTGTGAGACAAATGACAATACTCTAAATAATATCGCAGTTCGCTACAACGACACAACCAAAAGTGAGAATCCTCCAGTTTACATTATGCAAGTTGCAAGGATTGGTGGGATAAGGGTGTGAAAGGAAAGGAACTTTACTGATTAGTGCCTAATTGTCTAGCACTGTAGCACTAATTGGGGACACTGTAAATTGAAATTAACAAAAGTAAAATCAAATGTTGGTTTTTGAGAGGAGAAAACTGAAGCACCTGGAGAAAAACCTCTTGGTGCAGATCAAGTAGAGAACCAAAAAACTCAACCCACATAATTGTGACGCCGAGTCTGAGGATCGAACCCAGCCTTAATTGGTGGGAGGCGAGTGCTCTGACTCACAACTGCACCATCCCTGCACCACATTTGACAACCTAAAAGTAAAAGATCTCTAATGAAACTCTCCCCAAGAGACAAGTTCCCAGGACCCAGGCACACCCCCTCCATGCCATATAATGCAAGTGTTGAGCAAAAATAGCATTAAAAGCTAGGTAAACACACCATAAACACCAACCTGGCATGGGCAACACATCACACCTTCCCACATGCTTGGCGTGGTAGTCTGGTGTGATCCCAACCCAGGCCAATTAACTGGGTGGAATGGTTGTGCGCATGCATGATCATGTGTCGGCCACACTGGATTGGTGTGGTCACCTTGCTTTTAGTGCATTTTTCACTTATTATATAAATGTTGAGTATCATTAAATAAGGAGGACTTTTAACTAACCCACACAT
>NC_090892.1:52912827-52932827 GCF_036669925.1 Montipora capricornis | reverse complement strand
TGCTTTTTACGTATTTTGGAATCAAGTGTAAGAAGGCGTCAAAACTGTATTGATAATTTATTTATTTGTGTTAACTTCGCTAAACAAGACTTTGTTGGCGTCCTTTCGATAGGGTAGATCGACAACAATTTCGTTTACGCACAGAAATGCATCGTTTCCGGTGGAAGGGAAAAGAATTTACAGGATAGCACAGTTTTGAATGCCGCGCGCATTGCGGTCCCGTATACACGGAGGATAGTAAAGCACGTTGATTAGCCAAAGGGGCCGTGCATTTCTGGGGT
This sequence comes from Montipora capricornis, assembly GCF_036669925.1. NCBI lineage: Eukaryota > Metazoa > Cnidaria > Anthozoa > Scleractinia > Acroporidae > Montipora > Montipora capricornis. The sequence goes on along the minus strand of NC_090892.1, from coordinate 52,932,546 downwards.
TAGCCTTGGAAAGCTGTTTCACCCTTGTCAGGATTCATCAGGGAGGCCGCAATGGTGAGAGCAATTGCCTCCATCAATGTAGCTCGGGGTTCGATTCCCAGACCCAGACTCGGCGTCATATGTCGATTGAGTTTGTTGGTTCTCTACTCTGTTCCGAGAGATTTTTCTCCAGGTACTCCGGTTTTCCCCTCTCTTAAAAAAAAAGCTACGAGTTGATATGAAATGATTTTATTAGACTTGATTTTTGTATAGTGACCCCAATTAGTGCGCCTCCGCTAATATTGGTTGCCGTCACACTTGAGAGATACAAAGTCTAATACAAGTGTTGATAGTACTTTACTGTCAACTCTCTGGTGTCTTGAATCTCTAGGGGAACACTGAACAATAGAACTTGATTTAACAATGGCGTTAACTCCCTAATGGAACCGCAGCCATTATCAGTGGGGCATAGTTATGCAGAAGTGTGCTCAGAGAGCTGCTGTAAAACCTAAGCTTGACACATTTTCAAGACCTGTAGGCAAGAAATGAAATGTTATTAAATATCCTTGATTCCTTGAAACCTTTTGGAAAATTTGTCTTCGCACTGGAGACGTTTTGAGATGAGTCATTTCTCTTTCTTGTGATGGGGAGGAAAATGACTTAAGCGGGTTCCAATTTAATTTGTGAAACATTCTATCCGCGAAATTTTATACTCCATGGAAATTTGTTTTGTTGTTTTTGCTTAGCCTGATATAGCCAGTGATGTATAATTTGGAATCCACAACCATATGTGGCTTCTACGGACAGGGTGGGGCAAATTTTAGTATTTTGTCTTTCAAGTTACTAATAAAACCGAAGCGGAAGCGTATACTTTAGTTAACACGATTCACCAATATCGCTTTCAGCCCTCATACTGCCAGTACAACACAGTGGAACATGTATTAATATAAATGGAACAAGATTTCTGATCAGTTATATTAGACAGTTTCTCGGAATTTTATGAGAAGAAACTGGACTGAATTTTGTGATAGTTATAATGTAGGGTTGTAGAATCATAGGCCTGTCTACAAAGACCGATAGACGACTCTAAATACAAATTATATGTACATCTGTTAAGGCGCTCCCACCGGCCTAGTAATCACTGAAAGGTATTATCAATCATAGCATATTAATCTAAGTACCCCTTTCTGAATATTGTGTAATTTGTCAACAGATTTAGACTTTAGTCTTTAGACTTTAGACTTGCTCAAGTTAGGCTGGCTAACACAATTTGGAAAATCCTTCGGATAACTCGACTTCAAATAAATCTCTTGCCACCTCTGATCCAAAAAACTCGTAGCAAAGGTTTTTTCATGAGGACAAAAATATTTTGGTCTTCTGCTGCTTGATGACGACACCTAGGGTACATACGGCAGAAGAAAATCTACGGAAAGGAATTGTCCGCGGGATCCACTCTGGGCCTCAGAACCAGCCATCAATTATTCGTGACAGTATCGGAAGCTTTTGAAACGTTTTTTAGAGCATCGACTTGAGGTGTTAAATACTCGGCTCAACACTTCTACGGATTATCGCTTTAATCTTCCAAGGATTTTCCTTGGATTCCGGTGCGAGTAGTTAAATCACCTCTGTGTAATCTTGGTTTCCATGAGTCTAGTTAAATTTTAAATCAATAGGTGATACATTGCGAAACCAATACCGTTCGAGGAAATTCATGGTTGAAGTACTGCAATACTTTTTTGAAGAGAATCACAAGCTAGCCATCTCCGCTCAGTCTTAAATTACTGGCTAGAGCTTGTGTCAGTTTCTTGGCATATTGGCAGTTAGAAGTTGACGAAAACAAGTGGAAATAACCTTCAAATACTATATATTTACTTTTTGTTCTTCAATTCATTGCTGTTTATCACAAATATTACGAAATAGAAAAAAGCATTTTAATCAGTATTTGAAACAGTTAATGACACTTAAATCCTAGCCACACTTTCCACTTATTGCCTTTCTCTTATTCAAGACCTTTTCTTTCGTTTCACATTTCCCACGACAACAACGATAAGGAAACGAATCTTTGATCGCAACACAGGTCATATTTCGATCAAATTAAGTTTTTCTTCCCCGACGGCTTTCCATCATGAAAAGAAAGCAATATCTTGAAAAGACCAATCAACACTAAGTTTGTAATATCGTAAATAATTAAAGAAAACTTAAGTTTTCGTCGGTTTTCCGTAGTTAAACAAACAAAAAAACTAACTTAAGCTTCAATTCAATCACTTTTTTCCAGTATAAGAAAACACCGAATGAATGTTTTATCTACCATTTATACACAAGGTCGAACCCTTACATACCAAGGTGAGTTTCGCTTAAGGTGACGCTTAAGGCACATTGTAATCGTGGCTCTTTGCCGTCTGTAATCCAGGCTGCTTGGAGCACTCTAGCAGTTTTCGGCGCAATGCTAGCAAATTAACATTGAATTTAGTTTTTGGAGTCAACGACGAGAGAAATCACAAGTAGTTTAAATTCTGTCATTGTTTGTTCATGAATTTTCATTGAGAAATTATCGACATGGTGCAGTGTACTGAAGAGCTATGGTTTGATTTGAAATTACTATTTCGGCACTGACTAGTGTTTTTTTAATATTCGTTGTCCTCACATAGGTTCAGATTAGTCAAAGTTCACTTTTCTAGCCTAAAAAAGCAAGCTCGCATTTATCCACACTCAGTCGACTTCTGCTCACGGTCCGTAGCAGTTTATATCTTTCAGGCTGGTGCCCATTCGATTCGTCCCCCACCACCCCTTTCTTCCACGACCTATAATGAAGGCTGGTTGTCAGTACTATCACTCTAACAGCTATGATCAATGAACATTTTTGCTATCATGAAACGCGTACTTGAGAAAATGTGTTTGGTATATCAGTCAACCCGGTTTTTAATTAGCCGCGTTTAAATTGCTTTTAAGAAAAGGAAGCGTTTAATTTGGTGAGCCGACAAAGATTCTTTATTTAGAGTTCAATTGGGTCAGTCTTTAATGTATCTAGCGGTACAATTGGTGCTATTGTTCTGTATTTTCAGAGCGATTTCTTGAATTCCGGTGACACGAACTATCGCATTAAAGATCGTCAGTCTTTTTCTCAGTCTTTTGTTCTCGTTTTGTTCTGTGGCGGTCTTTGAATGTTGTTTTGTGTTGAGTATTATTTTAATGTGTTCCTTATAGTTTTTATCTTCCTGATTTTATCTTGTGCTCCGCAAACCTTGATAACTGAAACGTGCCTAAAAAGTTCGAAGAACTACAAATGCTAATGTAGGGACCGCGCCACGGTGTTTTGTTTGCCAGGGGCTGGTTCCTGAAAGGTGTAATAACTCTATTCCATGGATAAATGTGCCCGAATAAGACACATTTATCCCTGGAATACAGTTATTTCACCCTTCAGGAACCGGTCCCAGGTGTTATATATGACATATGATAAACAAGGTCTTGACAGATCGGTTTCAAAGAGTATCAACGAGTGCGAGTTGGTTGTTGCTCTTGTTGTCGTGCATAATGTCGTGCTTGCCGTCAGCTAAAGTACAATTGCGGAAGAAAAACACTCAACCGAAAGAGTGTCCGATTTCTCTTCCCTCGAGACGTTTTTCCAACAGAAGCTCACATTTATTAGAGGTAACCGAATAAAGAGTCTTAAAGACGGTGCCTACTAATTCAAAGGTATTTTTGCCCCGGTTTACGATTATGCGGGAAATGTAGATCTTAACAAGTGTTATTGAAATCGAAAAAGAAAATTGGGGGTAACCACGAATTTTTCAAAGATAATTCATGAACAATGTATGTAAAAAGCTTTAAAATACAAAGCCATGTATGGTATTATGTTCTTTCTCAAATTGAAGCTTAATTATCTCTGAAAAATGCACGGTTAACCCCAGTTGTCTTTTTGGATACCAATTGTACTTACAAAGATCTACTTTCTCTGCATAATTTTAAACCGCGCAAAAATATCCCTGTATTAGTAAGCATCACCGATAGGAAACCCGAGTATCTCGAGATGCGTAGAACGTATACGCAATAACAATAGTAGGCACCGTCCTTAAAAAGTCCAGAGAGTAGGAGACTGAACGAGGGAGTTTTTACATAAATCTCATTAAGAAGAGACTTTATTTGTGCTAAAAATAAATGGCTGGCTCATTGCAACCTTTTTCTCTACAATTAGCCTGTAGTTCGAAGGACATGCCTTAATTGTCAAATAATCTCCTTCGCGTGGAATATGGACCCGTTTGAAAATTACGGATAATCTGGTTGCCTTAGTTGGTGTGATACCAATATAGTCATGAATAGTCATGACATAGAAGATTTGGCTAGCTGATAGTATTTTTGCATCTTGACCACAACACTAGGAAAAAAAGCATGAAAAAGTGAAAATGACAAAATGAACATGACTAACAAAAAAGACTCAGTTAGCAAAAAGCAATTCTCGCTCGGTGTGACAGGAAATAAACCATTTAGGCGAATGCTTATTTGGTAGATGAAAGATAGTCTTGCCAAAATCTTACTTGAAGTGTTTCTATTTTAATAGTGTCAGTTCGGACAGAATAACTTCAAACGATCATTGTAAAGATGGCGTTCGGAGCCGCTGTTATCATTTTACTGATCGGCTGCTGGTCTATTACCTTGCAAGCGCAAAAGCTTTGCGGTCGCGCTGGAGGCTTGGGACCTTGTCCACCAGGTTTTAAAAGAGAAGCGCCGAAACAAGTTGAAAGAATGGTATTGTTTCGTAAGAGATTCACCGAACCGTACCTTGCACGAAGAAACAAAGCAGCTAGAGCCTATCCTTTGCTGAAGCGCCAGCTGTTGGGAGACGAAGAATGAAGCCGGAGAGAAAGTTTCTCGCGGAATTAGTCAGCCATAGATTGTGAAGTAATTTTGTGAAACATTTCTGAAATAAATGAAAAACTGTGACAACCCTGATTTTGTAGAACTACTTGCATTGAAATAGGGCCCTGAGTAGGGTAAGAGTATGTAACAATTTTGTTGTGACTCTACCCTAGAGATACACCACAACCAAGAAGTGTGCGACAGCAACCATTTTTGTTTTCTGCAACAGAAACTATTTCCATTTTCGTGGGATGCCTGTGGCAACCAATGCAAAATTTCTGTGGATTTTGACACCAATCGACTCGTTTGTTTTCTTTTGCATTGTTATCGTTGCTGTCAAGAAAAAAAAAATCATTTTTATAGTATTTTACAGTGGTAAACTAGCTTTCTTTTATTCAATTGACGCATTGAGCATCCTAGGGACCATGAGCCGGGTTTTTTTTTAAGGAAATACGATCTCGTCCACAGGGTGATTGATCCTTTTCTTCAGCTCGTTTCATAACGAAAGCATGTCTTTGTGTCACATTTCTGAAAAATAATGTAATGAAGTTTAAAAACTGTTTTCATAGTTCAGCAGATGCGCATGCGCGAGAGCCATTTATTCCTCACCAACGAGCACAAGTACGTACCACATCGATGACATAATGACTACACTACATATTCTATATTGGATCACACATGATTAGTTTCGAAGACGGACTGACTTACGCTCGGCCCTTAATTAGCACATCCCTTGAGACCCAGTTGTAGCTAATCGGGACGATACTATATTCCTGGTGAAAGTATACAACAAGAACCGGAAGAACCCCTCGGCACATATTCTTACCGAACCAGTTCTAGAAGCGTTCAAATGCCCTGCACGAAAGGATTTTTATATTTATGCTCGTGATTTTCATTTCGAGAAAACCCCTCCCGTGGAACTTATGGTTAATATCTGTTGATGTTGTCAAAAACTGTTCAGTTACAGCGGTTATCAGTCACATGCGCCCCTCAACGTCATTTTTTTTATATTTCGAAACTAAAATTTAGATCAATCAAGTGTTTCCATGACAATAGTCCTGCTCTCTTGGCGGCAGTTAAATTCGTCATGGAAACATTTGATTGACGTCCACCTAAATTTTAATTTCGAACTATAAAAAAATGTCGTTGAGGGGGGCGTGTGACTGATAACCGCTTTAAGTCACAACAGAGACCGTCACGACTTAAGTCACTCTGAGTTGTGATAAATGATAAATTTGTTTCTGCTTAGTGTCACTATCTCAATATGTGTTTCTCAGGATAACTCGTATTTATTTACTCAAGTGAGAATTCTTCCAGAATCGACAAGGTCTGTGCCTAACGGAAAGGAAGGAACCACACGGGTTTGGGCAGCGTTTACACAAACGCTGTCTCAAATGGAGAAGGTTGTTCGGTTTTTCATAATGCAAGTGATGATAAGTCACAGTTCACTCTTTTTAGAAACAAAAAGCGAGCTGTCATTTGCCTACCCCACCCAACTCACCCCCCACCCCACCCCCCATCTGCATGTATGGGTTAAGAGGGTCATAGGACGGACAACGTAGGCTTATAAAGTATATGCTTGAAAACGTTTCGGTTCCAGAATCACGCCTTTTTCGGTCTTCATCAGCTTAGGCACTTGAAGAACTTGATTCTAGAACTTCTTGACAAGAATTATTGAGGGTGTTGCAGAACTTAACAAAATTTGAGCAGCGGAATTGCACAAGTGCGACTGATTCCATTGGCACAATGTTAGAAACAAATAGAATCGCCGTATTCTGAAATATCTTACTTAATAAAAACGACATCAAAAGCATTTATTAAAATAATAAAAGAAAACAAAGAAACTGGCCTGCGAATCTCAAAAGGATCCTTTTGGAGTACCTTTAAGTCCATTGGCTCTTTATATGCCTATCGCAAGAAACTTTCTTCTAAAAGGTGAGAGCTCCTTGCTTCTTATTAAGGTTGGTGATGAGCGACTTGTCAGGGTACGAATGCCTGCTATTATCTTGTACGTCTCACGTTTTAGGAGGTTCTCGTACATGAATTCTGGGTTATGAAACAAATGTTAAATTCGTATTGATAACACCATAATACTGAAGAACTAAAAAATTGAAATACACTCTATTTTGTGAAGCGGCCGGCACTTGTTCCACTGTCACTGTTACAGCCATGATCCATGAATATTTTCTTCTATGGTGAATTTAGTGTGGAATAGGTGTTGGGAAGAAAGGTGTTTGGTATTCCAGACAACCGAGTTTTTAGTAAGGAATGGAAGATTATTTGCATAGGTTTGATTGTGTTTTTATGAACACCACAAGTTATCGCATCCAGCGGTACACTTGAATTGGTACTAGTCCTTTGTTCTGCCTTTTAAGTAGCATATTCTTAATTACTATGGAAACTCAACTGACTGTAAGTTAGGCTGTAATTTGAGCTCGTCACTCCTTTTTAGTCTTTCGGTTTATTTTTTGTTCTGTGGCAGTTTCGTATGTTGTTTTCTTAAGTCATGTCCTCAGATAGACTTTTTTTAGCGTGTTTCTTACAGTTTTACATTCGTGATTTTGTGCTGTAAAAACCGAAGTGTCAAAGGTCGCTCAAATCGATACAAGCTTGAAGAAAGATTTGCTAATCAAGAATATTCGGTAGGGAACGCGCAAGTGTTTTCTTTCCCAGGTGTAACATGACGCAAAATTTGACACGGGTGCCAAGGCGAATAGTTAGTTGTTCAATTCAATTCAATTCATTTCAATTCAATCTCTTTATTTAAAGAGGGAGACGTAATAACCTGTTACAGTTTTCTAACTTACGGCCTTCTCCGAGCATTAACCCTCCCAACCATGATACACCACAGAACACAGACCACAACACCGGGAACTACATGCCCTACTCTTTACGACAAGTGTGCGGGTTCTTTTACGTCCCACAGGATTGTGAACATTGAAGGGTTGTGAGACGGGACGTCCGGGCTTATCGTTCTTATCCGAGAAGACTAGAGAGTCTAACCATTTGCAGATGTGATTACAAAGGCAGCACTTTCTCCACAGTTATTTAAAGACCCTAAGTGTTGGTCCGGCCGGAGTTGAACTCACGACCTCCCGCGTGACAGCCCAGTGCTCAACCAACTGAGCCACCGGTGCGCGGTTGCCGTTGTTGTTATAGTGCAGTGGCGAAAGAAGGAAGAGTCAACCGAAAGAGTGTCAGAGTTGATTTCTGTTCCCCCGAGAAGTTTCTCTTATAGAAACTTACATTTCTTACAAGTTACCAAGTAGGTTACGTTCGCACAGCTAAGAGTAAGTTTTTGTGTAATTTTACAATACATTTCTTCGACACTCGATTAAAATCAGACCTTTTGTCAGTTGCATTAAGTTTTCTTTTCAGTGACAAAGAAAAGGGCCTTGCCCTTAGTAGCTCCCATGTAGTTTTTTGCCCGGTATGTTGTGAAATAACCCACTGCGGCGAGTCTTTATTTGGCAGGTGGAAGATATTGTCTTGCCAATTGAAAATCGTCCTTGCGATACTTCTCTTTTTTGTAGCTAGTATCAGCTCATACAGGATAACTCTCAATGATCATTGTAAAGATGGCGTTCAGAGTCACTGTTATCATTCTACTGATCGGCTGCTGGTGTATTACATTACACGCCCAAATACAATGCCGCCGCACTGGAGCAACTGGAGCTTGTCGGCAGAAAGAATTAAAGTGTTTCCTAAGAAATGTATACAACAGAACCTTGACCTTGAACGAAGAAACAAAGCAACTGGAGCTGAAGCGCCGGCTGCTGGGAGACGAAGAATGAAGTCGGTAAGAAATTCGCTTGCAGGATTGAATCAGTCAGCCACCATTACTGGAATTAAATTTGAAAAGTGACCTTGCAAATAGGATAGGGATTGATAACACTTTGTTTGTGAGTATCATAGAAAAGCACTACAGCCAAGCAGTATGAAGTAAGAAACTTTCAGACTCATTTTACAAAGCGAGTATCTGTGCTCTGATTTGGAAATGGGATCCCTCTGGGTTGTGGCAGCCACTTCTAAATTTCGGTCGATGTCGATTTTGACGTCAATCGACACCTTTTTTAATGTTTTGCATTGTCGTTGTAACACATAGTAACACTAAGAAAAAGTGCCACTTCATGGGTCGTGATTAACCTTGGCACCGGGACTGACAACATCTGACAAAAGTTTCTTCTTTGACTTGAGCCCAAATTCAGCAACAATCGTTCAGATATGCACAAAAACACCTTCGCGAGGAAGACCACATTCCTTCATCCAGGGTATTCAGAAAGGCAACAACTTACGTTTCAGGGAGCATCGCACAGAATGGTGAGACAAACTTCCGGGAACTTACTTAACCTCAAAGCACGAATTTTCAAAAGGCATCTTCTGACAAAAACCCAAATTACAAAGAAAATGGTGCAAAATGGTAAAACATTTTGCTACAATACAGAAAACCTTAGCAATTTAAAGATTACATTAACCCGGTGTTTTCAGAAAAGGTATTAAGGAGTGACTTAAGACCATTTTGAGTTCACTAAGACCTGGAAAAGAAATATCAAATCAACTTCAACATTTCTTGTTTTTCGATTTCGTTTAGCGTGGAAAAGTACTGCATTAAAATCCATGGTGAGGTTTCTCGTCAATTTCCTTTGCTTAGGTTTACCCGGGAGATCTTAGTTTTAAATGTTAACATCGGATAAGCAAAATTTGGAATTTATGCGATGCGTGAAAGTTGTATAGTAGGACATCCTCCAACTGAAGGCTTCCAATTTATCCAGGTAAGCATATACACACGAGTTAATGCGTTCACAAAAGGTTGGATCTAAAGCAACAACAGTGTCAGAAGAGACCGCGGATACAGGTTCAGTAGGCACATCGTCAGAGGATACAGTCGCAGATGAAACAGCAACAGGACAGACAGGAAAATCTAGAAACGGGATCAGGAGTGGAAGGAATCGGTACAGGAGCGACGTCTGACAACAAGACAACAGGAACAAAAGCAGGCGTAGGAGAAACATGGGCAGCGGAAACTTCAGCAAGAGCAGGAGAAGAGTCAGCAGACACCGGAGCATGGGAGCAGTGGACACTGAAACCACATGAGGAAGAGAAAAGTCTGCAAGGTTAGGGTCAGTAGCAACCCCTCCATCTCCAGTGGCCATCTCCTCTTCATCTTACGAGGCCATCAAATACCTCATCAAGCAGAGGAACATAATCAGGACCATCATCGCCATGAGCAGGCACATTTGATACAAGAAACTTCCGAATCGGGCCATCGTCATCATCAGGAATCCTTATAGCCCCCATTGGGGCATGGGGCCGCAACAATGTCCCTCCTGCACCGAGACTTGTCCTTCGCAATTGCCTGAGTCTCTCTCCATGTCAGACCCATCTCACTTAGTTTAATCTCAGTGGTCTTCCTCCAAGTGATTTGGGCCTCACCCTTTTCCTTCCGTCTGCAGGCGTCCACCTAAGGGCAGCCTTGGGTATCCTGTCTTGCTGCATTCGTAGTACATGTTTCAACCATCTGAGCCGGCGTTTCTTAATGTCGAGGTCGATACCGGTGCATCCAGTCTTCTTGAAGAGGTCGTTGTTGGAAAATTTGTTGGGCCAGAAGATATTGCAGATCTTTCGCAGACAGCAATTGTGAAAGGCACTGACTTTGTTTATGTCCCTTTTGACAACTCTCCAACATTCAGAGCCATACAGTAACACAGACTTAACATTACTCTTGTAGATGCACACTTTGGTCTTTGGCTATACTGTTTAGACTTCCACATCTTTTTTAGTCTACTTAATGCACACCTGGCTTTGTTAAGCCTGTACTTGATGTCCTTCTGGACACTGCTATCCGTACTGATCACACTCACGAGATAAGTGAACTGTTCAATATGTTCTAGTAGTTCTCCATCAATGTTGAATGACCTTGTTGCACCCAGAGTTGACCCACATGATTTTGGATTTCTTTTTGCTGATAATCAGTCCCATCGTCTTGGCATTCATATTAAGATCGTCGAATTTCTCCTGAAGATGGGCTGGTGTGCAAAGGATGGCAATATCGTCAGCAAAATCAAGGTCTTCAAGGTGAGAGAAGAGAGTCCACTGTATTCCACGAGGGCGTTCAGAAGTTGTTTGGTGCATCACCCAGTCGATTGTAACAAGGAAGAGGATAGGCGAGTGTATGCAGCCCTGGCGCACGCCGGATTTTACAGTAAATGCTTCTGTAATGAAGTTTCCGAGGATGATACTGCATTCGAAGTTATTGTAGAACATCTTAATAAGGTTGATAATCTTAGGTGGTATTCCATATGCTTGGAGGATCTTCCATGAACTTTCTCGGTGTATACTATCGAATACTTTCTGAAAACCAATAAAGTTGATGCAAAGAGATGTATTCCATTCGAGAGACCGTTCCAGAGTAAAGCAAAAATCTGGCCCCAGTTGCTCAAACGATGGATAGCGCTATCCTCCGGATAAATCACTATCCACTGGATAATTCAATTGGTTTTTCCTACTTTTTATACGCTGGATAGTGATTTATCTGGTGGATAGCGCTATCCAACGTTTAAACATCTGGGGCCTGGTCCATACAACCTCTTCCTCTTCTAAACCCAGCTTGTTCTTCTCTGAGTGTTGTATCAATAGCCTTTCCAATGTACTTAAGTAGTATCCTGCAGAATATCTTGCTTGGCACAGAAAGTAGGGTAATTCCCCTCCAATTATCACAGTTACAGAGATCCCCTTTCTCTGGGAGCTTGAATATAAGACCTTTGCTCCAGTCTTTGGGAACAACTTCTTGTTCCCAGACAAAGTCTTGCCGAAGAGGTCTCCAATAACCTGGATGATGTAACTATATCCGCTTTCAGCAGTTCAGCTTGAAGTGAATCAATTGCAGGAGCTTTTCCATTTTTCATGGCTTCGATTTCCGAGCGAACATTTGCTATGCCTGGGGGGGCTGGTCAAAGGGTGGATTTGCTGGTTCCTCTGGATCTGGCCGATTAAGGAGTTCTTCAAAGTGCTGTAGCCACCTCGCAGCTTGCTCCCTTTCTGTTGTTAACGCCTCCCCCTGCTTGTCTTTTACTTGCATACTGTGGTTAGAGTTGCTGTCACAAAGCTGTTTAGTGATCTTGTAAACTGTGCCAAATTCTCTCTTCTCTGCTGCTTCCTCTGCCTCGCTAGCCAGATTCTCGATGAAGTTCCTCTTGTCCTTTCGTACACTCTTTTTCACTTCTTTATCTTTATTTTTGTATTCCTGCTGCGTCCGTTCAATCTGCCTTGATGACGTAGCATTTAACATCTTCACCCCTACCCTCCTCCTAGCTTCTATTCTGTCCCATGTTTCGACAATCGACGAACAAACACTTTCATAAGCCGCTTCGGCAATGTTCGGACACTGAAGGGACGACATAGCGCACTCAATTTATGGTAGAGGGTACACCTTTCCCTCTCGTCAGCTACTTTGGACGAAAAAAAAAAGCCAATTAACAACAAAAACCGAAAGATTTTGCCAATTTGGACTTTAACTGAGCGACATAACGATCTAACACAACAGCATATATGTGTTATTGAAATTTGTTCATTGTATCTTTCACATGACAAATATCGGAGCTCCATGGAACTTCAGGCATGCGCTGGGAAACAATGGTAACAAAACTGGAACCAGTACGTAGGAAGGTACTTTATTAAGTACATTGTAGCGAAAGCTAAATTGTGTATTTACATAATGGTAATAATCTGTACTAATAATTGTAATAAAAAGTAATAATTATAATAGCTAAGATTCCTAAAAATTGTTTACAATTTTGCATGAGGCTAAGAAAAACTGTTCTTAATTCTATTTGTCTTGCAATGCGCCAAAGTGAAAGTGCGCGCGTGCCTTAGATTATAGTTGCTCTTATAAAGAGGCGGCAACAACTATTTTCAACTTGTGGTTCGAGTCGCTCATTATGCTTTTAAACGTGCGCACGCAAATGTTTTGGTGATGCTCCGCAACCGTTGGTAACCTCATAAGCGCTAAAGCTTGCTGATATTCTATACCAGGACTTATGATTCGCATTGCTCCTTCTTGACCGCGTTCCAATTCTTGCGAAAGGTAGGCTGGTAGCGCGTGATGGAAAACTAGCGCTGCATAGTCAATGACAGAGCGCACGCATGTAGCGTAAAAAAGGCATAGATCTTCCTGTGAAACACGTGCTCTTTTTCGGTTGAATAAGAAAATAGAGCCTCTTAGCTGCCTTCTTAGTAGTTTCCGTGATGTGCGCATTCCATATTAAGTCACCAGAGATGGTAACACCTAAAAGTTTAGCATGTTTAACTAACTTGACGCTCTCCTCTCCTACAACTACAGGATGAAAGACACAATCTGATGTAAAACTAATGCGGAGCTCCTTACATTTGTCTGTGTTTAACTTGACTCTGTTTCTGATTGGTCAATTTACTACGTCATTTACAATACCTTGAGCCTCGCTATGAGCGTCGAAACACGACAATGCACCCTCAGATTTCAATCAGCAGATCGCTTTAAACAGCACTGAGGTCCCAAACTAAGTTTCAAATACCTGTTTCCTCTCCAGGGAGGCAGAGAGTTAGAGAAATGTCGGCTGTTAGACCATATGTGATAGATCCCCATCCTAAACGTTTTCCTCAACTGACTTGTCGTAAGATGTTGCCCAATATATATCACGCTGCGTAGTCATTTTGTAAAAGATATGGTGCGTACTTTTGCGTATTGGTACAGAATACAATCACATTTGTGCATGCGCATCCACTTTCAACTTATTGCATCAAGTTTAAAAAATGAAAGGCAATGGGCCAATGTGAAACACTATAAATGTCAATTTTCTTCACAACGATGGCGACAATGCAAAACGTTTCGACCAAAATTTAGAATTGGCTGACACAGGCATCCCACGTAACTAAAATAGTCACAGCTCCGGCACTTTGTTCGAAGATCCGTCTGCTCTTAGACTTTATACTTTCAGTATAACGGATTTTTTTATGAACACCAAGAAGGCGCAGCAATGGAAAGCCCGGTCGCTGTAGTTATTGCTAACACTACGTGGAGGTGTTTGAAGAACAAGCAATTGAATCCGTAACCTACAAGCCTAAGACTTAAGTCTAGAAACGTTTCTTTGATGACACCCTAACCATCCTGAATCGCAGTAATCATTACGTCAACGATAGCAGTCTGCGGTGGAAATGTCGCGGTCTGCAACCTAAATGACTACATCGGGAAACAAATGATTATACCATTTATTATTTGTTTACTACCACGATGACCTATGACCACCTCTTTACAATATTTGTTTATTCGAATTACTGTATACTATCTTGCTTTACAATCTATCGCTTGTTCGATGCTCAAGCAGCTTCCTTTCTGACTTTATTCCTCAGTCGTCTTTAATTAAGCAGCTGGCGCTTCAGTAAAAAGTCGGCTGAAGTAGCTTGTTTCTTCGTGCAAGTAATGCCGCGGGTCCTATGAATTTCTTACGAAATACTTCCATTCTTTCAACTTGCTTATGCGCTTCTCTTTTATAACCTGGCGGACAAAAATTGAAGGCACTATGCCTCCAGTGTGGACGCAAAGTGTTTGCATGCGCTTGCAATGTAATACACCGGCAGCCGATCAGTAGAATGATAACAGTGACTCTAAACTTCATTTTTAAAAAGGGGCATACTGGGCATGTAAATCAGCTCTTTATGAGCAATTTCACGCGCGTATAATAATTTTAAGGGACCCCGGATGTGAGTCTTTATGAAGTACTGTGGTTTGGTTTGTTTGACCCAAATAAGAGTGTCCTGTTAATGATTCACGAACCCCAAAACTGCATATTTTATTTGCTGCAATAGCTGCAAAGAGGTTATTTATCAAAACGAAGTGCTTTATTGGTGGAGTGTCACATAAAATTCTGTTCTAAAGCAGCTCCTCTGTAATTACAAACAGAAAAGTTCACATAAATTGATCTTGGCCAATCAGCTTTACCGTTCCGATAATTGGACACCAATGATATATCTATAGAGAAGTATGTGAAATTATATGCTTCTGATCGAAAAAAAAAATCCCGATAAAAAGGACTCATCAAGCTTTTATAAATTTATTTGATTATCCATCATTTGGGCGCAAGCTGTTTTGAGGTCCAAGATGGTTGCGTCTGGGTTATAAGTTTCCAGTATTTTTTAAATATTTCTTTGAAGAAGTTCCAATCAATTTCATTGTAAACAGGATTTCCTCCTGTTCAAATTATTTTCTGTGTTAGTGGAGTACCCCTTTAAAAATCATTTGACGCGTTCTTGTATGTGTCCTCGGTGATCAGCATGTAATTATTCTGTAGTTGGTCTTGGATAACAGTGAATAATTTTAAACAGCTTTCATTTCATCTCCTTGAAATTAAAGTGAAGGAACCTTGAAGTTGTACTCTTACAGATAAGTCACCAATTACTTTTACACCGACTTCAACAAGCCTACTATTTTTAAAAAGGAAGAAAAATGAAAATAATTCGTTGATTAGTGTACATTTTTGTTTGAGTGCCATGGAAAAAAGATCAGAAGGTGCTCTGAGTAAGAGTTTTCAAATGTTGGGAACGACTTCTGTTAAGGCAAAAAAATTTAGGTCGTTGTGACGCAATTGACGCTGAACTGAAAAACAGTGAATGAATGAATCCTTGATTTTTTATTTTAGCCATGAAATTTCAGGTTTCGTGGTAATTTATTCGCAGCCATGTGTTTGCAGTTTTAACTTTGTACATTTCCACATAAACTTTGAGGATACCTAGACTTCGAGCCAGGATTCGAGCTAGGATCCGAGCCAGGATTCGAGCTAGGATCCAAGCCAGTTTACTTTGGGCAGATAATAAACTTAAAGCGACAATTTACCCTACATACGCACATACATACGGCACACACACATACAAATAGAGAAATAAATGAATAAATAACTAAAGGAGGGCTTCAGAGCAATTTGCCAAATGACTTCACGGACTTTTTATAAACTTGGCTGTGAAGACGCCTGTGGCATTTCACGTTTAAAGTAAGTCCTTTTTATGAATATTCTTTCTTGTCAGTTTTCAATTTACATCAAAATGTTGCATATTTTAGTGTCGCATTATGATGGCATTTTTACCGATTTAGTTGACGTATCTATGTATAATCTAAAGGTCGAAAATGATTTCATGTAATTATTTTGTTAATCAGGTTAATCAGTGAAGATCGTACATCAGTAGAGAACGTACAAGACGAAACACTCAAGAAAGGAAAATGAGGTTTGTTGACCCTTGCTGTGAGAAGTTTCATTCATCAGTAAGTCACAATTCCGAACTGAATGGTCTGAGTGAAGTGTTTGTCGTGGGCGTTTCTGTTTTGATGAAATGGATAATAATGGCTGGCCAAGGAGGTTCTTAAGAACTTATTAAGCTCATTGCATGAAACATACAAATAATAGATTTCTTTAACTAAAGGATTGCAATTACCACACCGATTTTCCTAAAGAGAGTCAAACAAAACCAGTACGTTTCAACCTGTTTTAGCAATTTGGCAATGATATCAACTTCATGGAGACATCGCAGAGCTGGAAAACGGGCAGTTGATAAAATAGGCTTTTAAAATTAAGAAACAAGAATGAACAGGCTTGAGTGTGATTTAGTTTAATTTTAAAATTTTGTGACAAGAGTAAGCTGGTAGACATGTGTTTCTAGACTAGGAGGCCGTTCTTTGGTGCTTTTCTACCATATGAAATCACGATTGATAAGGCAATAGACCACATCGGTTAACTCAATGTTGTACCTAATTCAAAATCTCCCGGGATTAAGATTCTTTGTGTGTTGTATTTGCATGATAATGTAGCATTCATATTCAAATGATAAGGAAATACCTGGAGCAAAACATATATTCCCAAAGGGTTTGAATTGGGTACAACATTGAGTTAGCCGATTAGGTCTATTGGTCTAAGAGCAGTTTTCAAATGTTGGACGAAAGTAATTAAGTGATTGCAATCGCTACGCTTAGTGATTGGTTTAAAAATCTCGCACCAGTTTATCAACCAATGAAAAAGAAAACCAAAACCAATTACAACTTGCACGAGCGATTATTCCTGCGCTTAGGGCAAGTTACATTGAATTGCTACGAATTTCGATTGGTTCATTGTGCTGTTTGCATCTGCTGTGTCGCTCGAAGTAATTACTAATAAGTATTTGTTTTGCGACAGTCAGGTGAACCGCTCTAACACGCCTAACAGAAAGGATAGGTTCTGAGAATAACTGGGTTGAGTATCATGTTTTAATTCTGACCTGATGTTTTCATTCGTCTCACGTCGCCCGACTTTTTCATGACGGGCATTTAATATGGAGTTTTCATTTAGGGCATATAAAATCGAGATTCATGCTGGGCATGTAAACTTGAATTTCCATGCTGGGTATGTAAAATCCTGTTTTCATGCTGGGCATGAAAAATTGAGTTGGCATGTATGCTGAGCATGTCAATTGAATTTTCATGCCGGGCATGAAGACCACCTTTTTTTTCAAAATGTTCTCTCCATACCAGGTGTATCAGTCCTCCCTTGGTAGCGTATTGTTCATCATACCTATTCAACGCAGCAACCAGGGCGTGAAAAAACACGCAACATTCTCTCCCAGCCTTTTTCCGGAGCTTACGCGCGCAAGATCAGAAATGAGTTGTAAGCTTTTCGCGTGGGACAGGCATGCATGAAGAAAAATGGCCGTCGTTAAAGAATATGGTCTCCACAATAGAGATTTTAACAGAACTGCCCATCTTGAAAACAAACTCCTGTTATTTTCCATGATTGTTAAGAAATAGCGAAAACGAGGGCATGATAACTAGAGGCAGCACGCTGAAGATTTTGGCTCGAATTCAGGTTTTCATTTTTAATGGACATGAAAAATTGGCAAAAATTATGCTCCTTCAAGAAAAGATTAAAGAATCAGGAAATCCTTTTTGTTTGTAAGCCATTTTTAATTCGAGTACTAGCTCCGTATTCCTTTACAATCTATGCATGGCTGACTCAAACATGCAAACAAATTCTTTTCCGTGACTCATTCGTCGTCCTTAAGAAGTTAAGCAGATGGCCATTCAGCATCGGCTCCAGTTGCTTGGTTTCTTCGTGCAAGGTACTGTTCTTTGAATTTCTTAGGAAACACTTCAATTTTTTCAACTTGTTTTTGCTCATCTCTTGAAAAACCTGGCGGACATGGCCCCATTCCACCAGCTCGGCCGCAGAGTACTTGGACGTACGGTTCTTTGAATAACTTACGAAACACTTCAATTTTCTCAACTTGTTTCGGTGCATCTCTTGTATAACCTGGCGGACAAGCTCCAGTTCCTGGAGTGCGGCCGCAGGCGTGCGATAAAATACACCAGGAGCCGATCAGCAGAATGATGACAGTGAAACTAAACGCCATCTTTTTAAAGTGATTCTTTGAAGTTGTCTGTTCGAACTGATACTATAATAAAGGAAAATACTTCAAATGAGATTTTGGCAAGGCTATCTTCTTTCTTGCAAAAAAATGCTACTAGGATTCTACTAAAAACTCTTTAAGCTACTAAGATTATGATTGCGTCGTGGAATCTCCTAGTTTCAATTCTCGACTCTTTGAAAAAGGTGTGCAAAACAATCAGACAAAATTTACGAATGTTAAGTTATTTGGTTACTTGTAAGAAATGTAAGCTTCTGTTGGTGACACTTCTTGGGGGAAGAGAAGTCTTTTGGTTAACTGTTCTTCCTTCCGCGACTGCAACAACTAACTCCCTAGCGCAATTACAGCAATTTTATACGGCCCTTGGTACCGACCTGCTAAACCCGTGTCAATCATAAATTATGTCATGTAACATCTGGCAAACAAAACATGCTTGTCAGTCCCGACATTAGCATATCAGAGAAACTTGTATCTATTCGCACGACCTTTTTCACTTCATAACACAAAATCAGGGATAAAAGACTAATGGGAACACACTACAATAGCTTCAGACGAAACCTATCCTGGGACTCGCGATCGATACAAAACAACTTTGGAGGCCAGGTACACAACAAAACGAGAACTGTACGGGTCCGCAAATGATCCCCAGACTGTACCGCAAATGATACCAGGACCGCAAATGATCCCGGAACGCAAATAATCCCCATTTTGGACCGCAAATGATCCCGACAAAAAAAGTAAGGAATGGCATGGAGGATGGAATGGTCTGGATAGATAATTAATGTGAAAAGCGCTTATTTTTATTAAAATCACTTTAAATCATGGCTCACAACAGGTTTCTACCTCATTACAGTTTTTCAGAAAGACTGGATTTTGTTTCTTACCACGTTGTTTTAAATTTGCCACATTTAAATATCGGATACAATGATCAAAAACTAACTTGGACGCAATTCTAATTGTTACCAGGGGCCCGTTTCTCGAACAACTCTGTTCGTGTTGGACGTGAAACTATTCATTCGTAGTCTTGGAGTGATACTCGATCCCAGTGTTGATATGGAAGACCACATTAAAAAGATATGTAAGACATGTCATTACCACTTAACTAATATTAATATAACACCGAACTTAATAGACTTACATTGGTTGCCTGTTGATTACCGTATTATGGAATAGCATAAGTACATCTTCAAGAAATGCCGATTCCTTGAATTCTTTTAAAAAACATTTAAAGATATATTTATTTCGCCAAGCATTTTCTTCATTTATAAATAGGTAAAGTAAGGGTAAAGTCTGCTTCGAGCCCAGAAGGCCCATCAGATTTATAAATAGATTTGCATTTCATTTTTATGCTTATATACGTGTTCGTTGAATTTTTTATAGTTTTAATACCTTTTTCGTGATATTGTAAAGCGCCTAGAACAGTTAATGATATAGCCGCTATATAAATAAAGTTGTTTATTATTATTATTA
>NC_090892.1:52842827-52905327 GCF_036669925.1 Montipora capricornis | reverse complement strand
GCACTAGGGATGTTGCATTTGGCTACGCTCCGTTCGGCATTTTATATGGGGGGATCTTCGTTTTTGGTCTTCGTTTTCCACCCACCAGTCTGGGTGTGTGGAAAACAAAGACCCTACCGTAAATAACAATACGTAGCTTATCGTCCGTTTTAAATAACATGAATGATCTGTTTTGTTATTTGCTGTTTGGTATGTTATTTTTTTCTAGGGGATTCCGTTTTCTGGGTCTTCGGTGTTCGTTTTCCGCACACCCGAGACACAACCCACCGCAATCTGGCTGCCATCATCCAGCAGTGAAAGACCGAAATCTTTTTGTTCTTTAGTTGTTTTGTTTTTTTTTTGCGTCAAAGGCATCAAGAGCATTAATTGAAATTAGCCTAAGGATGTACCAGTTTCCATTAGCCAGCATAGTCCAAATGACAGATTACACAATATGTTTAGAGAGGCGTACTTTGATTTTCATGATTCATAATACTTTTGGTTGCTAGGATAGGACGTCTTATCAGCGCCTACAAATAATCTGCATTTTGAGTCTGTCGGACAGGTATTCTTCATCGGGTTCAAGTCAGCATTCTTATGCAATTTTTTTAAAATTTAGTTCAGTTTCTTCTCATAAAAACTCCAGAGACCATCTAACATTATAGCGGAAATTTTGTTTCATTTCCCTGATACAAGTTCCTCTGTATTGTATTGGCAGTTTGAGGGTACCTTACGATGACCTGAAAACGATCAGTGAATCGTGTTAAGCATTGCTGAAAAGTAACAGGCCTCACCTTCGGGTTAGAATAGTGTGGGCATTAAAATCGCCTTTTTAAACGTTGATTTATGATTTATTATTAATCAAGTCAAAATACTTATATGCTCAGGCCCCACTCTGTCCTTAGAAACCACGGAGGGTCGTAGATTCTAAGTATTTGGAGTTTTTCGAGGGGCGAAAGTGTTGTCGGCAAAATTGGTGGTCCTCATTTTACGTAGGTTCAATATGCACTCTACCTAGTTTAAAGCAGCTATTACAAAAGTAATTCAGGTCTCAAGTAAAGCTGCTATGATCCTCGCAGTTATTGACATAATTTTAGCAATTGCGCAGGGAAGCCTGAAAAATTCAGGACTTCAACAGGGTTTGAATCCGTGACCTCGCGATAACGGTGCGACGCTCTAACCAACAGAGCTATGAGGCCACAACTACCGGAGCAATCGATCACATGCAGCCGGCTCTCTGAGTTGATAGCTAATAAGAAAGGAAAGTAATATCACACTACAATAGCATGGATCAGGGCCAAAACTTGCTTCTCCCTGCTCAGATCATCACTTGTATGTTTACGTGGCTCAAGAACTTTGAAAAGAACTACAAATGACATTAATAACATAGATTTGGACATTGAGGTGGTAGTAAGCTCAATTTTATAATTATTTTCTATGTATATATATATTTTTCAATAACTAAAATATGATAAACGACCAGCTACAGTTGAAGCTTTGAAGAGTTTTTTTAATTCGTAAGAAGTGATATATTAAGTGAAATTATCGCTTGGAGCTTTTTAATTGAGGTTTTTCGCAGGGAAATGAGTAATGGTTTATTAAGTTCTGAGTATTGTTTATTTGGTACAAGGTCTTATTTATTTTTTTATAATAATTATAATAATAATAGGGCTTAAGGTTGGCCATTTTTTATCTTAAGTAGGAGATTATTATTATTATTATTATTGATTATTATTATTATTATTATTATTATTATTATTATTATTATTGTTATTATTATTATTATTATTATTATTATTATCGAGACGCACTAATCACGGTCTTCCAGCCAGTCCAGTAATATCCGGTTGACCAAACGGACCAATAACATCTGGTTTCTACTGATCAATCAGGTCGAAAACTCGAGTACTTACAAGATTCACTTACACTTGACAAATGACTTGACTCCAGGGATAACTTCCGCTCAGGTGGTCGAAACTTCAGTCAGTGTCACCAGCTACAGTCCTTGTCAGGACTTTTCTCATCTGTACGATCTTCATCAAGTTTTGATATGACTCCTGGTTTCAAACCATTTGCTATAAACGTAGCTGAGAAATTTGTAGTTCTTGGCGGGATATGAAAAGGCACAGAAATGTCTGCCAGAATTGTATTTGGGGGCGTAGCCGTGGTTTTCACTCTTGACTCGGATGGCTCGCTCCCGCACTGTTGTTTAGTCCGCAAGCTAGCTAGCTTCCTAGCGCCATCAAAGAAACCATAGCGCGGAGACATGGGGAGCGCTATTGCGTCTCCAAAGTGGCGCTTTAAGAAAACTGGGGAGAAGAATTTGCCGGAGCTAAACTGTATTGTACAATTGCGGCACCATGCATGCGATGTTGTGCATCCGGGTACTTCCGATAAAGATAGCTCCTGTGCACAGCGATATCAACAGCAAAATGAACTGGCAGGCTGAAGTGCTGAGTATTGTTTACTAGAGATCTTGGATATTACTAACTTACAATTCCATCAATTGAGTCTTTAAGACAACTGAAAAATTCAGGCGTCTTCAACCGGGTTCGAGCCTCTGCGATGCTGGTGCAAAGCTCTCCCAACTAATTGGCTTCCTAGCTCAGTTGGTAGCAGGTCAATTTTGATACAGTCATGTCGGCAGTGATATCACAGACCTATAGTAGTGAAATGAGCAGCGGGTAGCTAACTAGACCCCAATAAAAGAGGCGGGAGCAACCTCAAGAAATACTTAAAGCTAATAATCCGTCGTGAATTGGTTTTTTCACAATTTCAAGCGCTTTTTATACAAGTGACCTTCAATTTGGAAGCCGATACATGCACCGATAATTTCTCTGACATGAATCTGTGTACGTTTTACGACCTACCTTGCAATGTCTTTTTTTTTTCTAATTTGGCGGAACAAAGAACGGGTGGATTACCCTTTATTGTTCCACCTTTAAGGATCGTAAAGGTGCAAGCACTCGGTTTTTTGGTCTTGTCAGGCATATCCTTTGATTAAGGAATGGATTAAAGGCATAATTTAAATTCGACAGCACCATCGTAAATAGTCGAA
Organism: Montipora capricornis; assembly: GCF_036669925.1. Classification (NCBI taxonomy): domain Eukaryota; kingdom Metazoa; phylum Cnidaria; class Anthozoa; order Scleractinia; family Acroporidae; genus Montipora; species Montipora capricornis. The sequence goes on along the minus strand of NC_090892.1, from coordinate 52,902,290 downwards.
TCGTCCCTTTGACAGTGGAGCCACACGGATCCACGTGAACAAAGACAAACACTAATATGACAGGAAGCCAAGATAAAACAAAAACAGCGCATGTGCAGTACGTTAGCTTTTTGATTCGATACTCTCTTCTCTGCAGAATTTGCAGCGAAATGTTTCCCAACGGTATCGTCGTAGTACGAAGATTTCTCAAGACACGAACGAACGTAATGGTTATGATCATAAGTGTAACGACGAAAATAAAGGTTCCCACACAAACATTGTAAAGCCTCCAAAAGGAATCCCTTATCGTAGGCCAGCCTGAAAAGGGATTTGATGCTGATGTTTCTTGAAGCCTCGGTACCGAAGAAGGTATCGCAAGGAGCGCTGCAAAGATCCAAATTGCAAAAATGACTTTCCTGATGTTGGTGTGCGATAGACGCCGTCGAAAAGGGCGTAAAACACAGTCCTCTCGATCGAGTGCCATTAGAGACAACGTAGCTGCGTAAAGTATCCTAACACCAAGTGCTATTGTCAACGCAATGCTCCAGATCAGATCGGTCGCGACTGACCGTTGACAATCAAACAAATGCATGGCGGCTATTGTAACAACTACGACAGGCATGAGCGTTGACGAGGCTAGCAAGCTAGATGCTGCCAAATTTGCAAGAAGATAGTGTGACACTCTGCGAGGCTGTGGTCGTTGATAAAGCCGAATAAGGACACGGGCGTTGCCCAGCCCGAGAAGAAAGCATGCTGTGGCGATGGTCGCCAAAACGATAGAAACTGCCAGGTTAGGAGCATCGTCCTTCGCTGAAAATCTTGGGTATGTTGAATTCATCTGAAGTTGACATAAAGAACTTCTTTATTTACACGAGGCAATCTCTTTTGGCGCTTCCTATAGAAAGAAATAATTTGAATTAACTAAACAGCATTCGATGAGCATCGTCATGAGAATTTTACTCTTCTTCGGTTTAAGATAGTTCTTAAACCCACACGTAAAACATCTACGACACGGGAAGAGGAAACTACAATCTGAATGCTTATCTTTAAGTTGTAATCAAAAGGATAACGGAATAACATTTACTTCTTCTTGCCGGATTTTTCTTACCTTGGATTATTCACAAGACCCAAATTTTGCCACACAGAGAACTGAGATAAGTACAGTTCAGAAATTTGGGCAAATTCGCGTCGCTCTTATTTATATTTTCCCCTGAAAATAAAGAAGGCACAATGGACATTACCCAAAACAATAACCTGAATTACTTTGTAGAATTAAAGCGAAAAGAAAGTTAATTTCTATAGTTAATTAAAAGTTGTTTTCCGAACGATTAGTTAAATCACTAATTACAATATGAGTAAGTTACTAGGACATAAAAAAGCACAAAAGGTTTTATTGTTGAATTGCTCAATATAACATAATACCTCTTCTTCAAGTATCTAGCATGACGTTGAAGAAGGAATAAAAACTCTTATAAGTACCTGCACGTTTTGCAATTGGTCGCCGAACAAACTTCTCGGGTTCTTGAATTTGCACAGGAAACACGGAGGAAAAGGTGAAGCGTAATTACTTTGCATTATAATGATGTTGATGCGAATATTAATTTGCACTAACATTCTTTGTTGAAGGAACAATATTGGTATTAAATAAGAAGAGGGCGACGATGAACTGCCTCTGTCTGCGTAATAAAACGTACCACGACTTCCTGTTATAGTTAACAAGACCAATAAAAAGCTCAGTTGGGAATCATGCATTTAGTACATTTGTCCTCGCAGATTACCAATAGTGGCCAGCAAACTGGGATCAATGAAACTGCACCTGCTAAAAGAGTATAATCGCTATTTAAAAAAAGGTCAATTAGGAAAAAAAAGTTTAAGGGCATATATATTTTTTTCACAATAATAAACCTTGTATCGGAGTGAAGGGTAGGCGTAGTAGGTAGAGCGTTAGGGAATAGGGAGCTTTAGCAACGACGACGGGAACGGCAACGAGAACATCATCTAAAAACATAAATTCGTGTTATTGCAATCACTTCGAGACTCTTCCAAGCTTTTTAATATGACAAAGGTGTAGCAGTCCCTCAGGAATGAAACCGTTATGAGCGGCGCTTAATTTAGGGGAGAAAATGAAAATTTATCTCCAAGTGCTGACGTTGTCCATAAATCCTCCAATTTGGCAATTTCACGTTGTTGTTTTGCAGACGACGGCAAAGAAAGAGACAAAAATGAAAACTGCACGTGCAGAGCGTGCAAAGCTACTGTTTTTGCCTACTAAATATGCAAATTTGTGACGTTCTCGTTGCCGTCGCCGTTGTCGTTGCTTAAGAAACGACGACGGCTACGACTACGACAACGCCACAAAGCAATAATATCATTGGTTAAAAAGAGCATAAATAATCGTGCTGCACGTGTAGCAAGGATTTTAGCATAACGACGACGTGAAATCAACAAATTTGAAGTTTTGACGACAAACGTGAGCATGCAACAGAGAATCTTTAATTCTCTATTTTAACTTTGAAAACGCTCGTACCAATTTATTTTTAGGATACTTCGCCCACATTGTAGGACGTGAAAGAGACTGAATAATCGCGAAAGGCTTATGATAAAGGAGAGTTATATTTTGAGGTGCCGTTTTCGTCGACCGTCGCCTTTGTGGATCTTAAATTCCCTATTAGCTTCCCACCAACGTGGGCTGGGTTCCATTCAAAGCAGTTCGTTGGTTATTTACTCTGCACCAAGAGGTTTTTCTCCGGGCACTCCGGTTTTCCCCCTCCTCAAAAACCAACATTTGATTTGATTTGCGTCAAATTCTCGATTTCATTTAGTTTGCAGTGTCCCTAGTTAGTGCTCCAGCGCTAGAAGATTAGACACTTAAATTTAGTACCTTTCCTGTTTTTGCTTATCTGAAAACAAGACCACGGAAGTGGGGGGGGAGGGTTGAACAGTTAATCGTTAGAGTTCGATAAAGCAACTCGTTTTTATCGGGTCTAAAACTACTCGGCTACGTCTGGCTCGTGTTTTTTAAGCCGATAAAATACTGCTGCTCGTTAATCAAACAGCACTTTAAGCTGCAGAAAGTGTCGAGTGGCAGGGGGCAGAAACGACTTGAAAGTTAGTGTTAACATATTTCCTCCCACTCGGACAGAACGTCCGATCCTGTGGAAGTGTCACGTACATTTACTCTGGGGTTTAAGTTTAAACTGAAAATATGTACGAGAAAAACCAATGTATTACATGTGTTATTTTTTACATTAAAAGTAAAAAGAATGTTTTACGAAGTCCTTCCTCAATCATTTCTCTTACTTGAAGGACGACCTAAGCTTAACATTTTTGGAGTTCTCTAATCATTAATTTTGCGACCAAGTTTTTGCTCCTCCGAGTTTGAAATGTACTTAATTTGCATAACTTTTAAATAAACGCGTATGTTTGGTTGGATATTTTATCCTTTTTATTCGTTAAGGTTTTTTAAGAGCTACTGGAGTTTGTACAAGTATATCGATATCTTTTAGCAACTGCAAATATCTCAGTATCCCATTTACTTATTTGCATGCTAACAGCTTTCCGTAACATGCAAGAACCTCGCCCTCAATGTGATTATAAGTTTTTCGTTTTCAAACAAGAGACTTTGAGTTCCCGATATTTTGATTTCTCTGCTCCTTGGCGCAGTATATCCTCCCACTCATTTGTACGTCCATTGTGTTTTGGTTTGTTTTTAAAATAACGAAGCCAAGGTATAACAATTTTCCTCCCACACGCAACACGGTTTTTTTAGTATTCCAATAGAAACACATTTCATGAACTTCAGGATGTTCATTAATAGGCGGAGAAATACTGTGACTCACATTATAACGATTAATTGATGGAATAGCGGATTCAAGGATGAAAAGAGGCGAACATCTCATACAACCCACTTGTTTTTGTTATACTAGTATACGAAAGTTCGATTTTAGATTTCCAAATAAAAAAACTGAATAAGTTTGCAAAACCGCACCATTCTTGCCCATTTAAATTTATCACTGCACTTGTCATCATACAAACGGTAAAAGGGAAAAAATTGATCTCCGTAGAGGATGGTTAAGTGTTCATTAACTCTTCTTTCGTTGAACAAGCCCGCTTCGAATTTCTAGACTTCATTTTTACAACTCGACTCGCTTTAGAACAAACCACTTTGCTTTGCAAACAGCAATGAAGAGTCATTAATTGCTTAAAAAGTTGCCTGACTGTTAAGAGAAAGAAAAGCGACCATCCCTTGGATATCTATTTGCCTTTTCCGTCACCCACCCTCACGAAAATTCTCGTGACACAATGCAATTCAGTAGCCACAAGAAAGGCACGAGCCAGAGAAGATCTGAGAAAAAAATTAAATGAAAAAAAATCCTAAAGGCAAAAACACGAACATCCTAAGAACCAGTTTGCATTCAACCTCCGGGATATTAGCTAGATCTCTGTGCTGACGACAGAACGACAAAAATATTACCGAGGTACACTTTTTTCGGACTACCATTTTTACTGTGTTGCCAAACCCAGTCAGAATCTGCGTTTCATTTCTCCGTATTTTTACTGGGTTGCCAGTTTGGCAATCCCAGTCAGAAAATTGGTAAAAATTCTCTTTTTTTTATTTATTACTAGGTTACCAAACCCAGTCGAAATCTGCATTCCATTTCTCTGTTTTTATTTTTTATTTTATTTTTTTCCGTGTCGGTAAAAGTCTTGGCTGTAACTCGCCTGCAGCTGCCTGCTAAGTGGTGTCTTTGTGCATAGAGTCTTCTGTGCATATTTTGTTACGTTTGAAGGGGTTGGCGTAATGCGTAGATTTCTCTGGTGGACACAGGAGGACATTTAATTAACCTGCAATGGCGTCGAAAGCCATTGCATCTTTCAACAAAATATACTCTTATGGAGGTCAAGAATGGAACGTCAATTGGATAAACAAAACAGTCGGTGAAAATAAATATCTGGAATCTTAAAAGCGACCAGAAATGGACTTCGACAACAATTTCATTTTTCGCCGTTGGATATCGAGTGAGCTTAGTTTCTAATTAACTTGGTATTATGTACACTGAAATCAAATGGCAAATAGCAAACATTGAAGGAACCGAACCCCTTGAATGCATCACGGTGTTTACTGAAGTCGCATCTCAGTTGTCTGGCAATTTACATTTATTATGTACTCAACTCTGCAAAGGTAAAAAAAAATAGTGGAAATGCGAGAGTGAAGAATTATTTGAAAGAGGGCTTGTTGTCTCTTTCGTGCTTCATTATTTACGGTCAAGGTTCTTACGAAAAGGGTTTGATGTGAACTGTGAGACTGAAATTTATTTAATTGCTGTTGTGTTTCTTGTGTGCACGTGCACGTGCACGTGCACGTGTGTGCACGTGTGTGCACGTGCACGCACGTAACTAAAATTGGAAGGGTTTTTTGCCTCTAATAGCAAATATTTTGTTTGTTTCCATAAATTTTACGCTGGAAAAGGTTTTTGTGACATTTTTTAGTACAAATGAACTACCAAGAATAAAGCTTTTTAACGACCTTTAAGTGGAATATTTTTTGTGATTTAATATTCTCTGTCAAAAATTTGCATACGAAGCCTGAATTAAACATCGCCACAACACACGATCTTTTTTACCACACTGTATGTGGATTAAGAACCATTTTAAGTTATATTAACGAGAGTAAATTTTTACTGTTTTTTATTTTGCTGGTGTTTTTTTCTGCTGGAACTTATTTTTTACGGCTCAAGTACATCTGCAAAATCCGCAAAAATTAAACCCCGCGAAATAAAAGTGGTGCACCGTAACACCCGGCTTTTGCGATACCATTTGCTGCAAACGTAAACCAAAAAAATATTTGACCTGTCATCAGATTAGACTGAAAAGAAGGGAAATTATGAAGCGGTAACAACATGTTCAGTCTTTCCTTGGTGTGTGGCATAAACGCTTGCATAGTGCAACTCTAGAAATGCATACGATGAATGCGTTGCCAGTAATCGGATCCCCGTTTCTACGCAAAGGGTTCTGGGATCGCCAAGGGGCAAACATTGCAAGTCGCTGTAAGAGAATGTATGGGAGAAACTTATTTCGACGTCCAAAAAATGAGTTTGGAAAGAGATCAACGCTTTTTTCGACAAAGTTTATCAGAAATCGATTTGGGTAATGTTGATACGTGGCAAATGTAAGTTTTTGCTTCAATAACCGTGAAATATGAGATAAAATTTACTCGGGTTAACCTTGCTCGCGTGAGGATCCGTAAGGTTTTATTGCTGACATCTCGTCATGGTCTCGAAATATTACAAAATTAGGTACAAATCTGGAGGAAATAACACACTAAATCCCTTTTAGTTGTATTTACGTGTGTCTAGGCTGTTTTTTTATTAGTTACGTCTTGCGTAAACGAATTATGGCTTCTGGAAATATACCTCCTCAAAGGAGAGAAGTCGTTGCTCTTTGGAGGGATGAAATGAGCGATGAGGAACATGAGAAAACCCACAGGTTATGTTCTTGTTTGATTGAGAAAAACCAAACGGTTTTCGAGCCGTCGTAGTTTTTTCCCAAGGACCAGCTCAGCTTTTAACAATCATTAGATTTTTAGATTTTGTATATACCCATATTTTAACTTGTATAAGAAACGATTTATTTGTAATTTTATTATAAAACCTATCGTAACCCAGTGCCTCTTTGATCTATGTTATGTAAATTTTATAGTTGTACAATTGTAACCACATTGTAATTCAGATTAACTGCGATGATGATGGAATTAAACTTCTTTTATTATTATTATTATTATTATTATTATTATTATTATTATTATTATTATTATCAGCAAATTTTGTCTCATATTTCACGGTTATTCACACAAAAGCTTACGCTTGCCACGTGTCAACATTGCCCAGATCGATTTCTGATAAAACTGTGTCGAAAAAAGCGTTGATCTCTTTCCAAAATAGTTTTTTGGACGTCGAATAACTTTCCGCCATACATTTTCTTACAGCAACTTGCAATGTTTGCTCCCTGGCGATCCCAGAACCCTTTGCGTATAAGGCACGGATCCAATGACAGCAACCACAACTGTTAAGAATCCCGACAGGCGGGAGGCAAATCAGTTGGCTATTTAAAGTGCAGCGGGGAAGTTGAACCAGGGACTACCAGGATCAAATTGAACTAGACGCTCCATAAAGCGTGCACTGGGTTACCTGTGGTACGTGTTACACAAAAAAGGAAGGCACCGAATTGGGTGGTATTGAACTGCAGCGTTCCAGTTAGTTTTTTCAAGTGTGGGGTCAGTAAGACTTTTTGAGGGGTCACCCACATGTCGCCATGTGCAAATTGCTCTGACGGACGTTTTCCAGCGTGTCTTGCAGTTGCACTAAGCAAACGTTTATTGCACACACTAAGAAAGGACTGAAGGTGTTGTTTCCGCTTCACAATTCCTCTTCTTGTTAGTCTAATCTGATGCCACCAGAAAAAGAAAAGCCAAAAGACAGATGAAGAAAAAAATAACATAGTTTTTATATATAACTCTGAATCAAATTCTCATCGAAAGATTAATGACAATCGATCTTAAAAACACGAAAATTTCTGCAGTCTCTGACTTTCATGAATAAACGGAAAGGTCATGATGTTTTGTCAAAAGGAAGAAATTTATCACGTGCTAGGCAACCATAAATGTGCACGTGATCACCTTGTGTCAACTGAATGAACTACGGGAAACACAGGTAGCCCAAGCTCGGTGTACGATTTATAGACTTTGTATGGGAAAATATACTTTGAGCTTATAAATGCTAAAGTAAGCTGTAAATGTAGAAATAAACTTCACTTACCTCTACGTACAGTTGTCCTCGTTTTTTCTGTGCAATCGGAGGGCAAACTGCGCCCGTTTTAGACGGGCTTGTGGCTTACGGATTTTTGCGATGTCGTTAATTGTCATTTCCCCGGCCTCATAACAACTAACGACATCGCAAAAATTCGTCCAAGAAACGTCCGTCTTTGGTTTTTTAATTTTGTTGTAACATTTAACTGAATATTTACATTTCATCTGTCGGGTCGGGAAGCCTTCTCTGTCCATAGGCAGCCCAAGCTCGCGTCACTACAGACAGCCGTTGAGAATTTATACGCGTTATAAGACTTTGTATGGGAAATAAAATATAGTCGATTGTGAAGCCTAAAAAATGCTCAATTTAACTTTCACTCAATAAAATGAATCAAAATGACTCACCTCTGGTGTATTCTTGTGCCTTTTGGAGTTTATTTTACAGTTTCGGGAAGTCCGTGCTTTCAATGTTCTAAGACGAAGTCAAGGCTGCTCACTACGATTCCGACCGCTGTCAGCTCAGAGGCGGTTTGCGACTCGAAAATCCATCCCAGGCAAGATTTCTTCACGCAAAGCTAAAGCCACATCATGAATGTTTCGTCGTCAAAAATCCCCACACACTTGGCTGGAAATTTCTGCTTCAGATTCCACGATAGCTGATGAATTTAACAGCAACTGATCACCGACGAGGACACGGAGCTTGGGTCCTAGGTCAAATTAACTCCACCCGATGGAGGTACAGTCATTTCATTTACAACACTTACCCCATCCCCACAGCGGCTTATCGAACAGCTCCATGGTTACGAGTGACGCTGTGGGGATGGGGTAAGTGTTGTAAATGAAATGACTGTACCTCCATCGGGTGGAGTTAATTTGACCTCGGACCCAAGCTCCGTGTCCTCGTCGGTGATCAAATGATGTGGCTTTAGCTTTGCGTGAAAAAATCTTGGCTGGGAGGGATTTTCGAGTCGCAAACCGCCTCTGAGCTGACAACGGTCGGAATCGTAGTGTGCAGCCTTAACTTCGTCTTAGAACATTGAAAACACGGACTTCCCGAAACTGTAAAATAAACTCCAAAAGGCACAAGAATACACCAGAGGTGAGTCATTTTGATTCATTTTATTGAATGAAAGTTAAATTGAGCATTTTTTAGGCTTCACAATCGACTGTATTTTATTTCCCATACAAAGTCTTATAACGCGTTTAAATTCTCAACGGCTGTCTCTAGTGACGCGAGCTTGGGCTGCCTATGCTCTGTCGGGTTTCTGAGAAACGTATCTATTTTGACTTCAGGGTGAACTATTTACACAATTGCGAGGTTGAGCGGCCATTTAATTGAAAATCTAAAGATCTATGAGATACAAAAAACAGACTTGCGAATTATCGCAAATCACAATGCTGACAAGCACAAAAGCATAAGCCGAAGTAATGGTTAAATAATTATGAAGTTTGTTACTATCTGAATGTTTTTGGGTTAGAGTAAAGGGTCCCGGATATATTGTCACGCAAATGATGTAATTTCATGACACTCAAAATTCACAAAAAGCGTGACTTTCATGTAAACAGTCTTCGCACTAGCAAGTCGTAGCAATAAATTGGATTAACCAGGAAGTTAACGAAATCTTGTTGGCTTCCTAAATAAACTTCATTTACACTACAATGACAAAATCATTTGTTAGAGAGGAAAAATTCCTGTCTCCTCGCGTATCGCATTTCAACGCACGTATGTAAATTTGTTAACTCATTTTCACCGCGTCCTGATTCCCGCGAAATTTTCTACTTTTCAAACATTAACAAAAATATTATTTCTCGTCAAGCGTTGCATCTGTTTTGTTCAAATACCCGCTAAAAATAAAGATTTTTTAACGATCTATCCGTAGATGTTTTTTCATAATTTAATCTTTGTCAAAATTTGCTCAACAATCAAAAGAAATATAGCAACGCACGCAAAAAATTTAGTTGCATTTATCTCTTGGTCGAATTCTCATGCTTAACACAGGAATTTTTAGTTATGGTGAAAAATCTTTCTCAATTCGTTAACAATCACCCTTTCAAGTTTCAGAGAAATCGACCGGTCCGCGAATATTTTACGAGTTTTTTTCAAATGGCCAAGTGGACCCGCGTGTGACCCGTTATAAATATTTTTTCACAAAATGTTTCAGAATCGAGAAGTATCACCACAGAAGACAAGAACATCATTCTAAAAGCTTATTCTACGGAAAAAGTAATTTTGAGAGTGGAAATCAAGGTTACGGCAGACGACAAATACAAACTCACGAGGCGTACATGGTATATTTAATTAAGTTAACAAACCAAGACGCTAACCTCATTTTGACACGAAAATGCTTTACTATTGCCATAAAAACTATCCAGTTAAGCTCGCATATTATAAAACATGATGAATTCATAAAGGCAACCTTTTCCAGCGAAATTTTGACGTCTGGGTGACCCCACAAATGGTCTACATCACCCCCCTCCCCCAATTAAAAAAAATTACTGGAACGCTGCAGTTCAATACCACCCAACATCAGGACCTTTATTGTCCAATGTACCGTTTTGAGTTTTTAAGTAAGAGCTGCGACCTAATTCCAAGAACCTCAAGCGAAGACTCTGGCAACAGCTAAGAGAGTGTCATTAGGGAGCATATATGAAATTTTCGCGGTTATCGTGATCTTCCTAGAGTTTAATAGTCTCCGTCGCAGCCGTTGTTTGGGATGTCACGCAACGGGACGAGCGTTGCATGGCGCACCAATAACGCCCGCGAATTTAACGGCCACAAGTTTATCAAAAATTGTGACTACTCTTAAGGCCCGTGCAAACGCTAGCAACATTGTTGGGCCCAACATGTTGCGACCGTTTACATACCATGTTGTGTGTTGTTGCGACTTGTTGGAAGCTGTTGGATGAAGTTTGAAACTGGTCAAACTTCAGAGCCAACAAGTGCCAACATTTCTATTGTTTCGCGGTCATCGAAGCGTGTTCCAACAAGGTTGGGTTCGTTTGCACAGCAATCCAACAATGTTGCGCCGGCACACGCGCACTACATGCCACGTATCCACAGAAATACATGCGAACAAGAAATCAACATGGCGTCGGAGATGGAAAACGTCCCAGAGTCCCTTGTATTCTCATCTAAAGACCCAACATGTTGTGAGTTGTTGCGAGAGTTTGCACACATCGGCTAACATCGCGCAACAAGAGACAACATTGTTGGGCCCAACAATGTTGCGTGTTGTTGCGAGCGTTTGCACGGGCCTTTACGCGTTACCATCGTAAAATAAAGTTTTCCTTACTTCGCGATGATCGCTTCAACTCGTTCAACTAGTAAAACGGAGCAGACTAACCGTTATGGAACATGTACTGCCGTGAAAACCATTGAATTTGAAAAGAATGTAAAATTTATCGTCTATTTATCTAGAATTTTTCTCGGCTCTTGCTCCAAAAGCGGTAGAACTTGAGGCGTGTAAATTTAACAACCATTTTAAAATAAGACATTAATTTTTCTCATAATAGCTCTCTGTAGCCTATTGGGAACAAGACTTTACATTGCATGGGCAAATTGACACCCTGATCAAATTATTAAAACAGGAATATGTTTTACTTTTTGACACAACCATCAATATCATTCCATGGTATAAACTTAATCCTTCCCTCTTGTTCAATGAAATAACCATTGATATAAAATATTTTCGACGCATGCATCCTTTCACGGCATCGAGTAAGAACATTAATATGAAGACTGCAAAAAGTCTGCATTGGTGACCTTAGCGCTTCCCTTCTACTACATGTAGTGATATTTATAGATTTCACTGACGCTAACGTCAGACGATTTTATTCGTCAGCGTGGGCCACTTCACAGGTAAAAGGGTAAATTCCAGGGGGGAGAGAGAGAGTAGCGATGGTTTCCATGGAAACACACTTGCCGAGTTTTGCCGTTGCCGGGTAAGGGTTCAATCCAACGACACTCACGCTGTGATTTTTGTTTCACAACAGTTACGCGAGGAAGGCCTTCGGTGAAAAGGAAAAGGCACAGACAAAAAGCGGGAGGGAGGCCCGTCCCCTTCCCCGCTGTTTGAATCGTTCCTTCATAATTGAATCCCTTCATTACGAGAATTTTTTTTTTTTGAAAACAGATTTCAAATTCACTTTCAAAATCCTGAGTGTAGACGCCATTTAGCTTATTTCTGTTCCATATCAGATAAGGCCGAGCGAGGTAACATATTGAAAAATGTTAGCTCGTCGTTCCTTTCAGTCTCTTGAGCTTTTCCTCGACTTTAATAACAAGTTCATCAAGGCGAAACTGAAAAAAAAAAAGATCGCTGAATCACTTTCAGTTGTTTCCACATAGACATATAATACCGCAATCTCGTTTCCTATCCCTCTCCAGTTCTTCCCGTCCACAGGAGAGAGAGGAAAAGAGAGGTAAAAAGAGCCCGAGGCTGACATTAGGGAGCTTAAGATCTACGACGACGACGTCGACGAAAACGCCACAAAACAATAATATCATTGGTTAAAAGAGCATAAATAATCGTGCTGCACGTGCAGCACGGATTTTAGCTCATATTTGTGCGGTTCTCTGCATGACGACGACGTGAAATCACTAAATTTTAGGTTTTGACGACAACGTGAGCATGCAACAAAGAATCTTTCATTCTCTATTTTCAGTCTGAAACCGCTCGTACCAATTTATTTTTAGGATACTTCGCCCACATTGTACGAAGTGAACGAGGTGGAATAATCGCGAGAGACTTTTACTAGAGCGAAGTTCTATTTTTGAGGTGACGTTTTCGCCGACGTCGCCGTCGTAGATCTTAAGGTCCCTATTGTGACGGCTACTGCGCGGCTGTTCGTCTTTCTGCCATGCAAAAAATTTCTCCTTTTTCAGAACTCACAAGAACTAGCGAATTTTTGAATGACAAAAAGGGTTAAGAAGTGATCAGCCGCAAAGACAAGCTTCTTTCAAATTTTTGGACAAACTTTGTCGTTGTCAAAACTCGTACGAAATATGGTTTAGTACATTACATTTCGGGAGCTCAATGCGGTCGGGCACTCAGGTTGCACATAAACGTTGTCACACGGTTATTTCGTACGCAGTTATTGTCAAAGTGACACCGACAGTAGGAATGAAATTCCCCCACCACTTCTATAAGAGAAAAATCCACTAAGAATTACTTTGCATTCACGCATTACAAACTTACGGTATCGTATCTGCTCAAAATTCGAAAGCCTGTTGGCGAGCCTTTGGTGCTAATGTGCTTAATCGCATGTTTTAAACACAAAACCTGAGGCTCGTCGTCACTGGTTACCTGAAAGGAAATGCAAAAAATGATAGAAAAGGTCAGTAAAATCATGTGTACTGAGGATAACCAGTTTTAGCATATACTAAAACAGTGGATAGCGTTGAACGCGAACGCTGATTGGCTCGTCAAACTCCGAATATCCTGTGCTATTTACCTCCGAGCAACTCGGGAAAAAATGGCGTCCCGATTTGCATCCGTGACAAGTGAAGAAGAGACAAACAAAGACACGTTCTAAAAGGAAACTTGCCCTCACAGTGGACAGAAAGCTGTGAAAATTGCAGATCGCACCATATCACGCTATTGTTAGAAACACATGATGAGGTTGATCGCGGCCGAAAAATGACGAAATGGATTCCTTAAACGACTGCTTTAAAACAAACTGAGACCGATTACACCTGTTTTTTGGCAAAGGATGGACAAGAGAGTTGTGCGAACTTGAAAACGTTGGGTGAACGCTAATTCGAGTTTTCGAGTTTTAACTCCCAAGAAGTCCATAAAAACACATTTCCGCTCATCGCAATGTTCTAGATTCACTTTACATAGAAATTTATGAATTTGTTTGTTTGTTATTCTTTTGCCATAAAGTAAACAAGTTGATACAAAATATCAAGACTATCACATAAGGGAGCCAAGGAAAGCCATTGAGATTTCTGTAAACGGCTACATTTAGAAATATATTTAAATATTGACCAAGCAATAAAGGAAAATACTGCCATAGGCAGGATAGGTCATCTAAATATATATGTATATCTTTCTCGACAAAAACAATCATTAATTTGGATAAAAGAGAAGTAAAAACGAATTGAATGTGACCAAACTAATCAAAGTTGAAATTTACTGAATTTTGACCAGAGATCGTGAAAATCGTCATGAGAGTGGCCCTTTGAATTCTCGGCAGATACCCCAAATGAAAGCACACATAAAGAAAACTCACCGCTGACAGATAGCAAGGTTTGTCGCATTCTTCACAGTATAAAACGCAACTGGAGTTGGTTGGCGTCCAGCTTGTTACCGACTTTTTGCCTTTTTTCCCTGAAACAACGTCAGTGATAAAAAAGGTAAGGAATGCAGAGGCGCCTTCTAGAGTCTCTGCACACAAAGCAGCAGTAAGTGAACTCAGTCTCACCTGTAGTTGCAGTCAAGTTCTTTTCCTTGTCAACAGTTTCAACTAAACCGAGCTCTAGAAGCTCAGTCATAAAGGATTTCTCGTCGTCCCTTCAATAGAGAAAACACAAAAGGAATCAGTTTTGGCAACAAGAGATCAAGAATACACACAAGGGTTTCCTCTCTCCCCAACTCCCCCATTCATTGCCCATGGCACCGATGCTCGCGTAATCAAACTGCCGACTGTAGACAATTCCGTCTTCTCAGGTACCACTTCCAAATTGTTCACAGCGTCCATACGTTCAGCCGAAAGTCAAGATCTTTAAATACGCTAATGCTTAGGTGATTATGGATATAACATATGATTTTCTTAGATGGTGATTCAGTGATACTCGGAAAAAATCCGGAACTCCCTTGCAAGAGTCGATCTGACGACCTCCCGATTACAATAGCTCCGATGCCCTAGTACCGAGCTATAGTCTGTTTTCACGTGACCTCACGGCGGCTATGTTGGTGTCCCCAACTAATCCTTCGGGGATTGAGCTCTATTATCATGCAAACGTTTTCTTCTGTTTCGATGGAAAAAAAGGTTACTGATCACCTGATGGAAAACACTCTATAGGAGGCTCGTGGGAACTAGAGCATTAAACTATGTTCAGGAGACCCATTGCCCCGCTATACCGCTTGGTCTTGAATTGTCGTAATGCTCAGTATTCTCGCAATACTAGAGAATGTTAGCATCGACAACGAGTGCGACTTAGAGCACGAGTTCTGGGATTTTGATTACTGCGCATCCATATTGCGCAGCCCGGCGAGCTCAACGAGTACCGGCAAGTTGGTCTGCGACGACTTTACATCGAAAAGTCAGAGCGGTAAGTACGAGTTTGTCAAAAGGAAACTGCGTTTGATTTAGCAATGTTTCTTTTAGTTTAAAGCTGCAATAATCATATACTAAAAACTCTAACGTCACGGTATTGGGTCAATAATCAATCTAGTTCCCAGAGTCTTTCTGCGCACGCAACGAGAGTGTTCAATAATATGGGGGGTTTTCAAGCATGAAAAGCAGCTTAAAATGCTGATATTTTGCCAGAACATTTTCTACTGGTATGAAGGAGGCGACAAATGTTAAGCACGATAAATGAAATGAGGAGATGTATTTTCGGGGGCGCCCAACGATAATCTTCGGTGAAATATGTGTTCGGGAGAGTCAAACTGTTCTAAGAATTTCGGTTCTACGTTGCAAGACAGCTACAGATTTATTTACTAAAACATCACCTAAAAGATTCGCAACCATGGGAAAAGTGGTTCCTTGCGTTTTCGGAAGGGATATTTTTGCAATTTTGGCACTTAATAAGGTCTCTTAGCAGTTTCGGTTGGAAGTTCTTAGAAGGTAACGTTCAGCTAGCAATTTCTGAAATGAAGATATCATTCCCTAAAATTTTCGGACACTTCAATTTTCAGCTAAGATATCCAACAGATCAAATTCTTCTTCTCTTAAGACAGTCTTACAGGGAGCCTAGAAATGTCTCTCAAAGGCTTTTTGCTTAATATGCTCGTTGGGTGCCCTTGTATTTTCTTTATGGTGGAACGGGAGTACTCGGAACTTGGATATTTTTCAAAGGGAAAACGGGAATCTCATATCCAGTGATGAAACTACTGGATAGAGACTTCTCCACCAGATGAATTATCCTGCCAGGCTTACGGCAAAAAACTGACACTGCAAGGAAAAAATGTCTTCCGCGATAACCATTGTTTTCTGAACACGGACGAAATTCGTTGGATGAAAGCAATAATAAGAAAGGAGCTGAAAGAAAGGGACACCGGCAAAGGAAACTCTTCCAAAACAAAGCATTACCGTATGACTTTCAGCTCCTCGAGTAAACACTGAATAACTTCCTGACTTTCGTCACTGAGCTGCTAATAGACAAAAACGGAAGAATGTTCATTGGAAAATAACTCTGATTTGGTTAATAATAATAATAATAATAATAATAATAATAATAATAATAATAATAATAATAATAATAATAATAATAATAATAATAATAATAGAAAAACCTTTATTGAAAATCAGTCAGTTAATACAGAAATTATTAACAACATAAAAAAATATTCTGTTCCAATTATAAAAAACAGTTCAAGTTCATTGTTCATTTACACAAGCAAACAAAAACAAAAAACCAAAAATATATATGCATATGTTATTGTTATTATTAGTATTAATATAAATAACTTTATTTTAAATTCGAATAAAATAATAAACTGTTTAGAAATATATCTATAAGTATATAAAACAATCACAAATCTAAAAAACTATTCCCAGTAATAATAAAAATGTATATATAAAAGTTATAGAACCTAGATTTTCGCAACGCATCTATCTAATTCAAAGTCCGCTTCTTGAACATTACTTAATAATAATAATAATAATAATAATAATAATAATAATAATGAACTTCATTTAAGTGTCAAGTATATTAAGCGCTGAGGCACCAATTGAGCATACTGCACAGAAATCAAATAAATCAAATCAAATCAACACACAACAAATCAAAGGTTGTTTTTTTTAGGAGAGGAGAAAACCAGATTACCCGGAGAAAAACCTCCCGAAGCAGAGTAAAGAACCAACAAACTCAACCCGCACATGACATCGAGTCTGGGAATCGAACCTAAGCCACATTGATGGGAGGCAAGTGCTTTTTCACCACTGCACCATCCCTGTTAGTATTAGGAGCACTTAATGGTTAGTGATTGTTTAGGATACACTTGATTTCAAACATTTTGAACTGTGAAATGGTAATAAAAGGAAACTTAGAAAGATCATCGCAGTTAGAAAAGCAACTTTCATTAATTAACCCATTCACCCCTAAACCGGCCAGACTTAGTATTTTACTCTGTCTAACGCCAGACGATTTTACTCGTCAATGGGGAATCCCCCAGGAGTCAATGGGTTAAGCAGTTTTATTCTATGGCAAGCAATTCTCGGGCTAAATGGAGCACTGTGATTGGTTGGTTTTCGGTCGGGATTTTACAGTACGGATAATAAGTAACGAATGATGATGAAATTTGATGTTCGGCGCTTTCGCAACACACATTGGCATACCATCATCCAACAATGCATCGACCAAGTTGCGACAGCTGATATTCCTCATATTAAAGACATTCCCAAGAAAAAAATAGAACTGATTGGAAACCAAGTGAATGAGGAGTTATTGGGCCAAGAGCCTTGAAATGTTTAAATTCTGATACTTTTGTTAATCAACAACCTTTATTTTACGTACAGACCTAGACAAATATATTTGAAGATATTACAAACAAGATATCAAAAAGATATTAAAAATTCATTAAGACATGAACGTAAAAGTAGATCACAAAAGATGATAAAAAATGAGTAACCTCTTCCTAACCGAACGCGAAGACCGTACTGAGGAATACTGGCCCGAGGTCGTGGCAGTACGGACTTAGCGCAAGTGAGGTTAGTAAGTTGTTGATTATATGGTACCGTTTCTTTGAGCTATCGGACACTTCTTTACTTGGTGAATGTTCGTTATCTTCGTCTTCCATCAGCGAACTTTGAACGGCAAACTTTTACATGTAAAACTACTTTCCGCTTGCTACAATTGTATTGTTGTGATGAAAAAATTAAACTCCACTTTTTAAAAACTTGAATTTCATAAGAGAGAGAGAAAAAAACGGAAACGATGCGTTCCCATGGTAATGGTCCGTCCTGTAAAATCCCGACTGAAAACTAGAAAACCAGAGTGCTACTTTTAGCGTGGGACTTGTTTGCCTTATAATTAAGTGAAATAATTAAAAACACTACCTTTTAAGACAATTATGTGCCAATTATAATTAAACATAAATGAGATTAAGTCACCACCACCTCAGAAAATGGAGCATTTGTCTCAACAGTAAAATAAAGTAGCCCACTATTCTGGGTTAAACAGTCAACAATTTTCAAACCCTGGAATAGACGAAGCTTGTAACAAACCAAGTGATACATGATCTCTGTCGTTATGATCAAATCACCAAATAAAATACCATGTTGCGAGCTGGGTTTAAATACCTGTTCAGCAAAGCCAACCAGGAGTCTTTCATGAGAGAACTCGTTTAACCATGCAGGGTCTTTCAGTTCCTTTAAGTAAATAAAAAAGTGGTTGAAAAAACAAAAACAAGGAATAAACATAACGAGTATGAAAAGAAATGGTGAATAATGAACCCGGTAAACGAATGAAAGTGGGCTGTTCATCCATGGAGCCTCAAAAACAACAACTTGATTGGCCAGTTGCAATGACGTAATGAAACTTACAATAGCTTTGCGGAAGTAAAAATAGATTTTAAAAAACTATGATGAGGTGTGGGGATCTTTCCTTATCATCTCTTGCGTAAGACCTTAAAGGTTTCGCAATAGTTCAAGAAGAAGTTTCCCTTAAATTCGTCACTATGTTTCCTATCAATTTAAAAGGTTCCCTGTCATTCCAGGTTGTTCGTACAAATTCTTAAAGGGGCTGTGTCACGACATTGAGCTAAGTTCAGCGACTGGGAACTGGCAACAAAATCAAGCGAAACGTTAAAATAGCTAATTAAAGTATTGAAGAAAGGTTTGAATGAAACAGGGAATGCGAAAAGAGTCGGCAGGGAGGGGCAAAGTTGAAAAATGTTAAAATGGATTGCCATTGGGGTTTTTGAAAACTGATCAGCCTAACAGTTTTTCAAAGTTTCTATCTATTGTTCGTGACTTTTAATTATGTACGCTCTACCGACACTTTTTGTCAAGAAGCTTTGATGTCGTTTAAAAGTAATTTCTGTGTTGACGTTAAGTTGCATAGCGAGCGGGGGCGACTAAATGGTAAAACTACACAAAACCTACTGTACTGCCGTGACACAGCCACATTAAGCTGAAAAGGGTTTTAGAGGAAACCAGAAAAGTTGGTGTAAAGAAGCGAGACTTGAAAACTCCGCTTCAAAATTGAAGGTCATCTCGTCGGTTAAGCTGGCAATAAGCCGAAGACAGGGGATGGGCATGCTTTACCTTGAAACGCTTTAAGCCAAGGGTAAACCAATCAGAAGGTGCGAAGGACACAGCCTCGGAGATGGAATAACCACAGCTAATGCTACTGACGTAAGCCTACAGAGGTACAAAAAAGCAAGAGCTATATTAACGGATTTATACACCTAAAGCGCCAGCCTATAGAAAACCAATTACAGCCATTGACGAAATAGAAAGCGGTTGGCAACTGAGGATCGAAAGTAATTTTCCAATTTCTTCGTTCTTTATATCGTCACTCTTTTTTTATCGCGGGATGAAAAATCTCTCTCACGTATAAAAAGCGCAACAAATTGAAATTTACTCGCCAACGTATTCCAGCACTAAGCGTCGGCTGCATTTACATGACTTGCGTTTTCACAGATAACTTTCATCACGTGCCACTGCTTCAATGTGACTATTTTGGTTTTCGTTATTCAGCGTAACGTGTTGACAAATTCAATTCGGGACATTACGTTCGTTAAGCACTTTATGAATGGTCCCAAGGGGGAACAGTGAGTTTTGTCTTCCCGAGACCCTCAATGTTCCCCGAAGCGAAGCCGAGGGGAACATTGGGGGCCGAGGGGAAACAAAACTGACTGTTTCCCGTGGGACCAGTCATTAAGTGTTCTGCTATACCCCACGACTGAAAATGAACCAAACTACATACGAGTAATCCTTACTAGTTTAATTATATACGTCAAATATCTCATATAAAAATAAGTAACAATTAGGTTTAATAATTACCTTCAATAATTACTTTCAACTTTTGTCTCGTATCAGTTGCAGTATTTCTTCCTCAGTTCGCAATCGAAAGCGTTTCGTTGCTGCCATGACTTGAAAAAACTTGAAAATTACTCAGATTTCCGAATTTTATTAAAAGTCGCGGTGGATGACGCGCTCGCAAATTTGCCGCGCTTTAAAGACACATGCCCTGATCACGTGCAAGTCCAAGGTTCAAGCTGTTGTTTCCCTAGGGAGTGATACAGTTTTTAGGCGCGTCACGTGATAAGTTCTCGTCCAATAGAAAACTGCATTTCAGTTATGAGGTATAACAATAGTACTTATCCTTGGACTTATTACAATCTTTCTACATCTAAACGTTTGTGGAGGCCCATCAATAAAAGCAGCAGAGGCTAGAAGTACTTTTTTCTTCAATCTCGGATAACGAGTTTCTGGCATTCCGATTGGCTCACTCAGTCTTGATTATCAGCTCATTTATCGTATGATCTCATATGGAAACTGTGCCGGTCGTATTGCAAAACTGAAACAATTTCCGCACTACGCTGGCTGTTTCCCATCTCGTATCCAACACGCGCTCATGGAATGATAACTGTTAACTAGTTTAACCTCGGAAAGTTGGTGTGGTCCTTACCTCGGGAAAGACTACTACGAACTGTCCTTGTTTCTGGACAACTCTCGTAACGTCGACACCGCCATCGGTCAGGCTACTCGGGGAGATCTGGGAAAAAGCACACATGCCATTAAAGTTTTTGGAAGTTTTGAATGAGCAAGCGTTCACACCACTGCACTTTGCGATATAGTCAGAAGCCAGCCAGAAGTATAGCTTTTTGCCATATGCTGAAACTTTCACTAAGATAAGATCCATTTGTTTACCATTTCATTACGACAACTAAGGACACGTTTCCTGACGCACCGTATTTACTCACTATTTTGTTTTCACTACTCACTCGCCGACAAAGCCCGGATGGCTAGTTCGTTCCGTGAAACAAACGTTTGCGCAAATGTCGTACACAAATATACTTTATTTGAAAAACAGCAAGTAAATCTCAGTATGTAAAGAAAGAAAGAAAGAAAGAAAGAAAGAATGAATGAATGAAAATGAGTTGCTCAGTTGAGCCTTACACTTCAGAGGTTACAAGTAAAAAAGTTTAATTTCTTGTACCATCGTATCCGCTCGCGATGTGCCAAAAACTTCCTTGTCCTCTTGTTCGAGAAGAGAGGCCAGGTTTTTCTTTTCTCCAGGTGGAACACAGTACCTACGATTCATTTAAAACAGAAACGCCTCATGCTTCTCGTTTTCAAAAAGTAAATAAGGACTTTCAATGAGTCGTTTTTAATAAGTTCGCCCCAAAACGACCCTGGGTTGTAACTTTTCTCGGGTCGATTATGGTAAAATGTTCTTTTCACTTTTCAGCTCTTAAGCACCCGCAGAAAAAAAGGTCTCGGAAAAGAGCAGAGAACCAACAAAGTCAGTCCACCTGGAATCAAACCCAGGTTTGGAGAATGTTTGCCTCCCAATAACAGACACTTCTTGGCTCGCAAGCCACGGAGAGGCAAATCGAAACCGTCGTGGAATCAAAGAAGCTCTATTAAGAAAATTTATGATGCGTACAAATTGGTTTGAAATGTTGACGTTGTTTAGGGATTTTGGCCTCTCGTTTCAACAAAATGCAGTGTAAAGCTGTAAAACAACAAGTAAAATTGTCACAAATGCAATGTTTGTAGATCTGAGTCCGAGTGTCCCCGGCGTTTCAATAAAATTTGAAGTTGTCGGCTGGTAATGACTGGCCCCTCGGGAAACAGTGAGTTTCCCTTGGGGCCAGTCATTAAGTGCTTAATAATCCTAGGTTTGAAAGAATCTGTCTTTAAAGTACTTCAATTTGGGGAAATAAGCAGCCCGCTTCTCTGATTGAATTCGAGACAATTGCTTAAACTGTCCAGGTAAGTGGGTTCATATTTCTCTTTCGTCTGAGTGAATTTGTCGGCTGTCGGTGGTTATTGAAGCAGTTTAAAAAGCAAAAACCTTTGTCTTACCAGATTTTCTCGGCACCACTATGAAGATATTCAACAGTGTAAAGGGAGAGCGGATGCGACCTCCAGGGCCTCACGGTGAATAACATGTCGAAATGAAGCCAAGGAATCGTGATATCTGACACACAAAAAAGAAGTGTTTAGGGAAATCAAAGAAACATGTTTGATTGTCGTCAATTTCTTGTCTGTTTTCAACAGAAATCGAACAACTTCTCGAAAAGGAGAGACAAGTTAAGGCGCTGTTACATTATGCAATTGTTCGTGCAACTTCTCTCGCCATGATGGCGTTGCGAGACAAGCTGCACGAATAATTGCCCAATGGACCTTTTTGCGGATACGGCGGCCATTTTGATTTCTATTGTTTCGCGATAATAGCTATTTGAAAACATACCTTGCAACGACCAAAAACGTTGCGAAACCAGTTGCAGAAATCGTTGCAGACAGTAGAATGGAGTTCTTCTTTCCGCACCCTGCGAGCAGAGCCTCCTTTTGTCTTTTTCTTTACTGAGGAGGAGAAAAGTAGGCTCTGCCCGAATCGCGTCAACTCTTTGAAGCCGCCGCAGCCCGAACTTCTGGACTAGTCAATCTCGTTTTCTCCCGTCAAACCGGTTTTTCCAGTGCGAGCGTCCGTTTAGTGACAAAACCGATGGTTATAATTGAGCCCGCTGTACCATGAAAAACCAAGATGGCGGCGAGATCTGGCATATTAGGCTTGGGTTCGAGACTGTATCCTGGCAACATGCAGCGCATATTCAATAAAGATCTTACTCGATTCATGCAGAGCCTTTCTCAAGAACGCCAAAATCGAGCAAGCAAAAGAAAGGCTCTGCTAGCAGGGTGTTCTTTCCGCTACAGTTGCAACGAATTTCTCTCAAGAACTAACATTTCATCGAAATTGTGAGGCGGTTCATATCATATATCATATCATACATCTTTATTTACCCTCCGATTTTAGAGTAGCTTGGTGTAGCTAATATCTCCGAGCATTTATCCTCCCAACCATGATACACCACAGAAGACAGACCACAACACCGGGAACTACATGCCCTGCTCTTTGCGACAAGTGTGCGAGTTCTTTTACGTCCCACAGGATTATGAACATTGAAGGGTTGTGAGACGGGACCTCCGGCTTATCGTCCTTATCCGAGAAGACTATAGAGTCTAACCATTTGCAGATGTAATTACAAAAGCAGCACTTTCTCCTATTTAAAGACCCTGAGTGTTGGTCCGGCCGGAGTTGAACTCACGACCTCCCACGTGACAGCCCGGTGCTCAACCAAATGAGCCACCGCTGCGCGGTGTACGTACCCATCACTCCTGGGGGTCGAAGGGTTAAAACAGGTTTAACCACTTAGCCTGCCAGCCCAAAGGTGTGTTTGACAAAAACGATCGACTTAAGACAAAAACTTTTCATCGACTTATAATCCCTACCCTTTTCCGCATCTTTTATTCTCACCTTGAACAAATCCCAGATGCCTTAATACCGAACCGGGCAAAAGGGGAAGTACATTTAAATTCCACCCTAACCTAAAGAAATGAAAAAAAAACACATTGAAAGCAAATATGTGCAGAATTGTTTACTCCAAAACAAGCTAATGGACAAACGATACTTCCCAGTATTGAAAGTTTTAAATTTTAGGTCAAAATTAATCATCAAACAGAAAAATACATCTCAGCTAAGAATAAGAAATTACCGTCGTTTTATGAGAAATGGACAAAGAATAACGGGGTGTAATTTGAGATTTTCTGTTGTAAATGAGTGATGTTAGCAGTAGTATATGATAAGTGGGGTTTGTTAGCTGCCAGAAATCAGTGGTAGTTAGTATCTGGTAATAATTTCGTTTTTCTCGTTACCACATATATAAACATCTTAGCATATCAGCTTTTCAGTGACTGCGCAACTGGTAAGCTGTACTAGTCATAGTGAAAGAAATGTATGTAAGAAATGTAGCATAGATAAATTTCTGTCATTAACTCCTTTCACGGGAACAAATGAGCCCAACAAATAGGCCATTTCCGAGTTCATGTCTGCCTCCTCCTCAAAGCGAGTCTAAGTGCAAAGTTTTGGTGATGGTAATTAGTTCTACTTTAAATATGAATGAAAACTTACTTTCATAAGAAAAACTTCGAACTTAGACTCGCTTTGAAGAGGAGGCGTACATGAACTCGAAAATGGCCTATTGACCTGCTCCCAAATGCGTGGCTGCATAGCTCAGTTGGTAGAGCATTGCACCAGAATCGCAGAGGTATGGGTTCGAATCCCGCTGGAGGCACCTGAATTTTTCAGGTGCTATAGGAGACAATTGCTTAAATTGTCCATACAAATACGAGGATCATTTCTCACTCTCAATAGTAAGTGTTCGTTGAGGAGAAAACGGCTTGTAATGTATGTAACGTGTTTGAAAAAAATAAATAAATAAAAATAAAATAATGAAAAGAAGACTTTACCCAAAAACAAATAACACTTGAGGCTTACTTTGCATAAGGATCTCCTTTTTCCGTCGGAAAACAGCTGTGTTCCTGGTTTGTGTCTACAGTCCCTCGGTGCACAGATACATAGCTTTCACGGTTGTGCACGATTCTCCAAAATTCCCTCTGGAAATTAACATCGAAAAGACTCGTTTGAAATGCCAAATCCTACTTTTACGATGTGTCCAGAAAAGTAGCTAATTAGATGCACTCCCGTTTCAATAAGCATCACGAACTGTCCCCTTGCTTTTCTCCCCATGTTCAATATTACTCATGAATAGGTGAACAGATAATTCAGATAAACAGCTGCACTTCCCCAACCTAACAATAGCACTAATGCTAACACTTACCTTATTATCAGAAACAGGTACCAAATACTTAGACTCAATGGGACACTTCGTGCTGGGAGGTCAAAACTGGGCGTGGATTTTTGGATACAGTATAAGTGACATTTAACGAAATATCGGACTATGTCTATGTTAAAAATGACTATGTAAAAAGCGACAAGATTCGGGATTTGGCCCGCTTCCATAGAAAGGCTGATCTCGGAATGACGATGCTTACTTCTTTGACTCTTGAGACAAAACGGCAAGACATACATGTAGGGAACTCAGTTGTATTCAGCAAGCAGGAGAGACCTTCTTGCAGAATCTTTGCAGAAAAATATGGCATCTTTCGGAAGCTTTCTTGTATTTCTTTCAAAACCAACAGACCAGAGACAGACAGGGTCGTTTGAAGCATAATGTTTGTTAGTTCTGATTTCAATATCATGAAAACTTACATATATGTTTTGTTCACACCTGGTTCAAGATAAGGGATGACTGGGCTTCACACCCAATTACCACGAACCACCAATTAGTACACGATCGAAAAATTGATTGATTTCTTGACCAATATTTTTGTATTTGTGATAGACCACTTTCGATATATTAAAATTCAGTCCTAAACAAAAGACATCATCTCGAGGCTCTGGGGAATAAACTCATACAATTCCTTATATTTATTCCCCAGAGCCTCGAGATGATGCCTTTTGTTTAGCACTGAATTTTAATATATTGAAAGTGGTCTATTCCACAATGGAATAGTCCCAGGGCCCAGTCGTGCAAAACCAGGCCCCAGTTGTTCAAACGATGGATAGCGCCATCCGCCGGAAGTCGAAGCAAAACCAATTGCGCTATCCAATGGGTAGTGACTTATCCGGTGGATAGCGTTATCCACCTTTTGAACAGCCGGGACCAGAGTGACAGTAATCCGTGATTAAAAAAGTACCAACCAATCAAGGATACCAACCGATATTACAACTTCTCCGTCAAAAACCCTTAACAATGTAATTTGATACTGGAAAAAAACAAAAATCTGAGTAAAAATTGAATGCTAAAAATCTTGAGGAACTTCCACAAGAGTTGAACTCTTTTGGATCAGAAAATAAACTGCAACTGGAGTTACCAGTACTGAGTGGTACAGGATTACCTTAACTGGCCTCCGAACAACTGGGCCCAGTTAACCAAATTTAACAAAAGAAAACCTCTCTACCTCCGCATCGTTTGCTGACGGCGAGTTCTTGAAGAAATGAGCTTCTACGTTTCGAGCGACTCTTTGAAACGGCACCAACGAAAAACTGCGTCCCTGAAAGAACAAAGAAATTTTGCCACGGATGAAGAAAATCTAACGCTCACATGGTTCATATGGGGTAGAAAACTAGCACTTCACATTACACTCTGATCAGTTAAGTCTGCTCAAATATAAGTGCTACACGGCCAATGTTTGCAAAAACGTAATCCCTCCTTGAGCTCCACGCTGTCTAGTCACCCACTGCTATGACTTCTTTTCGGCCAGATGCAAAAGGCGATAAAAAAATCTTAATTAAGGGCAACCTGTCCGTAATATTGTACAAAATGGTTTTCTTTGACAAGATTCTCAGTCTTTTAATCCCCATGAAAAAAACCTTTGCCGCGTTCAGTTTTTGTTTGCTATGACCCGTTGAAAGTCATCTTAGATCACCAGTCATTATGGGTTCAAATCGATGAAAATAACGACAAAGCAATTCATTTTTTATCCTGCCTTGGAGTTAAATGACACAATGTAAATGGGCGCGCACTAGCGAGGGAACATGTTCGACGAAGACGTTATAACTTTCGTGTACTACGTGGATTATAATTAGTTTTTTTACCTTGATCGACCATGAATCGGTAGCTTGTTCTGCAAGACAAAAACCACGACATCTGAGTAAATATCCAGAAGCCCCGCCGCGCGAGGGTTTTAAGGTCGAGACACACCAGGCGACAAGTCGCAGGGACAGGTCTCTGCGACAAGTTGCTCCGTGTGTACTACTTGCAAAACAAGTCGCTGCGACACGACTCCTGTTCGTCCTCCTGTTCGGTGCAAACGCAGTGATCTCGTATGAGGGGGAATGTAAACTAGTCTTGACGCTCTCTCATTGGTTCATTGTCATTTTGTCCCAGCGACTTGTTGCCGGAAGAGTACACACGGTGCGACAACGCTGCCTTCGCTAATTTGTCGCTGCGATCAGTCACACGAATTCAAACTGGTTTGAATTCGTCCAACTGATCGCAGCGACAATGATTTTCCCAAATTAACCGTGTCTCGAGAGGCAAATTGTTGCGGCGACTTACCTCTGCGAAGTGTCGCAGCGGCAAATTTCCCTTTCGTAAACGGTCGTTGCCATTTCTCAGAACGGTCGTTACCATTTGAAACCGTCGATGCCATTTATAACGGTCGACTACACACTTCACTTCAAAGAAAATTAAAAGAAACAAACTAAGAAAAAATATTAACAAAAATTAGGACAAAAAAGGAACAAAAAACATTTATAAAAGAAAAACTGGAGGAAAAAAGAGTCCGAAAGACTCGAACTCGGGTTCTTAGCCCTCACCCTAAACAGAACCCTAACCCGAACCCTAACCCTAACTCATATGACCAGCGAGACACAACCGTAACCTTTTGAGTTCTTAAACCTAATGAGTGTAATTCAGAGCTAAAAAATGGCATCGACCGTTCTGAGAAATGGCAACGACCGTTTCAAATGGCAACGACCGTTTACGAAAGGGAAATAAGCGTCGCATCGACTTATGGCCAAGTGTGTCCCGGTCTTTAGGCTTATCCAACCCCCTCAAGAAAAGTCCAAGTGTCTATTACCACATGGACAAACATAAGTGCGAGAGCGTTTAAGTGATAAAAAAATCAAGTTATTAGACGACTGTTTATGGTGAAAAGCAAGTGAGGAAAAAAACGGCGTCCGAGGGGGGGATCTTCAAACACGCTCAAAGTAGGAACGCGTGCAGGAATTTTTTTTTCTAGCACGGTGAAATGGACATCATTACATGAAGATGCAACTATAACCTAGAAAACCTGCAATGTTTCAACGAAAATGCTGTAGTGTCTACTAGAAAACGAAAGCTTCCTGAATCGCTCTAGAGTTTTCAGGGGTTTCAATAAGCACCGACGGCCGACGAAAAGCGTCGGCTGCATCGCTCAGAGAAGTCGGCTACTTTTTATCCTACAATGAATTAATTGAAGGATTCCGCCAAACCTGAAGTAAAAATAATTTTTGATCGACTTGAATGTACCTTTTTTAACCTCAATTTCAAAATAATTATCAGATTTGATATTGCCATCTTTGAGCTACAGGGCACGGCTATAACTTTTTCCCGCATTTTTGCCTAGACCAACCGTCACATTTTTTACGTAATTCAATTACGTTTAGTTACGTCCCCAAACATATCAAGACGTTTAATGTAAAACTGGTCGTTATTGAGTAATCGTTGCATCAAGACTTGTTTTCCAAAAACAGTAAATTTTTCGTTAGTTTCATTGGTTAAGCCTTCTCGTTTGTTCAGATTAAAATGACATATTCTTATTGTTCGACAGAACTGATTTCTCATGTTGAGAAATGTTGAAATTCGCGCGTAAGAGGTTTGCCGTTCCCGGCAGCTTGAAATTGGTAGTAATGATGACATGAAGTTGTCGAAACATCATAATTATAACGTTAAAAATCGTTAATTTTCCTTTTGAAATGGTTTTCCAAATCTTTCTTCGCTGGAAATTATCAAAAGAATGCGCTTAATTGCACACTCAGTGTCTCTGTTGATTAGAAATCTTCCTTCATCTTCAGTGCTGGAAATCACATTTCAGAGCTTCCAGATTTCACAATCGTCTGGGAGAGCATGCCCCCAGACCCCCCTAGACGAAGGGGCCATACGGCCCCGTCTTGATACAGTCGGCTACTAGACTCAAACCAGCTGCCTACTTCAAATTTTATTGAAACCCCTGAGTTTTATAGACTGACCGTCATATTCTCGTAGCGACAAAATGTCGTAGAGTGAATACGGACAAAGGAGAATCAAGCAGAGGGAGGTTCTATAGTGGACGAAAAGTTGACGTAACGCATATATTTTTTTTAAAGACGGCACTGCATGAAAAATTTTAGTCTCTTTCACAAGACAAAAATTACCTTTGCTTCCTTTCTCCGACTGAACTTGCCGTAATAAGTCAGCTTTTTCGTCCTGAAAAGGAACAAACATGTTCCGTGAGACATTCTCTAAAGAAGGCCCATGGGCGGCGGTTAACGGGGTGCTAGAGAATTTACCTGTGGCAGAAGATCGTATGACAATAAGTACTTGAAGTAGATGTCCTGAAGCTTCCCAATACGGTCTTGAGCCTAAACGAAAGGTAAGCACATTGAGACCCGGTTACACATGCGATTTTTGTCGCAGTAATTACATGAAATATCTGTAGCGGCAAAATTGCAATTGAGAAATTTAAGAAATCACACGTGTAAAACAAATGTGATTTCTGGGCGATTTTTTTGCGATCTGCCGTTACGATATCCTGCGAGCAGAGGCCCTTTTATCTTCCGACTTATCTAGGAAGATCGAAGGGCTTCTGCTCGCAGGACACGGTTACGACATCAAAAGGGTTTGACAGTTCTTCGACGATTGACGCAACTTTGTGAGGACAAAAGTTCCATCGAGTAGTTGGGACTAAACAACTCGCACGTGAAAACGGGGCCTTTAAACTTTTAACACAAAGTAAAATAGAAGATTAACATGCAAAGCGTACCGTTTCCAGAATTCTGGAAATACAATAACAAAGTACGCAACTTACTGCTCGAGGTATTTTCAATATTTCGCCGACTTTGGGCCATTTTTTGCTATCAATGACCTGTGAAGCAAAAAGTCAACAAGCAAAGCTTACAAATTTCCTCACAAAAACATGTTTTATCTTTGAGTGCTGATGGTATCTCACACGAGTGAGAGCAGCCAAAAACTGAGAGATAACATATCAGAAAATGAAGCTTTAAATTCGTATTCTCGCGCGATCATGTAATGCTCTTCTCATTATTTAGATAACAAGAACCTGATTTCGCGCGTCAACAGGATGCAGTAATCCTATTGGCTGACATGTCCGTAATCATGACAACAAAAATATCTTCACACATGAAAGATGAAAATAGTGTCTTTCCTTTGCGCGATGAAGTATCAAACACAGCCAAAGTGTGTTACCTTTTGAAGTCCACCGAACTGGCCCATCACCTTGGAAAACCGAGGTAGATCGAGTTCGCATCCGCCAATCTGAAAATTTAAATCACCAACGAGTCGTTTAAATCTGTTTGAATAAGAAAGCGCGAATTGGCGTCATGAAATTTAGCGATTCACAATCGAAACAGTCACCTCAAAAGTAGTCTACAGAGTTTGTAGTTTTGAAGCCGAACAAAAGAATAGCGTTCATTACGAAAATGAAGGAAAATCTTTACTTTTGCCGTGAACATTGTAGCAGCTCTTGTAAGCTGGCCCATCATTTGGTACCGAAACACAACTTACAAAAAAAACAAGATTTGCATGAATATAATAAGAACAATTAAAAAGTTAAAATCGGTAAGGATGTCACGAACGCTAAAATGTGATAGAATATGTAGGTAATTGAGAAATATTAATGACGATAACAAGGAGACATACCACAATGAGACAATAAAGAAAAAAAAGGGCAGGTAAAAAAAATAATTGAATTGAATCGCACGCACTGTTTGTCGAAAATTTAAATATCCACACTTGAAAATGAACTCGGAGATGTGGAAAACACGTGACTTTTTGCCGCTTATTTTTATCACAAAATCTATTTCTAATAAACTTCTCATAAAAATGTTAACTGTTTCAACTTCACAAAATGAACAAAAGTTGCTTTCAACCAGCCCAATCCGTTTCCATATAAGGTCATACGATAAATGAGCTGCTGTCGATGGATTGAGTGAGCCAATCAGGAATGTCTCAAAATACTACCTGAGGCAAGGGCACAAGTGAGATGGATTGCTGGTCAAGATGTTTCTTGATGCAGGCCAATTCATCCTCCGCAGGACCCCACCTGGAATGAAAAAACAAAAGAAAAACATGTCACGGGAATGCATCGTGGGCTTGTTCTCGTTCGAATGCTTGCTTTTAAAATACAAACACGCTGAATTTCCCGCTAATTATTTTACAGTAGTTACTACATAACTGCGTCATCAAGAAAAAAACCCTGCAATTCTCCAGTGAAACAACCACAGGTCCCTCATAGGCCATTTCCGAATTCATGTCTGCCTCCTCTACAAAGCGAGTCTAAGCGCGAAGTTTTTTTAAAATGAAAAAAGACTCGCTTTAAAGAGGAGGCAGACATAAACTTGGAAATGTGCTTTTGGATGACAGAAGATTTCAATAAGCGTCATAAAGTGTCACCTTGCTCTTCTGCCAACTTCGACATCACTTGTGTCTCTGATTACAGACAATAGACCTTATTCATACATGGCAGTCAATTTAATATTCTTTGGCTAATGTACAAATTAGCCTAGTCTCAATACCATACAGTGAATTCTTCTGGCTTTTTATTGTTTATAAACAACAAAAATGCAATCTGATCAACGAAGGTGTCTGTCACGAACTCACCTATCTTGAAGTCGGTGGATCAGTTGGCATTCGCTATTAAACCTCACGTTGTCCGAGATTTGAAATTCGGGCTAAAAACGTAAACAATGACGGTAAATTTCACAAACATAAAAGAATTTAAATCGTGATGGGTAACACATATGAAGAAGCAAATTATCATGATACTGGAGATATTATACCCTTACGTCAACCCTGTCCCATATCTTATATTTTTAGAACTGCTATATCTTTTAATCATTTTGAAGTACCACCGTGTTTTGGGTGTGCCTCCCCCCCCCCCCCCCCCGTTCCCGGCTTTTTTGCTTCCTAAATTTTGTATGTTCCCTTGCTACTAATGATGTTTGTCTATGTTTGCCTGATCACCGGTTTAATTTTGCCATGTTCGCTTGATATGCAAACCCTTGGTAACTACTGAGACATCTGGAGGACCCCCCTTTTTCTCTTTAGTCCACAGTTTAGTCAAAAGTGCGTGCAGAAATTCGTACAAAGCTGAAGGCAAAAACTAACCTTCCATGACTCGGGGGGAACAATCACACACGCACCAAATCTTTCAGCATCCCGTCGGATCATCTTAATGTAAGCAACCGGATCTTTAAATTCCTCTTCGCTTGGGTGAAAAACAGCTGAAGGGCAAACCATTTGCTTATTCTTCGAAGCTGACGTATTTCTGCCAGTAACTGCTGAAGATTTGAGAGGCTTTTTAACGTTAGTATCGCTGTAGATAACCGCTGACCCGGAGCTTTTCTTTTCTTTTAGACCAGGCGATTTGGAAGATGGAGGGTTTGAAATGTGGTGATTTGGGCGAGGTAAAGGACTTGATGTTTCCCTGTTTAGACTTGGCGAATTGGATACAGGAGGTTTGGTTGGAATGTGGGTGTGACGATGTGACGGGCTTGAAGATTTCCTGTTGAAATCTTCTGGAGCACAAAATTCCGATTCGCGAACAAATCTGTCTCTTGAGGAAGTGTTTGAAAAAGCACAATCCGTGAAAACCGTATTTGTTCTTGAATCATGCCGCAGATCTCCAACTTGGAAAGCCGGAGGTAACTGAGAGCTTCTGAAATTTTCCTGTCGTACTACATGAATTCCAGGCGGATCAGTGCTGGGTGACCCACCACTTTTATGACTTGCTTTCTCATTAACAGGCGCCAGTTGATTATCAGTTGATTGTACAGAAGCTAACGAATACCCATCTAAAGATGGCGTGCTCGAATTTGAACGCGATCCAACGGAATGACTTTCAGATTGGGGCGCAGAAAGCGTTCCCTCGGGAAATTTTACAGAGAAAGTGTACGGCCTAGGAGAGGAATTTCCAGAGACGATCGATGGTACAGAATACGGTCCAGGTCTCAAATGAGACCACATAGGATAAGAGCTTTGCACGGAGTTTTCTTTATGCCGAACACTGGATCGCAAAGCTGTTGGATGACCATCTGAAGACAAGGGGCTCGGAGAATCAGTACCAGGGCGAGGCATATATACAACGTTATTTGGTTCGTAAGGGATTCTGCTGAACAAGTCTGATCGCGGGGAAGGTATTCTTTTGGAGGCTAAAGGATTACCAAATTGTGCACTCGGATCACTTGAGCTCTGTTGTGATCGAAATATAAAAGACGAGGAAGTATGATGGCCTGAGTATGGAGTGTTGCCCACAAATGACCGCCTTCCATCAGACCGGCCACAGTCTTCAGATGAATGAAAGCGCATTGAGCTAAGGGTAACTGCGTTTGGAGATATATGCATGCCATGTTTGCTTGGCATAACCAAAGAGCTAACTTGCAAGGGACCTGGTTCGTTTCCGGTTGATAAATTTGTCTGCCGATTAGCAAAAACGTAAGTGCATTTGTTCTTCTCTCTTAGCAGCCCAGGGGAGAGCCTCCTTCCAGACACAAGAGCTTCACCAACGGGAATGGGTCTAGGGTAACTTCCTTCTTGGAACGCTTGAGGGCTGTTGCTATGTCTAGACATTGCGAGAGGGGAGGCTCGAAGATGACTGGGTTCACCGGAAGTGGAATGATTACTGCGAAGTGTTGTTGCGATGAAGGAAGCTTCGGAGTGACCCATTTGGGCCGCTGATTGCTTTACATGCCCAGAAGGAACTGAATGAAAGTTCGGCGAAAGACGACTGTAAGAAGTATCAAGTCCGCCACCGGAAGTTTCAGGACGAGTACCGAATCTCTGTATAGGATTACCGGAAGTTCTATAATGACCACCGGAAGTTTGCAAAACACAAGCGAAGGGTTCACTTTTATCACTAACGGATCCAAATCGATTGCTGAGAGTACCGAGTTCAAGGCTGGAAGTTTCAACTCGATCAGCAGCTTTTTCACACTGACTATCGGAAGTTTCGATTGGAACAGCCGATTGTAGTCGGATACCGGAAGTTTCTAATGGACCAGCGGAAGCTTTGGACAAATGAAAAGATGGTCCCACTTGTTTGCTGTCCGCAGAAATAGACACACGCTGAAGAAGCGGTGGACTGTGCGAATTTGCTCGCAAATACACGAGCTCATCGAAGCACACTGCATCCTGACTGGCTGAAGAATGCCTTCTTAATAAAGGCATTTCCTTATTTGGCCACCGAGATGTTGTTCCTTTATCTTCAGTCTCTAGCGACGTGATTTTGGTCAAGTCGGAAAGGGAGCTGCTTGCCCTACAGCTGCCAGCTACGGTGGCTTTAGACGTAGCCGAAACTTCTACATTAATTTTGAAGTTATTCGGCGATCGTGACGAAACAGAACGAAATCCTGAATCACAAGGCGACATTAGCTGGTCGTAGCTGCCTTTCTCTGTGCTTTCATCATTCTTAGCACTTTCATGCTCTATGACAATTGGCGGGAATCTCTTCAGTGGAGGCGGTCCCGCATTCTGATCAAGCGATAGCCGACGTTGCTCTACGAGCTCCGCGCTTTCTCGTTCACGCGTGGGAGAGGTGGAAGGATACCGCTTTAGAGTGGGCGGGCCGTGCAGATGCGTGACACGCAAAGCTGCTGAAGGAATGTACAGCAATGGAGGCGGCGGAGGAGAACACGAGGTTGATTCCACGGGGTGCAATAACGGCGGAGGCGGAAGAATGGCGTTGTTTCCGCTGTTGCAAGTTCGCGCAGGTAATGCACTTTCATTGACTGCATTTCCCGCTAAAGATGGCATCACGGCGACAGGCTTTGGTATCGGTCTGGGAAGTTGCTTGTCCTTTGCTCTACATGCGGCCCAGTGTGTTGGGCGTGAGGACACACGGAAGGTGAGAGGTGGTGTTACGGATTTGGTCAGTTCTCTTGGGTCCTGCAGAAGGGAACATAGAAAACATGGAATTAACTTCGAAACAATGACCAGTAAAGAAACAAAAAACAGCGAAGATCAAGTTGTTGCCGACCAAAAAATGAGACAAGAATATATTAAATATATAAACCCTTCACTCATGTTGATTTGAATAAATTCCCATGGGAATTGGAAGAGAGAATCTTTACACTGGTATGCTTTAAAACGCTTGACAACGACACAATTGTGTTCATTAAGGAAACGATTAGCCAGATTACTTAAAGTAAAATTGACTTGTAAATAAGGCCAAATTACGAATAAACTCTCTAACCGCTCACTGCTATTCAAACTGATGAAAGTTGAGCGATTCAACAGAAATATTTCTAAATGGACCGAATTTTTTGTCAGTTTTTAATTATGTTTTGTCTTTTTAGCATGTTTGCTAGAAAGTTTATTGTATGTATCCGGAACATGGAATGGACAATTTTGCTTCTAAATTACGCATAGTTTTCGACCACTGAAGCCTATCAGAACTGCTTTGTTTTCTCTAAGAACATTCATTTTCAAGATATCCTTCCTCAAAAAAAAATCATACCCACTCATTTTTACCCAGATTATGTTTTCTCACATCCAAAGTTCGTAGTTTATAAGATTAATATCTTCAGAAGCGCATTGTTTCATTCTGTTATAATTTTTCGATCCAAAGACGCATTTGTTGAGGGCTTTCCGGAAAAGACATGCGCGCGATCTTTTCAGAAATAGGATAGTCTGCTTAGCTGGTGGTTCTTTTCGGAGTGCCTGAGATTTCGACAGAACCGACAGCTACGCTGGCTAGAAATAGGTTTCCTTTCACTCTAAAGCCGTGAACAGTGGACAAAAAAAGAAACGTTCTAACAATTTGTGGTGAAAAAAGATAAATAAAGTTAAATACTGCGGAGCAAACCAGTTGAAAATGAGACAGTATTTTACAAAGGTATAAACGCCTTTAATGAATTTCACAATCTTACAATACTATTAATTGTACTTTCGAACATAGCAGCACTTTCTGAATGCTTACCATATTACATGTTTTAAAATAACAATAATTAAACTAAAAAGTGTGCGCCAACATAAACGGCCTTCCAAATAAGAATAAACAAAGGAAATAAACTCGATACTCCGAATGTAAATAATCCAAAAATAATCCTGGGGAAGTGAAACAAGTTATTGCACATCAGACGTCTGCTACCAACGTAAACGTGACAATGCACTACTTTTCGAGATGCTGTTTGTATGAGGGAAGGAAAATCAAAGCAGTAGAAAGAACGACTTTTCGCGCCGTTAACACGCAGTACGTAACTCTTTCGGGCCATCGAGCATGTGTCTCCAGTTCAAGAATCTTCAGCAGTAAATACCAAAACTTTGCCAAAACGTTGTCGTCAAATGACAAGAAGTAATTCATTTTAAACTTAAAATTTGGGTTTAAAATAAAACAAAGAAAACGCACAAGGAGTAATTGCTTTGAACCAATGGCTGTCTGGCTACTCTAGCTGTCAGTCCTATGGCTATTCCGAGCAGCCAGTACTCTGTATAATATTATTTTCTTCTACATGTATTTCCAGTGTAATGATTGTTTTAGTGTGAGTACAAATTAAGGTTGAGCCCTGTTGCTGATGTTGACCCGTACCATTTGCTATATCCGCTGTGTCAACTACTAAATTCCCAAAGTTTTAAAAAAAGTTTCTTTTAAAATTACTTTTGAAAGTTTCATAATTAGAGTACTCGATATATGTATAAAAAAAATCGTTGCTCTTTTTTTATATTTCTTGTGCTTTCATGTTCCTTCGCCCAAAGTGTGCTTTGATGTCATTACTGTACCATTTATGACAAAAGACTCAACTTTCTAGTATTCTACATATACCCAACGGAATGCAAATTACACTCTACTTTTTGAGTGAATTAAGTACAGTAAGCTATCGGCACATGTAGTGTATGTGCCATATCTTCAATATAATTTTTTTTTATGAAAGGAAGAGGCACCAAGACAGAAATATCAGAATTAATATACATGTACCTATCAATTGAGCAAGTGAGAAAGCTGTTGCAATTGAAAATGCTCAAGTTAGTCCACCAACAGACTGACTTGCCTCCCGCATTTCAGGAAGTTACAGCAACCAGAGGGGCCAAGTGTCAAGTTAACAACAGCAGGTGGCACCCCAAATAGAGTCAGTCTCGGAGAGCACTTACAGATTGCATTATAAACTGTTTATCTGTCACACAACAATCATGTAAACTTTTTCACATGTAAACTTTTTCACGTAGACAAGTGATGACAAATTAGTTCAAGAACTTGCAACACGAAATTTCCTCCAGTGGAAGTGGTTCCATTATAATTTTGAGGCTTAAGCAGCTGCAAGCAGTAGTGAGATTTTAATAATCACACATCAAGAAAAAGTAATCATAACAACTCACATCGGCATCATCACTTGGTTGTAGCTCCTCATATTTCTTCTGATCTTTTCTGTTCCCTGCAAGTCCCTTGGGACCATCAGCATACATCCTTACCACTCCACTCTCCCAACAAGGCCCCTCACCAGTGGCTGGACTATCTATCGAAGGGGCTGGTGAGTCAGAAAATGATTTGGGAATTGTACTTGATAGGTTTGATACATTTGAGACAGAGGACTGAGACTGTGCAGGCGAGGGTGGAGATGAAGTGTTATTTTCCTCTTGGTCGTCTGACAAAGGCGATACTGGCATACAAGGATGATTGAAAATCTCAAGCTCTTCTGGCAGGACAGGATGATCTGTAACATAACAATCTTAAAATATTACATGTAACAACTATTTCCAACTTCTGCTCTTTAGGCTAGTCTAAGAAGGTCAAAATGTAATGAACACTGAGACTGTAAAAACTACAGAACTAACACAAGAAAATGATAAAAATATTATTTTGCACTTGCTCTAGGTTATTAGCGCGGTTTTCAATTGAGTGTCAAAAGTAATTAGCGAATTACTTTGGTTTTGCATTACTTCACTAAGTGATTGGTTCAAAGTTCTCACGCCACTTTTTCAACCAATCAGAAGTGAACCCAAACCCAATCGTGGCTCGCGCGTGCACATTTTCCCACGCTGTGTCAGCTACGTGTAATTTCTTCGCGTTTTGATTGGTTTACTTGATTGTGTCTGTCCTTTCTGATAGGCCAAAGTAATTACTTTGGTTTGGTTTTACTACACTCATTTGAAAACCACTCTAATACATCAAGACAACAATAAACCAAACGACAAAATACCGTATTTACCCATGTATAAGTCGACCTTTTATGGCCTCAAAAGAAGCTCCAAAAATCGCCCTCGACTTATACACGGGTCAAAGATTTTGAGCCAAGTGCAAGCTAAGTAATTTATTCAAAATTAACATAATAATGTTAACGTTGCCTTGGGCATAATGAACACAGTGGACAAAAGCTGACGTAAAGACTTCAAAATGAATGACAAAAGACTTCAAAACGAATGTAAGCAATTCCAGTTGAAATGAAAAAGGATTTGTCCAACTCTAAATGTTGAAGATACTCACAAGCACAAATATGAAATAGACACTGGAAATTTTCGTTTTCCAAAGGCGGAAAGCTCTAAAAGTCATTTCTGTTTCTTCGAATAAAACACGATCGTTCAATGGCTTAGTAACCTGGCGCAATACCTCGTGTTTGCGTGCAAGCATCGTCACTCGTGTTGCATGAAAATGCTGGTTGGTAATGAATGTTTTTTATTCTTTATACAAACCTGGCAGATTTAAATGCTTTTGCAAACTTTGTATTGTTTGGTTTATGAGTTTTGTTTTGTTTGTCATTTGAGAAATTATAAGTCAAGGACCAATTAAACCTTGCACATTTTCGCATCGTTCGCAAGTTATTTTCAAAGATTGACTCCTGCTTCTGTGTGCATTGTGCTTATCCTCTAAAGCCCTTTATCTTTGAACAACGAAACAGGTGAGTTTGAGGTTTACATGTTCGATTTTCTGAGAACTTTTTCAAAACTCAAGGACAAAATGCCCACATATTCAACAGCTGTTGAACAACGAAACTTTTAAGCGTTTGAGGCCCTGATTTTTTTGTGTATCCACATTTCCAGAAATCTAAGAATACAAGATTAGTGTCCATGAATATTTAACAAAGAAATTAAGAAATTGCATTTTTTGCCATCAAAAATGGGGGATCGACTTATACATGGTATCGACTTATACACGGGTAAATTCGGTAATAATAATTTATTATTTTGTCATTTCGTTTATTATTATTACTTATTTTTTTTAATTTATTTATTATTATCATTATTATTACTTCTTGATATCCGAGAAAGATTGAGGAGCTCCCAAAGGGCATCCAACTGTGTTACCATGATATTTATTGTTAAAAGGAAAGAATAAAGTTTGTATGTCATACATGTATATAAAATATGAGCAGCAGATCTGTATCACAACTACAAATTAGCCTGATCAGGCTCCCAGATAGTAAGGAAAGCAAAAAATCTGGGTGTGAAAAACGAGCGGGGTTTGGGGTAAGCCCCCCTCATTTTTCACACCCAGGCTAATTACAAACTCAAGGGTAAGCCGAGAAATTGTAAATGTGACATAGATCTCATGTGAATACTGTATATGACTTATTATTAAATTCTCAACCTCTGATAATGCATTCTGCGAGCTCTGATTGGTTCACTCAATCTCGGTTATCAGCTCATATAATATACCTTAGTTTGACCTTACAACATAAGGTCAAACTAACGTATATGACCTGATAACCGAGATTGAGTGAACTGATTATGGTAAATGATTGCGTTAACTTAAGCATTGCTAAACTACAAAATTTTTCGCCGGAAAGCAAAATTTCTCTTTGAATAAAGCCAAACAAGAACAAAAAACTTTTTTTGTGGAAAGTTTGGATCAATTCCCACATTTAGAAGTACGCAAAAAGGCAAGAAATGTTTTTGTGATGAGCCTGCGTCTGTCTGACCACAAGGTCTTACACAACATCGCATCTTCATCAAGTTTTTTCAATTTTGCTAGGATTTTCTCCCTTTTTTTGCTCGTATTTCGTACTTTCAAATTTTTGGAGTTTAAGGAATTTAATAAAACAACACTATTATTCCATTCGCGCTTGTTGGATATGAGACTGGTTATAGCTGACTTGGCACTACGTGCCTTGTTGGCTACTTACCATCTCATATCCAACCCTTTCTCATGGAATAAATTAACACTTAGATGCTGATGTTTAATTAACAAACATTGTTAATGAAGCGTTAGCATTTAAGTGTTAATTTACACTAGGTATTTTTGGTGCTTCAATGACTTGAAAGATCTGTTTAATGAGCAAAGGGTAAAGTCTGCTTACAAGACCAGTGGCCCATTAGGCTGGAGCTTATCCCGGTTTCTGTACATGTAGCATGAAGCGACTAGGAGTATTTCCACTCCCCCTGGATGGGATGCAAGTCCATTGCAGGGTTACCCCCCAGCATTAAATTCGCCGATACCCATCTATACACCTGGGTGGAGAGAGGCACCGTGAGAGTAAAGTGTCTTGCCCACAAATGAGTAAATGAAGAGAAATCTGGATCAGATAATACAGATATTGATTAACAAAACATTTCTTTTGTTTTCCCATCATGAAGTATTAACAAGTTATATAAGATAAGTAATTTTTAAAGAATGATAGAAAATTCAAAAAGTTACTGTTATGCGGTCATTTAAGTAAAACGTTGAATTTGATAATTTCAGGTATTTCTTTTTGAAAGGATGGCAAAGAAATGTTCTAAACTGTAAAATGCACAGCACATACATTTGTTCCTCTTTTTCCTCTCCCATTTTCTTTATTTTTACTAGGCAATCAGAGGCAGCCCTATTTTGGATTATATCACCCAAAGGTTTAAAATCCTTGTTAACGAAAGGGGTCACAGCGTCAAGGAACGAGATTGTCCTGTCATAAGCTAAGAAGTTCTTACAAATTGGTACTTACTTCTTAAACAAAGGAAGGTTAAGAAATCCTCAGTCTTGGCTCT
Source organism: Montipora capricornis (assembly GCF_036669925.1). Classification (NCBI taxonomy): domain Eukaryota; kingdom Metazoa; phylum Cnidaria; class Anthozoa; order Scleractinia; family Acroporidae; genus Montipora; species Montipora capricornis. The sequence continues at coordinate 52,861,610 of NC_090892.1, read as the reverse complement.
TGAAACTGAAGTAGATAACAAGTGTCTTTCTTCCTGAATCCTCATGCTGAAAACAAAAAGTTGATACTTTGCTCATTACAAATTTCATTCTACAGTATAATTATTGGTAATATTAATGCATATTTTTAGCCCAAATAGATAAAAACACAAAAGCAAAAGCAAAAATGTAGCCTACCTGGATGGACTCAATGGAAGGGCCTTGGCAAATTTTCTCTGTGCTTGCACTATTCTCACAGGTCTAAGGAACAAAATACATCTACAAGTTAAAGGAGTCACAATTTCATTTTCAATTGACAAAGTTGAAATCAGTTTCACCAAGATTGTGATTCAGAGTTCCCGGCTTCAAGACCCCTTCAGACTACTCATTGAATTTGTTCCTCGAAGTCCCTGGTTCAACTTCTCTGTTGCAATTGTAAATAGCCAACTGGTTTGCCTCCAACCAGTTGGTATTCTTTAAGTTGTTGTTGTTCTGTTCTGTTGTAATTCGTTGATTGTGTTTCATTGGTCCTGAAAAGCCCCTATGGGGAGTGGTCAGTTAAGTATCTATTGTCTTGTATTGCATATTGCATAGCTCCAAGTACGTGTACATGTAGGTTGCCTAATGATAATCTATTCCTCTCTTATTCTAATTTATGTGCTATGTTGGCACATGCTGGAAGGTATGCTGTACTGTATGGCTTGAGTTTCCATAATCTCCTGGCCTCCTAGGATGGTTTTACAGAATCTACTCTCCAATAACATCGATTGGCTTCATGTAAAGTTTTAACACTAGGAGTAATCGCTGATAATGAAGTCAATCCTTGGGAGTTCAACTTTGGAGGTTGGAATCATTAGATGAGCCGAGATGCCGTAAAGACAGTGCATAAATTTGATATGTAAAGAACATCTGTCAAAAGTATCAATAATTATGTGAGGCTTGTCTAATGTACATGTAGCTGAAAACAGACAGTCTAACTTTCCCATAATTTCACTTGGTTTCAGCCGTTCATACTTTTGTGCAAATTATGTGAACTAGTGCACAAGTTTGTTCTGGAATTTTGCCTTGATTAACCATGTTGTGAACAGTTTTGAAGCCCAACCACTTGATTGTAACGTCACCATAAAATTACATAATCAACCCTAATTATTAGCGTGTGGACCCAAATAAATTGATGGAAAGTACTTATGGTGTACTCAATGTAATGTCACAACAGAATTCTAAATATACCGGTACTTGATTTTTAAGAAATGTGCAATATTATAGTTCAGACAATTGGTGACAAAATTGTTGACAAATTGACCATTTCTAACCCCAGCCTGTGCCGTATTTCTTCTATCTTTTAGCCTTCTTAGGAAGTCCAATTCGCCCCCTTCCCCCCACCCCCAAAACAATGTTGTAGCATGATTCCCAGGATATTTAGGTACAAATAGGCAACATTGAATGGGGGAGTGGGGAGTCTTATCAATAATTTAGAGCATGATTCAAATTATAGTGTTATTTTACTCTTATAAAGAACTGTTTAAACACAATGTGTCAACTAATTTTGTCCCTGATTGCAGGTTAGCGCATAACACTGGTAAACTCTGCGACCTACTGTTTGCAAAGTGTGTGGATTTCTTTTGTGTCATGCAGAAGGACTGTGAGACCATTTGGTTATAGTTCTTATCTACGAAGATCTGCAGATGAATTAACTAAAGCTACAATAATATTTCTCTCCAGTTATTTGAAGATCCTGAGAGTTGTTTTGGTCGTGGTTTGAACCTGCAACCTCTCACATGAAAGTCACCCGCCCACTCGCAGCAACGTCGTTGGTGTTAATTTCTCTCAAGCATAATCCTTTTAAAACTACCTGTACTCTGAAAAATGAACGAATGTCATTAAACATTTTTACGTTTTAAGACTGTCCAACAAACTTACATTTTGTCTTCTATTTTGGATTTCTTTATGGGTGAATCCTCATCTTCAGCACCGGCACTATCAGTTTTATTAAATATGTCATTCTTGAATGCCTTCCTCTTTCTCCTTCTCCTTTTCTTGTTCTTCAAAAGAAGGCCTTTCTCTGGTTCAGAGAAATGGTTCTTTGATATCTTTCCACCAACAGACTTGTTCATGGCGACAAACACAGCAAGTGCTCCTCTCTGTCGCTTTTTCTTCTTCGTTGTCTTTGGTTTCCCATTCACAGTTGGGGAGCTAGGAAAACTAGTTTCACCATTTTCAGAAACTTTGGTTGGTGACAAAGTCCCTAATAAAGCTCTTGAGTTGTTTCTTTTCTCTTTCTTCTTCTTGATAACATAATTTAGTAGTTTGCTTGGCTCCTTTGAAATTTTCAGCCTCTTCTTTAATTCAGGATAAGTCTTCAAGACAGAGTGATTGGACTTAAAGCATTTTGCAGAGTCAATGTCACAGTTGTTACTGTCTACAATATCATCATTAATTAGTTCACTGGTTGAAACTTGTCCTTTTGAATGAGCCACATCACTTGAATCTTGAGAGCTTAAAGTTAACTGATGAATCGGAAGCTTGGTTGGTAATGGTTTCTTGGAATCATTCAATGAGGCATACATAGCCCTACGCAACATAATTTCCTCCTTATGCAAAAGACCTCCATTGTATTCCTAAGAAAAACCATTATCGTTAATTTTATTAACTATCAAGTACACAATACATGTTAATAAATGGTCTCAATATTAATAACTTGACTTTGTCAGCATTACAGCAGTTACCAGCCCCTCAATGATTTTTTCATGCTTTAAAACTAAATTTGGGTCGACGTCAATCCAAATCTTTCCATGACGAATTTGACTGGTGCCAATTGAACAGGACTATTGTTGTGGAAACAATTTTGATTGACGCCCATCTAAATAAAGTTTCAAAAAATAAAATAAAAAGCTTTTGATGGTCATGTGACTGATCTCCACTGTAACACTTTTACTCATTTGTGTTAAAGCAGAGCAAATACATGTATCATGGATCTCAGATCATCTACAGATCTAGGCATCTTAGCAGGTCACTCGTTAGATAATGTCTGTCTATCTGAAAGCAAATATCACACAACATTCCTGAAGCCTCTGTAAGTTATACACTATATGGCGTGGTCAAGTTTTCGGTCAACCATATGTATCGAGCTTTCCAAATCAAGGTACGAGAACATTAGTTAATTACCTTTCTAGAGGACCCTAAAACCACTGACAGAAAAACATAAAGCAATTTAATGGCAGCATATATAACTGACTCAGCTTCTATTTATGTTTTCCATGCCCTTATCATTTAAAGGAACTTCAATACATTGTTGATCTACAGATCGAATTAACAAATGACAAGGCTATAAAGTACCCTGTTCATAACTAGTTGAACAGTTTGTCTAAGTTCTTTTATAACAGGGGTTAGAGCCCAGGTTAAAATCTGTTTACCATCCAAAACAAATTTTATGGTCCTTCACGGTTCAGTGGAAGTTAAGCTTATATTAAATAATCCTGATGATAACAAATATTTCATGTCGATAATTGGGTGTCTTTGGAGCAATGAGAAAAAAATTAAAAAGTCAACTGGGTTTGGACCTAAAACACTCTTAATTCAACTTTGATAAATTAAGGTTAAATTAACAGTGTTTTCTTTCCCTTAGAAACACGCAAAACAATGAAACTTGTCATTCAATCGCTATTGACTATAAAAACACCAGAGTTTCCATGAAAACATGTCTCAAAGGTTTAAACGAAAAGAAGAGTTGATCACATTTAATAAAACTACGATTAAAGCGGGGAATTTGTGTCGATTTTCCTTCGAGTTACACTGCCCACGAGAGCGTTCTGCTTAATTAACTAGCTTTTAACAGAAATTCCGAAATTGAATGCATGGTACTTTTTCCCTACGGCCCAAATATCGCACCTGTATGTGTAGTAGATAAAACTGTTTCCTTTATACTACATACTAGGGAAAGAAAATGAATTCTGAAGAAATTCAATAAGATCTCAATAGAACAGACGAAAAGGCTTTTAAATTTTAATACACAGGTTATCTCTGTGAATTAATTGATGCTAAAAAGGCTCAAATGCGGTGTTGAAATGGCGACCAAGAACAGCTGCATAGTTATGAATGCAACAGACCGAGTAGGTTATTTAGATGAACGAGAGAAAAACCCTGGAAGCATGTTTCTGGCACACATCGATCAACTAGACAGAAATATTTACGATTCCACAGAAAGTTGCCTCAATCGCAGTTTGAAGCAATTCCTGTCTACATACCAAGCAAGGTTGTGTTATCCTTCGCTTTGGACGCTCTGCTGCCATTGTCCTCTAGGCTGCTAGCTGCTGAATCTCAATGTTACTGGCACGCCAATTCGGAAACAAGATCGCGACCACGTGTACCTACCCACCATATTTATCAGCCCTCATCTGATCTTATCTGTAAACAACTCTTTCCTCCATTTGCAGGTTGTTGACAGGTCAGCGGGTTCACAATTAGCAGCCACGCCTTCAGACTTAGCAGCCTGGCCTATGTGGTCTCTGCAATGTTCAGGGGGTGGCTGAGGTACATCTGTCGTCTTTACAGCTCCAAAGCACATAGTAAGGTAAAGTTGAAATGGTGTCTTTTCATTCAAGGGCCAGTTTTTGGGGTTGATGGGGGTGTGCAGTGTAAGTAGGAAGTAATTTATGAAGTAATTCCCCTCTAGGCCCCCCTTGGGTATCATTGAATTTATGGGGAATTTCTCCCTCCCCAAATTACTTCTTCTTTGTGAACCATATGGCTGATTGGAAATCACAGTTGAGCTCTTATTTTACAATCCATTGTTTCACTGAAGGCTCATATCATGAGGCACATCTCCATATTTTGCATCCATTTTACCCAAATGATATGTTCATTTGTGGCCTATGCTAGATAGTCTTAAATACTTTTTCAATTTATTGTTTTGGAGTAGATGAAAATTTAATGTTATCAAGGCTGCTGCCTAAGGGTCGCCCGGTCGTCCAGTCACCTGGGGCGCCTTATTTGCAAGCGCAGACGACCAAATTTCTGAATGAGTAGCCAGAACGGGCGCCTAAGTTATTACAAGGTGATTTATCCTCACTATTAATTAATTTATTCAGGGTTCTTGAAAAAATGACTTGGGCTACTAACTTTTAATGATGGAAGCTCAAACGGCTCTTGAAAAATTTTCCTAGGTAGCAGCTTGGTTATCTGCAGAAAATGAAGATGAAGAGATTTTTTTCTATGGTGACTCTGATATACAAGTTTGGATTTTTCCGAGTATCTCAAATCTGAGTCTCCATTGAAAAAAAAAATTATCTTCACTTGTTCACTTATTTTGCGTATGAGTAATGTTTATAGCTCCATGCTTTTTTAAAAATAATATTGATGTCATCACAAAATCAAAGAAATTGCATCATTGGGTCTCTTGAAATCACTCCCCCTTTTTCTTTTAACCAGTCCTGAGTTCTGACCTTTAAGAGGGTCTGAATGGGGGCGTCCACATGTCAGTTTTCGGTTTAAATTTTATTACTTTGTCGGTTGTCGGTTAAAATTTTTGACCTTTGTCGGTTGTCGGTAAATCCGAGTTAATTTTTTTGTCGCTAGTCGGTAATTTTTCCCTCGTTTTGTTGATAGTCAGTAATATTTTCTAGCCCTAATATTGTCCCTAGTCGGTTAACTCCATTCACACCCTCTTTTAAGGTAGCATGGAATTTTATGGCATTTAAATTTACTTACGCTTCCTAGCCTAATAGCGGAACTCTGCGTGCCAAAGGGGTGCGTGCAGAGCACCATGGGTAAGAAAATGTAGTAATCCATCTGTGCAAGAAAACTCAGTTTTGGTGATCATATGACCGTACGATTGCAAGTACATATGTCCAACCCTCCGTGTATACGAATGTGACCAGTATCACATGACCATATTGTGGGCTCAAGTTAAGAGCTCATCGAGGTCAACTGTTTTACATAAGGTACATAATTAGGTATCAAAGAGGTATGGATCAAGAGCCACATGCAGATTTTTCAGGTAGCTGGCTAATTAGTTATTTTTTTTAATATGACATTGAATCACAATATAGAATGTAAGTTGATGAAATGCCTCAAGATTACCTCTGATTTAATTACAAAAGTTAAAGTTTCTTTGACTGACATAGGAAAGACAGTTTATTGATTGGAAGAAAGTAGTACTAAAGGCAGGAGATGGTGGTAACGGTTGTTTTCACTTCAGGAGGAAAAAGTAAGTTGTATTAATTAAATAAGTGTTTAATATACTTTCCACAAAAAAAAAATGTTTTTTTTAATCTGTAACTCACTTGCAAAATTTGTCAAAACTTTTTCAATTATATTGTGATTCTCACTAAAGTGCCATCACATAAACAATATTTTTTTCAAATTACTCATAACTTCATTTTAGATTTGAACCTAAAGCTGGTCCCGATGGTGGGGATGGGGGTCACGGAGGGAGCATTGTTCTGATTTCAGATTACTCCGTTAAAGAACTTGCTCACCTTCCAAAACACATTAAGGCTGAGAATGGTGGGGCTGGCAGAAGTGAAGATTGCAAAGGGAGGAATGGCTCAGACTGCATATTTGAGGTGAAATCTTAGACTGAGTGTAATATTAAATGGCTAACTAAATTCCTCAACAAGGAGTAGTCTGAGCATACATAATACCTTTTATAATTTAAGTATTATGTTGCAACAGTAAATGCTTAACTGCAATCAGCTTTTTAAAATTATAAAATAATGATAAACTTTATTTGAAATGTAAAATATCGAGTTTACCTGTGGAGAGTTTATCTGCAATGTTCAGTCTATCTGCAAGGAATGGGAATCGTTTTCTGGAAAAATCAACAGGAGGTGATTGCTCTTGCTATATGTGTCAGCCATGCTGTCTGCAAACATCTTTCAGACGTCAAGGGAAGAACCTCCACACAAAAACCCTTTTTCTGAATTATGGAAAAATAAGTGGTGTTGATGTTTTCAGGACAAAAATCGCACATATTTCTTCTGAAGTATTTGGCTGAGGAAGGCTCAAAGAGAAATTAGAATTCCTTGTATTCCATGAAATCTCCATTGAAACTACCATTAACTTGTTCTCAGCATCGCTGTCATTTTTGTTGTTATGAAGATTATCCATGGTGATGATTGGGACAAGATGATGTACACTTAAAGCAGGCAAATACCAACAGAGACATTTTGGTCCGGGCATTACTAAACCAGGAAACAGCAAAACATTGAATTCGTTATTGTTCCTAATTCATTGAGATAAAGATTAGGAATCAGATTAATACTAAGATTAGGGGCAATAACTTTTTAGGTCTAATTTGGCCTAAAACGATGTTTAATCTCAAATCCAACCTTTGTCGGTTTACTTAGTATTCAATGTATGGTAGCTGGGTCATACATGGTGTTTTGGGGCTTCGTTTCGTTGTTTAGTAAAATGTCCTTTTGGTCCAGGTGCATGGTGAGAAATCATGGCAATGCGACAGTTCTAATGATGCTCTTGACAGCATCGATTTATGTTGGTCCAATTTGTACTTCAAAATCTCCATGGACTTGAACTGACCAGTAAGTTTGTTAATGCTTAATAGGTTCCTCTTGGAACAGTGGTAAAGGAAGATGGTCAGGTAATAGCAGACATGATAGCAGAGAGGCAAACATTTGTTGCTGCACATGGCGGTGTGGGTGGATTTGGGAATGCACACTTCAAGACAGCACTTGATCGAGCACCTGACATGTCTACAGACGGGACCCCTGGAGAGGAGAAAGTTGTGGAATTGGAACTAAAAACTATAGCTGATATTGGCTTGGTTAGTTAAAAAAAACTACAGTTAGTCAAAGCAAGAAATAAATAATTATTAATTGGTTGTAATTTTGTCTTTATCGTGCACAACCAGGTAGCTTTAATGCTGAACAGCCTTTTCTTGGGAGGGGGAGGGGGGGAGGGGAGGAGGACATTTTCATATAGTGCTGTTTAATGGACACTGGTAGTGAAACAGGTAAAAATAAAACTATTCAAGTTGAAATATTATGCCAAGGGCAAAAGCATCTTTAAACCATTCAGCCTTGTATGCTTTCATTTGATTCATATCTTTCATAAATCAGTCCATACTGATTTATTATTTTGATTGTGTGATAGAACAGACATCCCTCCATCCTCTAACCTCCTGCTCCTGAACTACATGTATACCAAATAAAGAGGGAAAAGGATGCATCAACTTACAATAATTTGAAAAGCCTTTCATCCCAATCCAAGGTTATATGCATTGGTTGTCATTCAGATACTCTAGAAGCTATTTTTTGTTTTTTTGTCTTTCATGAGGTGTCAGGTCACCACCCAAACTAGCAAACCTTTGTCTTTCAAAGTAGCTGGAATTCCTTATTCCCAAATATGAAAGAATCAATTCTAAGACCACCACAAAATAAGAGATATTTAATATGTTTGTCATTCCTTTTTATGTGGCCTGAATTTAGGTTGGTTTTCCTAATGCTGGCAAGTCAACTCTATTGAGAGCAATTTCCAGGGCAAAACCCGCGGTAGCTGCTTATCCTTTTACTACAATAAACCCTTTTGTTGGGATAATGGAGTTTGAGGATTATTCACAGATTGCAGGTAACAGAACTCTCTTTAAAACTGGTTTGGCCAGTCTCCATCCAGACATGATGGTATTATTTTGGTCATGTCCTACATATGGGATCAACCATTTAATTTTGTGTAATCCATGGGTAGAAACCCCATTTGATTTGGCTAATCAACTTTTCTGACTTATAATAATAATATTAGTTCTGTGATTATATCTTTTATTGAGTGTTTCTAAAAAATAAGGCAAACACTGCATTTCAAGCATTTAAAGAGTTTTTGGTATTTCATTGGGAGACTTAACCACAGTAATTTTGTTCCAAGTATGCCTGTCACGTAATAAAAATATTATAAAGTCATGTCTTTCAGTCTAAAAAAAGCACTTTTCTTTGATTATTACAATTATACTTATTAAAATTAATGTGCTTGCTCTCTCTTTTAGTTGCTGACATCCCTGGCTTAATACGTGGGGCACATCTCAACAAGGGACTAGGACATGCTTTTCTACGTCACATTGAAAGATGCCGCTGCCTTCTTTATGTTTTAGACATTTCTGAGAAAGATCCCTTAACCACATTTGCTTGCTTACGTGAGGAGTTGGAGCTTTTCAAAGACCGGCTGTCACAACGGCCAGGTGCTATTGTAGCTAACAAGATAGATTTGGTTGAGTGGGATGATGAAATTCAAGGCAATGCAGAGACTTTATCCCTTCCTGTGATACCGGTGTCTGCAAAGAATGGAACAGGAATCCCAGAGCTGAAGGCAAAAGTGCGGAAACTGTTTAATGACTCCCTTGTTATTTTCTGAGGCTCATAAATAACAACTGCCTCCTCTTTCTTAAAATAATGTTCAAACAGTAATAATATAATTATTATCATTCTTAGAGTAAGTTTCAATCGAGTGTTGTAAAACCAAAACCAAAGTAATTACTGTAACCAATTAAAAAGGACAGAGACAATCCAGTAAACCAATCAAAACTTGAATTTATTACACGTAGCCAACACAAAGCGCGGGAAAATGTGCATGCATTAGCCACGATTGGTTTTGGTTTCACTTCTGATTAGTTGACGAAATGGCGCAAGAACTTTGAACCAATCACTGAGTGAAGTAATGCAAAACCAATGCAATGCACTAATTACTTTCCACACTCAATTGAAAACTGCTCTATTACAATGGACCAGTTACAGTTATCTCTCACCTTGAATTTGAGTGGAAGCGCGGGGTTTCCAAGTGCAAGCGTTACCTACATGTACCACACAGAAGAACGTAATAATCACGAGAAGGAGCTGTGTCTCAGATTTAGGGTGCTGGGGCCCATTTCCAAAAACTTGTTGGGCCCAAAAAGCTATTTAAGAAGTGTACTTTCAGTTTATTATTTTTGATAAGCAACATAACAAAAGCAAACTGATAGTAGAGTTTGATGAATTAACAACTGTCTAGTCGTGAAATATAGAGGAAATTGCAACATCCAATAAAGGCCCAAAGAATTGCAGGACTTGCAAGAGGCAGGCCCCAGATCTTGCAAGCAGATGCTATGCTTCAGTTCTCACTCCCAGCTTTGTTTTTTGTGGTCCTGAATTCAATTCCTATCATTTTGTAAATAGGCAATGGGATTCCTCCTTACAGTTGAGTTTTTATGTCCATACCTAGCCACCACACTTGAAAACTATAACAACTGCATACATAAAATTAAATAAATGTAATGTCCTTTTTTCTTACTTCCCATGTTGTTTTCAATGCACTTACAGTCTAACACACCCTGCAAGCAGGCAGTCTGGTTTGTTTTGCATTAGATGATGATGAGCAAAGTAGGGTAGCCAGAGACTGCTAACAAGTTAGAGCAGAGACAAGTTTTGCAAGATTTTGTGGTAAAACCTTGCTGATTGAAAGCTTTCCACACTTGGCAATGAAGCTACGTTTATGACATGCTGAAATAAAAAAAAAAACTGGGGGTGTTGAAATTTGTTGATTTCTACTTTCCTTTGTCCTTCCAAGCAGGAGACTTGAGGTGAGTCAGATTTTTCTCCTTCTCAGAAACATACCGGTAAGTTGAGGGAGGAGAAAGATAAAATTCTCTTAAAAACGACATAATGTAGTACACCTTCCTTTCCCGTTCCAGGCATTGCTAAAAAGATCATAATTTATTAAATGCAATAATAAAAAGACAAGTTGAATGATGAACAAGTGAGTGAATAAATAACTTTTTATTGAGTTCCCTGCCAGGTCACTTTCACTTTTTTTTTTCATTTACTAAAGCATGCATTTTACATGCATAAAAAACTAAATAATTATCATGAAAAATACAAATCCAGCAGTATTAAAAATAGCATTTTCGGAATAAATAAGTTCTGTACAACATCCTTGTTCTACCAAGTGAATATTTACATACAAACAACCCTGAAAGATGTAAGTGATGGTTTCATTAATTTGTTAACCTTTTCCCTCCTAAGAGTGGCACTTAAACGTAAAAGGCCAGAAATTCAAGTAATTATAATAAATGCATGCGGATTTCAGTAACGGTCACCTTGGTACATTAGTTCACATGCAGGTAATTTGCCAATCCACCACGGACACATACACAGCTCTCAGGGATTGTGCAATAAAAAAGGCCCTAACGGCAATGTGTCCATGTTACTGGTATGTTGTAAGATAATTATTATCTGTCAGTTTTTTTCAATCCCCCATCAAGTTTCTCTCCCTGTAAACACGGCACCTTTCAGGGATTCCATCTCTGTGTTCCTTATTGTTGATGGCCACCTTGAATAATCAATTGAGTCCCTTATACAGTGCATCTGTTTAATCACTCACTGATTAAAGATCTTCCTCTAATGCCAGACTTCATTTGATTTTCCTTGTAAATAGGAAACCCCTTAGGGGTGAAAGGCAATAACCACTCAAAAACAACGTCCCCTTCCACCCGTGCCAACATCTTTCTCTGCAGAGTAACCTGATGCACCATTGAGACTTTGTTTTAACATTTTCAAGGCCTAATAATCTTGGAAGTTGGAAAAAAACAATTACAACAACAAAGTTTCCTTTGTAGATTTTCTCTCTGAAGTTTGTTCCCATTCAGTTCCTGGCAAGTTGGGATACAGTCTCCATTCAAGACATTAGTTGAACTTATAGGGAAGTTGGTGGTTTCAGTAGAGTAGCCCAGGGGTGTCTGGGCACAATTGCCATTTTTAAAAGGACACAGCCAAACGGCACATTTCAAAGCACAAAAGTTTAGGCGACTTCATGTTGGCGTTGTCAAAAGCAATAACTTTAATCTAATGTTAGAAAGAATCTGTCTTTAACCCAATGATTCGTTCGCGTGCGCTGTTTTGTTAGGCAAGATAACTTGGGAAATTTTCGAGGTTTTGCATTGGAAAGCGAGCGTTAAAAATAAACCATATGCGCAGTAAATGTACACAAGATACTGAGTTCTAGAATTAAGTTCACCTTGAAGAAGAAACAGTGAACTTCCAGATGATGTAAAAATATTGCTAAAAAGTGATTCAAAACACGTCCTAAGGCTCAACTGAAAATGTAAAGGTAGAATTTTTCGAAGCAGCGCGCGTTAAGCAATCAAGAAAGTTTTTGATCGCTAACTAAACAAAGCGCTTGAAAAATATTTATTATAACTCAAAATATGCCTTATGCAATTTACAGTTAAGTCTAACCACTCAATGGATAAAAATTGTTTGAAATTTATTCCAATCGCTTTGTTTTCTTGCAGGTATAAGTGCAAAAAAAAAGGGAAAAAACGCCACTGCCGAACAAAATTTCACCACGTGTTTTCTGCTTGTCAAAATACACAAAACCGCAAGATTAATTTAGTTAATTGATCACTATCATGTTTCATGAGAGAACAAACAAGGTCAAATTGTGTACAAAAATGCTCTTTCGAAAACTTTGACTGAAAGATAACTTACACAACACAAGAAAAACAACAGAGAAAATCGCTGGAAGTTTTCTCGCATTTGCAGAATATAAACGCACGATCGGATTGATTTATTTGTTGAAGATACCGATCTTCCGAGGTATACCGAAGGCGAAAATTCCTTCGATTACAAATTTGTTTTAGGAAAAAAAAGACTTGTTATTTGCAAAAAATCCATCGGTTGATCAATATAAAGCTAAATTCGGGAGCTAATCAATGCCCATTATGACGTTAATTGCTACGAAGGCCTTTAATTCTGCGCGGCTTACTCGATGAAAAAAGGGCAATGCGCTCCGGGATTTTAAGAGTTTTTGACAGGCATACCTACTCGTTTCGTTTACTATTAATTCCCATGGATCATCTCCTATGAAAACTAAGAAAAATATTTAATTCATTACGATTATCTAAAACGAAATAAAGAGCAGTAGCTGCCACGAAATCTGGAATTTGAATATTATCGACCTGATCATTCCAGCGAGCTTCATGTTTATCATCGGTCGCTTGGTTTTCACCGTCTTCTTCGTCACTTTTAAAGTCATCTAAATCAAAATTGTTGTCTCTAGTATCCCCTCCTCTTACAGGAAAACCATAAAAGATCCCTTAGATCCCTAGATCCTCCGAATCCGAAAAAAAAAGCATGAATATCCCCATCGTTTGATGCGTTATTGGGCGCATCGGCTGTTGTCTCCGCGTAATTTGATCGCGCGGTCGAAAGGGCAAAAAGCCAGCCCTTGTGAGGTCTCTTATCAGCTGTCAAAATATGCTCACAACACGGCAAATGATTGGTCAATTATCCTACTAAATCTCCATAACAACAAAAAATAGAGATTTCCTAAGGGAGACTGGGTAGAGGCCTAAGATCGACTCTGATCAAGACGCCATTTTGTACGGCCGGTTGAGGCCGGTTTAGGTATTTCAGGGGTCATCGCGCGCGGCCGGTTGAGGCCGGTTTAGGTGTCAATGGGTTAATTAATTACTTCAATTTAGGCAAAAAGTAGCCGAATTTTCTGAGTGAAGTAGCCAAAGCTTTTTGTCAGCTGTCAGTACTTATTGAAACCCCTGGGGAGTGAGTGCAATAATGAGTTACTTTCTATTTTTTAAATGATATACTCAGAGGTGTTATCATCATCATCCTTTAAATTAATAATCTCTGCATTGTCAGCACTAAACTCTCACTGAACACTTCAGACTTCATTTACAGTCCAACCATCGTTAGAAGACATGGGTGAAGCTACTGAAGACTCACTCGGTGTCGGTGCTCTTGACGAAGGTGGTGAATAAGTAACTGACGACTGCATGGGGAATGCTGAGAAGGACAGCTGATCAGCTGGTTGTGTGACAAATGGATCGGGATTGCTAAAGATGTCAAAAGACTTTGGAAGACTGGAATTACCTGAAAATGATACAGAAATCAATGATTGATATCAAAGTTCTCATTACAAATACCACTTACCACTGCCACTGCTACTACTTACTACTAATAATAATAAGTAATAATCATTTTACTTAAGTCTTCAGGGTTACTTTGGCTTGCAAGCATAAGTGCTTTACTAACTAGGGGGACTATGAAATAAAGCAGAGAAAATTTAATTTTTATGCCACTGTGTTTCTCTTGTTTTTACTGTCCTCTCCTAACCAGTGCACCAGATAAGAGATAAGTCTGGGGCCAAAAAGCCAATGACCTCATCAAGCAAATGAAGGGAAAGACCCACTGGTACTAAACTGCAAACATGTCAGCTCTATTTATGCGCTGGTCAAACGTGTCCCTCCCCAGTCACGCTCTTTGTTTTCACTTTTGCTCCAGACCTTTCGCTTCACCACAACGCAAATCATGGCTGGTTTGCAGTCTACACTGGTACTAACCCCAGTTTGACCACTTCAGATTTCTTGATGATATCAAGCAATCAATGCATGCAGCAGCTTCATGTAAACTAATAAAAGGAATAAGCACAAGTACAATCATGACAATCATGTGAGACCTGCTACAGTAACCCGAGCAACAGGACACTTAAAGAGTGGAAGGGGAATGATAACATTGCATACTGGAAAGTCACATTAATGCCCATTACTCGGCGAACGTACAGTTTCAAGAAACCTCAATGATGTTAAAACTACCTAGTCAGCTAATTAATGTAACATCAAATACTTTAAAACTGTTGTCAACAAAGTTAATCTTTGCAGCCATAGATCAAGGCAGGATTCGACCATTCGAAAGAAATTGGCCAGATCCTGCCGCACATCTGGAAATCTTTGTACGAAACCCACGTACCTCTTAAGCACAAGAATGTTAGAAAGTCTTCTGTCTTTGCTACATTAGCGGGTATGTAGATCTCCCCCAGTGGGTTCACAAGCTTTCTGTCCTTAAACTTGTGCTGAAGTCTTTTCTTGAATCTTCCTTGCATTAAACTTGAAACCATCTTAGATTCACAAACCCTATCTTGCTTAGTAGAGTCTTCTGAAGAACTGCACTCTTGTTCACTTTTTTCAACATCACTCTTTTGCCAATCTGTTTTCTTCATTGTTTTTTCAGAGTCACACTTCATACCATTTTGAATTTCATTGCCTTTCCTACGTTCTGAAAGCAGTTGTTTTTCATTTCTTGATATGTTGGCTCCAAACTTTGCATTTAAACTCTGAACAACCTTACTTTTCTGAGAACAATTCACCTTTCTGTAGCTCTGAGATTCCTTTAAAGTCAACTTGCTTTTTGGTAGAATAGTTAGCTCCTTTTTCCACAAAGACTTGGCAGCTTTGAGTGTGTTTAGTGGGCTTTGAAGCATCATCTTTGCCACATATTTTCCTTTTCCTTCTTCTGAACACTTCTTCACATTTCTTCTGGTGTTCTGTTTGTCTGTGCTAATTGAACCAATTTTCCTTTTTCCTAATTTGGTCAAGACCTTATTGTCGCTATTTTGAGTTGAAACTTTCCCTAGTTCTTCACTGTTCATTTTTTTCCTTTTGACAGAACAACTGATCACACCTCTATCATTTTTTCGTTTCACAGCTGTGATCATCACTTGACCTGTGCCATCACAGATGCCATCTTCAAAATGCTTCTTCATGAGAGAATCCCTACACTGCTTTGAAGACTTCTCAAATCTTTTCCTAGCAGAAGACTTTAACCGAAACCTTGTATTGGTACCAGTGCAAACAGACTTAGTGTCAAATGATTCAGCAGGTTCGTCTTGTACATTCTTCGAGATTTTACTTCCCACATTTTCTGATTCACTAGGCTTTCCATCTTTTCTTTGATAAACAGTTCTTACTTCCTTTAGTGATGCCTGCAGAGCCCTTCTCAATTCTACTTCCTCTTTATGCAGAAGACCTAGTCCAGAAAACTCCTAATGGAGATAGATCAGTTCACAAAGTTATAAAGAATTTGCTAATCGTTTCTGGAATTCATAGTAGTGCAATCATCTTAAGTAATCCGCCAATTCATTTGTACCAAAGTGACAAGATCTCTCACGTTCAAAAGCAGAGAGATCGATATTTTCCAACGACTACAGGGACTTTTACGGAAATGTTCAATTTAATGGCAAGCAGTCTAAATGAGCTTTGCGTAGTCTGAAACGCTATTTATGCAAAAAAAATAATAATAATTGTACCCAAAAGTTAGAGTATTAATTTATCTCCTCAAGGGATGGCCAGGCATCCATTCAAATCAGTTCGTCTTAACCGTTGTGTTTTCTCTTACAAAAAGTAAACGATACCCCCTGATTAGATTACAGGTCTTTATTCGGAGAATATAGGAATTGGTTTTCATCCAAAACTTTCATTTACCAGCGGTATAATCTTTTTCAACTGCTTGAAGACTTTAAACTGAGACTTCACGAGTCAGCCCGGCATGACCTTAAGACGGAAAGGTCTGTCAATTGGGAATGGGACAGTTCCTTCAACTTAGCTTGATAGGATAACAAACCCCAAAAGGCACAACTACTTAAATATACACAAAGGGGTTCCACAAACACCTCAGAAACAGACATCAAGAGCCTCTCTAGCTAGATCCATTGATCCCTTTGTCGGTTTCGTGTTCACGCACGATAGCGACAACAGTCAATTAGAAACCTTAATAAGCCGCAAATGAATCAGTTCCAAGGAATTGAACGAGACATCTTCCTTCATTAAATATTGTTTAGACGCAATAACACGCCGAACTTTAACTTTGGAAAAGTTTTCTTCAATGACATTTCAAGTCATTGTTTTGAAGCATGGTTTCCGCGCGGACAAAAATTGACGCTCACGCAAGCCGTAGTCAAATGCCACGACTCATCCAAACAACTTACCGTAGCCGATCGCGCTCTCCGTTGACGTTTAGGTCTCTCATCAGCCATTTTAGAGCGCTAATATGCGGCAAAAAGGAAGTGAACCTACACAGACGATGCACAAAGGCCTCATGCTAGATTACCCGCCATCTTCATAAACTGTCAGGGTCCAGTCTTTATCGGAAATTTGATGGCTTCTCCATGTGCTTGAAGGTCAAAAGGTCAACAGATAATATGCTCACTAAAAAAGGTTTGCTCTGGTATCTACGACGTACAACCTAAGACATTTCATATACAAAACTAGACCGTCCTTTTTTCCATTTTTAACGATTATCGCCTTGCGGGTGAACGGATTTATCGCTGATTTTGAAGTGAAGAAGGAAGATGGCTAACTTGTCCAGGACATTGTGGAGAAAAGGAAAGGAACTTTATTTAAGTGTCGCGTAGATTTAGCGCTGGAGCACTAATTGGGGACACTGAAAAGTGAAATTAACAATTAACACAACAAGTCAAATGTTGGTTTTTGAGGAGAGGAGAAACCGGAGTACCCGGAGAAAACCTCTCGGTGCAGAGTAGAGAACAAACTCAACCCACATATAACGCCGAGTCGAGGAATCGAACCCGGGCCACATTGGAACCTGTCTGATTTTGGTTGTGAATGATTCATCAGAGAATAACTTGATAGCGTTTTAATTTTTGTCAGGGCATAACAAACGTCCTTACATGCACCAACGAGATATCTATCCAGAGACTGCAAAATAAGCCGGGAGAAATCTGAATTATGACCTTTATCAATAAAGGGCAAAATTACTGAGCGCTGATTGGCTGAGACAGAGGGCATTTTTTTCTTAATCGAGGGCATTTTTGGTAATCAAGAGAGGGCTTGATTACTTGATCCTGATTGGTTAATTTTTCCCTTTATTGATAAACAAGTAATCGCATGAGTCCTCGTACTATTAAGGATTAATTGCACTTGTGTTTTCGAAATTTTCCAAATTGCCCTCGTCGCTTCGCGACTCGGGGCAATTTTGGAAAATTTCCAAAACACTCGTGCAATTAATCCTTAATAGTACTCGGCCTCATGTGATTACCTATACTTAACACAAGATCTGCAGAGTTACTTCACGACCTAGGGTGGGACAACCGCGAGCAAAGCTCTCAATATTAAAGTGTTTTCTTTATTCGGATGGTTTAAAGAATTAGTTTGAGCCAACCTCCGGAATTCATTCATACAATTTGTGGAGCTCCTCAAACAATGTTTTTGAGCCCTGGCCCCGTACCGAGGCTGCTAAGGCCGTCACCTTTCTTTTTTTTTTTTTTTGTTTACCGTCCAATGCGTTTCCTGATATTGGGTCGGTCGGTCGGATTGAAAAAAAAAAAACCTTACAAAAAAAAAATCATAAGCATTCTGGGAATCGGAGGCCTGGTACCCCGGCATCATAGCTGTGGAGCCAGGAAAACAACAAGACGTGAACACAAAATCAATATGACAGAAAAGTTGGCGGGTGTTGTGGTAAAATTAAGACAGCGTGGGAAAAAGGATCAACCACCGAAACTCCTGTGCGACATTAAAATGGCTTAAAAACGTCGTTAACTTTTTTTTTTTTTTTTTGGAAAATGCCCAAAATTTGGGTCGGTCGGACGACGCGAAATGGAGAAAAAAAGGGGATGGGCTAAGATGGCGCTTAGCTATAGAGGTGCTGTCATGGGGAATGGCCTTGACAACAAAGTTAGGGAAGCGCTTAATCTCAACTCTCTCGGGTCTGCTATGATTTGAGGGAGTTGTGGAAGTACTTATTTTAGTTTTTATGAAACTTGTTTAGGTAATTCTTAGCTCTGCTGTTAACTTTTTAATAATTTTTGCTCCAGTGCAATAAACTTTAGAGTAGATAAACACTAATCTTTCTAGTATTAGGATATTGTAATTTTTATGTAAACGCCGGGCTCCCTGGAAGAGCGTTTTTTATGAAGTGATACCGTTAATAAAGCTTTACTACTAGACGAAGCGTCGGGTACCTCCTCAACTGCTGAATACCCTGCTACCTTTGTTGGCATCAGGCGGCGTTCTTTGG
>NC_090892.1:52827827-52835327 GCF_036669925.1 Montipora capricornis | reverse complement strand
GACATATTTTCAAACAATTTTTTAGTAAAAAATAAATAAATAAAAAGCGATATGCCAACCCAGTGTGTGGTCTTTGTACAAAGAAAGAGTTTGTGGAGTTTGTGGACAATAACCCTGCCGGTGAAAGTTAGTTCAACTGGCTTGATCTGATTATGTCACTCGGTCCAGTCCCTCCAGAATTTAAAAACCTCGGAATTCGAAAAGTGCTCGAAATTAAAATTCCTTTCAAAAATTGCGGATTAAAACATTTCAATTTTTTTGGATGTTGTTTTGAAAAATAGTACTGCAAAATTAGGGTTCAGTTGCAATTTAAATATAAAGTAACCTACAAAACTTACATTGTAAAGGTATCGTTGGGATCTGGAGCTACTTTTCCCATGCCTTTAACACTGTGACAGTCTGGAGGGAGCTTGTCAGCCGTGTAATCTGAAGAAAGCAGTTCATTACACTTCCCAAGGGAAACCTGCAAATAAACAGCGGAGTAAATTCACTGTAAGAAGAAAATTCAGTGCGAAGATTCATCTGAGCGATAAAACGGGGATAACCACTATGGTTAATTTAGGATACGTTACACGCGACAAATGACAACGGCCATGTTGAGACAATTCACGGAACGTTTACGTCAAGAAACAACTCAGTTATATGAACAACATCCACGGCCACGCAAAACTATGACCCCCTTTCACCCTTCCCCCCTAAGAGTGACACCTAGTAGATTTTACTCCATCTAACGATAGACGATTTTACTTGTCAATGGGGAACCCCTTGGGGGCAAAAGGCTTAAAACGGCTCGACTATCGACTACCGCAGGGTTGGTGCAGGTAATGAGATCATTCGCCTGTCGATTCCCAAACTCGGCGTCATAGCTGGGGATTGAGTTTGTTGGCTCTCTACTCTGCTCCGAGAGGTTTTTCTCTGGGAGCTCCGACTTTCCCCTTTCCTCAAAAGCCAATGCTTGATCTGATACGACTTGATTTCTATGCACACTGAAGGTATCCCCAACTAGTATCCAAGACTTGACACTTTAATAAACGAAGTTCATAGACCTTATTCATAAATGGCGTTCACATTTATAATCCTTTTGTCCAAGTGCAAATTAGCCTACCAAGCCTCATTTTAGAGCAAGATTTCTTTTCAATTCACTGTATGGTATCGAGGCTTGGTGGGCTAATTTGCACTTGGACAAACGAATTATAAATTGACCTCCATTTATGAACAAGGTCTATTACACACTTCTTTTCAAATGAACACGCTGCTACTTAGGAAAGCTTAGTTTCATAATGCAACAGATCTGGTTTGATTGTGCTCTGGCTTAAATGTAAACGAATGCGCCTTACAAAGTTACGATTTACGACCCAAAGTTTTGACGATGAACCTCACATCCCCTTAATTAAATTCAAGAGTCTGAGGAGATGACAGGGCCCTTATTATGGAACCATGTTCTATACTATGGACCCTCAGACTGGAAGGGGGTTATCAGGCCTTTTTAAAACTGATATCAAGTAACATAACCAACCTCACTAAGAACAAGCAAACCAACGTTCTTGGACTTTGAAGCAAAGCAATAGTTTGCACTTTTGGATGACATATCCGCGAAGTAGATACCTTTACCAAACTACAAGAGAACATAAACCATACAGGTTAATACACACAAATGTGGTGTCGAGGATAATGACGGAGAATTATCAGTATCATGGGAGAACCGATTTCGTATTTCTTCAGTCAGGCAACAGTAGCAGACCAAAAGCCAAACCAGGTCAAGCGCACCCCTCAAAATTATATTCATGCATCGATTATGATAATAATTGGTTGATGATTTCGAACTGAGACCTTTGGAAACGACCAAAACTCTGACTCAGTTGCAAGGGACCCTTTACTTAAGCGTCCACAACAAGAAAATTATCACCGATTTCGAGAATGAAATACATTCGAAAGAAAGTAACATTTCTGCTTTGTTTAGTGTTCTGATATAAACACCATAATAGTTAACCGCGGCTTGTAACCCGAAATTCGCTAAGTTTGCAGTGGTGATGTTTAGAAACGAATGTGACGAAAAAGTGAATTAGGACGGGGCCTACTATTGTTGTTGCACATACGTTCGGCGCATCACACGATCATCTTGTCACGCAATAGTTTCAGAAAACTTGTGTTTCAGAAGCGTTTGTTGGGAAAGATCTCATGGATATATACCCACCACGAGTCCCCTAGGTTAAACTCTCATTTTACAGATTAAGTCTACGTGCCCATTTCAGTGATTAGGTCTAAACTTTCGTTTACCTTATTGCTATAGCAATATTTAGTTCTAGAAACTGACTAAAAAAGGTCATTTTTTTAGAGTTATGGTCGGTCTGTATATCCATGAGATCCCTGCCCGTTTGTTCTCAATGTTGTAATCATTCGTCGGCAGGTTTAAACAAAATTAACAGCATGCTTCCTTCGGCAAAAAACCGTAAAAGAAAACGAAAAAAAATCTGTCGACGAAAGTGACTCGTGAGGTGATTATGTCACGAGTTGCTATTTATTTTAAAGACCCATGTTTACCCTACAGGCATTGCGTGCCGTGGAACAATCATCTCGCCAATGCTGAAATTCATACAATCAGATCGCTGCGATAAGCAATGCGAATTTCCATAACAAAAACAAACCATCGAAAAGCCTGTAATTGAAGGTGGACGTTTAAGGTTTTTTGCGTTTATTGTTACTTCTGTGTATGTCTTTGATGGTACTCTTGAGCTGGTTTAACTAGAATCAACCAATCAGAGTAAGTATTCACAGGCGGGATTAAGGTGATTACCTGGTTTTGCACTGCGCAACCCTACTGCGCATAATTTCTTGCGTCATTGGCGCGCGCATTAGCTCGCACACATTGAAAAAAAGGCGGATTTTCATTGACGACACGCTTAATCCGTCAAGGAATGGCTGAACAAGTACGGTGACCCCCATTTTTTATTTTAGACTTTTGCTGAGAATTGTGTCTTCAGGGAGAAGTAAAAAAATCAGCAAAAATCTATGGCCAGTGAAAACGGGCACGGTGGTCCCTTTTTTATTACATTTTTATCATGTCCTCGACATGTTACAACAGTGTGTGAAGTTTCATCGGAAATCTATGACAAGTTCTGTTTCAAGGGAATCACCTTAAGAGCGGGAAAACGCACACAAGCAATCGATTTGGGCGAGTTTAATTAACTAGCCGACGAAAAATAGGGAAGGCAAAAAATAAGGTAATCTAGACAATACTTTGTACAGTCAACTAGAAAGCGCTTTAAAGGTCCCTTTAAACGGCTTCGACAATCGTTCAACAAAAGTTGAACGGATGTTGGGCAAATATTGGACGCAAAAACAAAGTTGTGCGGAGGCCGTTCAAACGGTTCCAACATTGCGCCAACATTGCGCCAACAAAAGAACCAAGACTTTTGCGAAAACTAAGAACTAGAAACCAGTCTCCCTCGGCCAGATAAACTACGCCATATTCAATCTCGTTCCCAGAGCCCACGTATCTTTTGGTCAGCGCAGAGACACGGAGCTCTGGAATTATCAATTTCCGGAACTCCAACTTTTTAGGAGTTCCGGTTTCACCGAAAAGTGTAATGGGCGATCATTAGAACTCAAGGGTTCACAACAGCAGCGACAAATCTTAGTGTTTACAAGTTTAGTTGGAGATTTTTGCACCCGGTAGTTTACGCTTGAGCAGTTTGATAAATCAATTAGCCAATCAACACAGTTTTGAAAATTAATTATTCCAAAACTCCGTGTCTTGGGAATGAACAAAAGATACGTGGGCTCCGGGAACGAGATTGCGCCATACTGACTACAATTGTTGAATAGAGTGTTCAAACGTCTTAAACGCCATTCAACATTTTCGAGAACCAAGGAAAAGATGAATCGATGTTGAATGAAAGCTTAAACCGATTTAAACTTGATTCAACACGCTTTCAACATTTTTTACGCTTTCAACAATGTTGGACGACCTGTTCAAACGCACCGAACACTTGGTTCAACAAAGTGTTGAATGCATGTTGAAGCAAATGTTGAAACCGTTTGAACGGGCCTTAATACTCTGTAACTAATACGATTTGCAATGATCTTACCATGTACCCGGTCACTGGGGCTTCCGGAGGAGCAATCCTCAATCCTTGACTCAAAATACCCACCCAGTTTGTCAAACGAGATCCATGCCACAAGAGCATCCTGCGACAAGATACAACTGACTAAGATCATCACATGAAAAAAGTGCAAGCCATAGCAAACACAAAAACAAAGGAATTTCTTATCCGATCTGCATGTCTGCTCAATAGTTTGTGTGTGTGGGGGGGGGGGAGGGGGGGGGGTAGGGGAAGAGGGGTTCCCGACTCAAGGAATTTTGTAGCGCGTTGTAATAGACTCTAATCTATTAAATCGGTTGGGATTTCAGTGTGCGCTTTAAGGATAAGGAAGGGGGAAGAGGGGTATCCTATTAATGGACTAACGGGGTTGTGTTGCTAGATGGGGTCACATTTTCACGACTGGATTGACTACAATGGGGTTGCATTTTCAACAGAGTTACAACCAATTCCAATAAATGTGGTACCTTTAACACAAGACGTAGAAGCATAAACTCTTTACTCAGTCATTTCCATTAAACAAGTTTAATTAGGGTTAAAATGGCCTGGGCGAGATTAGTTGATTATAATCAAACTCAACGTCTTCTCCAAATCTGTTAACAACGACCTTGCACTTCTTACCAGGAGCCCATTACCTTCCATATTAAACCTCTAAGTCAACCCTTTCCCATAAACCCACCTTTTTTTTTTTTTGTAGAAGCACTTCCCAGGAAGGAAGGGGGGGGGGAGGGGGGGCTTATTGGGTGTTTTCACAATAGCCACTAATAAGAGACCTATGGTCAGCCATTTATTACATCACATACGTGTGTGAACCACTTCACGAAGGTTCTCAGTCACATACGTCCCTGAATATAGTAGTTCTGAAAGTTAAAATCTACGGAAAAGGATTGACTCAAGCATACAATCCTACAATACAGATGGAAGCTCCAGGTAATGGGCTCCTGTTCTTACCTGTTACCAACATCAGAGAAGGATTTCTTTCCACGATCCAATGAAAACACATCCAGTAACTCCATGTGGTATTGATTGTGAGTGCCTGCATGAGTGTTCTCTAAATATTTTCCAATCATCTTTAAAATCAAAAAAATGTTCTGGTCACCATCAAAACCGAATTACTCGTTTGACTACTTTGATTTGTAGTCTTCACAATAATTAGTAAATGATGAAAATGATGAAAGAAATGTATATTTGAAGTGCAGATTACATAGAAAAGATAGAAGTGATCCTTGCAATTGCAACTGTCACTCTAAAGACACCTGATATATTCAATGTTGAAGGCGCCTGAATTTTTCAAGTATCTTTAGAGCGACAATTGCTTAAATTGTCCAGTTAATGGGTGCAGGGCTGGCGTAGCATTGGTGAGAGCACTCACTTCCCACAATGTGGCCCAGGTTAAATTCCCAGAATAGGCGTCATATATGGGTTGAGTTTGTTGGTTCTCTGGGGCCAGTTTCTCAAAAAGTCCCAAAACTTACGGGCCATTTTCCTGTGTCACAATTCCCTTTGTATCTCAAGAACGGAGAGGATTTAAGTCGTCAAACTTCACAGTCAGTTCCCTTTTTGTTACCTTGAAAACACATTAAAAGATTGGCCTTCCAAAATAAGCAGTTGGCTGTTTCATAAATGGCTTTTTGGGACTTTCGAGAAACAGGCCCCTGCTCCGACAGGTTTTCTCCTCAAAAACCAACATTTGATTTAATTAGAGTTTCTTTGTTGATTTCAGTTAACAGTGTCCCCAATTAGTACTATAGCACTAGAAGACTAGACACTTAAATAAAGTTCCTTTCCTTTCTAAGTGCGAGGTTCGCTTCTATCTTTCGAGTAATTAATAAAAAAAAACACATGCCTTTTGTGCAAGAAAATCCTCTAGACATTCCAGTTTAAATTCCCAATTTCCATTATTTTGTATTCAAGCCCTCCTTTTTCAGTATAACCAACAACAATGAGCTGTGCAATGCAATGACTCACTGTGGGTTCAGCCAGCTGTCATTCCTTATTTGCATGTACTATGATTTTTCTATAAAATCTTTTAAACAGTGACAAAGGGTCTATGAACACAAGGTCACTATTCAGTGCTATGCGCCCATGAAGCCTTTGAATGAACTTGTACAGGGTAATAATTGATCCTCACTCTTAAGGTGGCTCCCTAGAGTATTTGCGAATACCCTCACTACAGGGCACAAGTTACAAAATGAAACCTAGTTAATTTCTCTTAAAGTTTTCCCGGTAGATATAATAAGGCTTAATTTTTTGGTGTCAATTTTTTGGAATACGGCCGTTACCATGGCGACATCACATCTGATGACCAGCAGATATATTCCCATTTTGGGCATAAATTCCTTAATATTTATACTTTCCTTTGGTGAATTTTTTTTGTTCTTTGCCACATAATTTATGGAAATGACATCACCTGACATTTTGAAGTGGCAAAAAGTTTAACTCAGACGGTTTTGCCAATATTCTGTAATTTGTCATTTTTCTGAATATATGCGATTAGGTACCGGTAACTCTGACAGATTTTAACAAATATATTTGATAGGAACTGCATGTGGTTAGAACTGAGCCAATTTTCAGAAAGTTTTACTGAAGGGAACACAAGAAAATTAGCATTTAATTTTACAGATTTGGTCACGCTGACTTCACAAAAATCAGAAAAACACGTGCATTTCAGGCCATGTTACATGCCATACTAGTGCCCAGCTTGCGTGTGGTCCTAAAACTCTAGGGAGCCTCCTTAAGTGCACAATTTAAGCATTTGTCTCTTATAGACATCTGAAAAATTCAGGTGGCTTTGATTATCATTTGTAATGCCTGCTCCCTTCTGGCCTTGATGCTCCTTTAATTAGAGCAATGCTAATTAATCTGTTATGTATGCATGGGCTCAATTCCCACCCTGACCAGAATTTTTTTTCTCTCTCCTTTTACGCATCCATTCCACTAGGGCTAATGCTCAGATGTATTTCAAGGGATTTCCACCCACAGCTTTCTCCTGTCTGGCATTGAAGCCCAGTTTGTAGAGCAACAATGATCAACTTGCACTCTGAGGATTGGGGAGTTCGGTTCCCATCCTAGTCATAGATTTGGCTCTTTTCTTGTGTGAGGTTTCCTGGGATTTCTATATAAACTAAAACGTTCTCCTTGATAGTTTATAATTATTGTACAATAACAGACTTACCTTAAAGTCATCACACTCGTGATCAAGTGGTGACAGCGTACACTGTAGTGTTTTATAGTGTTTGTCAAGTGGATGCTCAAGGGACTTCTCTTCTTCTTGAAGGGCTTTTACAGCAATCTGTATATCACCTAAGGCCTGGAGAAACAAATCACCCAATTCATTAAGGACGCAATTTAATAGGTGATATTATATTCCATCAAAGAGATTTAATAAAAAAAATTATTC
>NC_090892.1:52795327-52822827 GCF_036669925.1 Montipora capricornis | reverse complement strand
GCTGAAATTTTAAGCTAGTGAGTAAATGACGTCATTTTCTCTAGATCCAACCCTCTGAGGTCCAATCGGCCAGTTTTGAACATGAGTAATGGCGGACCGTGAAATCCAAAACTTACACTCAAAATAAACAGCCTTTGGATAAAACTCAAAGCTCAAAATTTTGCCAGTTAGGTGTTAAGCAAACACGCTTTCAAAATCTGAAGAAAAAAGGAAATGATTTTTTGATCATAGAACCACTTTAAAAATAAAGATATCAAGGAACTGGGGAATAAAGTAAGGTATTGTCTAAATTGAAGTGATGCCAAGTTTTATCAAGAGAGAATTTAAATAAGTAGAAGTTGGCTTTACATGAAGAGATTGGTGGAGACGGTAAATAGCCAATAAGGCGGGAAGTGCCAAGTTGGCTATAATCAGTCTCATATCCAACAGGCGTGACCGAAATAATAATATTGTTTATCAAATTTTCATTAAATTCTGAACTGTTTTAATTATAGAACGACAATAATTTGTTGTCTGGTTTTTACACAACAACTGACACAATTAGTTTCCATACAAGGTCATTATGGTATATTTAACAATTATTCCATAAGCGCGCGTTGGATATGAGATGGTAAATAGCCAACGAGGCGCGTAGCGCCGAGTTGGCTATAACCACTCTCATATCCAACAAGCGCGAATGGAATAATTGTTTTATTAAATTCCTTCAACTCCAAAAATTTGGAAGTACGAAATACGAGCGGAAAAAGCGAGCAAATCCGAACGAAATCGAAAAAAACTTGATGAGAACTGATGCGATGTTGTGTAATACCTTGTTGTCAGACAGACGCAGGCTCATCACAAAAACATTTCTTGCCTTTTCGCGTACTTCTAAACGTCGGAATTGATCCAAACTTTCCACAAAAAAAATTTTTTTTCTCCTTTTTGGCTTTATTCAAAGAGTAATTTCGCATTCCGGAGACAACATTTTTAGTTTAGCAACGCTTAACGCAATCATTTACCATATAAGGTCAAACCAAGGTATATGAGCTGATAACCGAGATTGAGTGAACCAATCAGAGCACGCGAAATGCATTATCCGAGGTTGAGAATTTAATAAAAGCTGATAACCGAGATTGAGTGAGCCAATCAGAATACTATATACCCAATATCCAAGATTGAAAATAATAACAGCTGTTAAACATACTTTATTTCTATTTATTTTAACCCTTTGACGTCCAAACCGGCCTAAACCGGCCAGACTTAGTATTTTACTCTGTCTAATGCCAGACAATTTTACTCGTCAGTGGGGAACCCCTGGGAGTCAATGGAATGATCACTCACTGAAAAATTAGGTAAGCAAATTCTGTACAAAAAGTTGCATTACCAAATGCAATCAGATTTTAGTCACTCACCACACGTAAGCCATAAACCTTACTTTTTTGTAAAGACTCTTTTAGCTGCTGTGAGGTCTGCACCACTGGCAACCAAGTTATTTTGCCCACTGAACCAAACTGAAAGATGAAAAATTATTAATTTTATAAATTTAACCCACAGTCACGTAAAATGAGACATGTTTTAGTTTAGCTTACCATTTTCAGCACTTGAACTCCATCAATTTGACTACTGTCTGTTTTGCTGTTATGTGGTCTCATTGATCAGTAGTCCATTCAGAAGATTATGCCAAGCCGACCACATTGCTGAAGGACAGGCCAGACCCCAACACCAGGAACTACATTGCCTACTCTTTGACTAGTGTGTGGGATCTTTAACGTCCCACAGGTTTTATGAACGTTGAAGGTTTGAGAGAAGGGGCCTATGGTTTATAGTCCTTATCCGAGAAGACTTGAAAGTCTAACCATTTTGCGAATGTAATTACAAAGGCAGCACTTTCTCCTCAGTTATTTTAAGACACTTATTGTTGGTCCGGCTAGAGTCGAACTCACGACCTCCTGCATGACAGCACAACTGAGCCACCGGTGTGCAGTATGTTTTATTAAAAATGTTGTTAGAGGTCCAGCAGAGAGGTTTATCTAAATAAGGCCAATAAATAACAAGACTTGTTATTTCTTTTCAACATAGTTACCTCGGCCCCATCTTTGCCAAACATAATACTTCTTGGCACTGTTGTCCTCCAGCAGCTGAATCAGGTAGTACTTGTTATTGTTGTTCGCGACATTTGTCTGTAATGAATGAATGAACTGAGTTATTACAAAGTGAATTATCCTTTTTTTACATGTTCACTTTGTTCTTGACGTCACAGAGGACTGGCACAGTGAAGAATAAAAAAAAGGAGAGTCAAAGACAAATCCTACACTTTGTTTGATTTGACTTTGACTGTTCAGGGATGCAGGGATGGCGGAGTGGTAAGAGCACTCGCCTCCCACCAATGTGGCCCGGGTTCGATTCCCAGACTCGGCGTCATATGTGGGTTGAGTTTGTTGGTTCTCTACTCTGTAGTGAGAGGTTTTCTCCGGGTACTTCAAAAACCTATGTTTGACTTGATTTGCGTTAATTCTTAATTTCAGTTTACAGTGTCCCAAATTAGTGCTCCAGCACTAGAACGACTAGACACTTTTTTTTTTTAAATACTAATTTTATTCTTCTTTTGAGGGGGTCGGATTTTCCCGTGCATGTGTAGGATTTCCATGGCTGCTAGAAAGACTTCTCAGAGAAGGCACTCCAAGTAGGATTCAAACTCGGAATCTCCTCATTCAGAGGTAATCGCAATGACTGCTAGGACTTGAGACAAACTGCGGGTGAAACATTTTATTAAACAATAATCATTGTGTTTTTATGGATTCATTGCACACAATACCATATCTGGATATTGTGTGACTTGGTAACACATCCCATCGGGTTAATAAATTATTATAAGTCTCCTATTGTAAGTAAAAGTATAAAAATAATATTTTTAAATGTCATTGTAGAACCTTGTAAAGCATCTGTTTGCTGGTTTTGATTTCAATGCTATTAACAACTAACAGTTTTAAATGAGAAAAACTATTCTACAATCACTTTGGACTTTGAACTATGAAATTGAACTGAATATTGACCAAGATACTGTAACATAAAAAAAACACTGTCAAATACTGTGAACTTTAATTAAAGGACGTCGGCTAAAAAACCTTTGAACAAGATGTTGGCTACCATAGCCTCTTGTTCTAGACTGTCTTTCAAGAGAAGGTGGTTTCATATCTTAAGTGTGCAGGAGAACATACTGTAATTGTATTTACTTGTACCTGATTAAGCATCACATCCCAAATGTCATCACCCTCTGTAAATACATGGGTCTTGTCTTTGATGGTACAGTGACTGTCCACTGGTGCCTTGCCACTGAAAACCACCGATTTCACTTCACCTGGAATACACAAAAATGTAAAGGACAACTCAAAAAAGAACACTGACAGATTAAACTGATTATGCTGAAAGGTATCATGACCTCAAAGCATCCGATAACAGGAACTGATGAAAAGAGTGTTTCAATTTGTCACAGCGATGGCGACATTCCGCATCTGAACAGGTCAGAAACTACCCCACAAACAAAGGATTAAAGTAACTCATCTGAATCTTTTTCCCAGTTTTATATGACTTTCACATATTCTCCCTCCTACACCAGGGCCTTGTTGAAATGCCTTGTTTGTTCCTGTGACATTTACCCTACCCTCCTGGAAGCACCTTTTAGGAGCAAACATAGCCCAGACATCAACCTACCTGTTTCAGTTTTTACATCAGAAGCAGCCTCTCCTTTTTTCACTTTGTTTTCTTTCTTTACACTTGTATCTGAATTAGAAGCTTTTGCAGTTGTTGAACCTTTGGAACCATGAATCAAAATAATATTCTAGTTAGTACTGGGTAAGTTTCAATAAGAACTTCATTTGTCAGCAAATACCTGAGGAGTAGACGGAGAATGGACAACGCGCACCAAAGGTGCACTTTGAAATTTTGAAATATGGGCCTCTTAGAATACACTTCCTGTATTTTGGAGCACAAATTAGGTTATTTGAACACACCACTAATACCAGAAAATGTTTGGCTTTTTTATTCAGATACATGTAGTACATGAGTGTCACAGGGCTCGAAAAAACCCCCGTCCGGTCGTCCGGGACAAGTAGATTTTCCTTTCGGGCAAGTAACTTTCACTCCTTCCTTGCCCAACGGGCAAGGACCCAGGCAAGCCGTTCACTGACTAAATTTTTGATAACGATTTTGAGAAGAAAAGGTATTAATAAGCTTTAGGCCCAAGGGTAATCAACTGTTTAGATGAAGTTTGACGAAAATTACAATTTATAGCGTTGTTTTGTTGATTGCGTGATGCGCGCTCTCGGCTTGGAAGTGGTTGCCTAGCACGTGATCAAAATCTTCCCTGATCAAATTTCTTTCCAGGATAAAAATAGCCGCCGCGTTGGGAACGAAAACCGCCGTGTTTATTTCTTAATTCTAGCAATTTTCTGCGAGAATATTTCGGTTTCTCTGTACAAAACTTAACTCAACAGCGATATATTAATTAAAACTGTAGAAATTGTACGCGAAAACTGAGAAGTCGCATATTTCTACCGCGAAAACGAAGCCAGCTTTTTTGATACTAAGAGCCAGGTAAATCTCTGTTCTCAGCGAAACATGCAAGTTGGGCGCCTCTGCACTAAATAAAAAGTGTTATATTATTAAAAAGAAATGGATAAGTAAGTCACCAAAATACTTTCAGAGTTCCTGGAAGATGACTTACAATAGTGTTTCTTTCAAACGAAGACGTTTTCCCTCGATTGAAACTATTTTCATTCACAAAAGTGAAAAAATGTGCTCTCGCCGGCTTTTCAAGATATTCTGCATGTGTCAAAACTGAGGTGGGAAAGCGATTTGTTATTAATTTCTCGCGCTTCCCTTGACCATGATTTTGTAGAGCTACAGAAAATGCAGTTTAACGTTAATGGAGTCGAACACGATCTTCGTCTAATTGAACGAATTGAGTCGAGGCTTTATAATGTTGAAGACACCCAGCGTGTAATACTAGAACTAGGAAATAAGTACACGAACGAACAACGACAACTGCGCAAACTTTGTTTCTTCAACTGGGAGGCACTGGCGAAAGATGCTGTGGGACAAAATTTAATTCCTGATGACATCTTTGTATCACGTTCGAAAATTGGGAAAGTTGAATTTGACGCCATAAAAACATCGGGTGATGGTAACTGCCTCTATCGCGCTGCTTCCCTGATACTGGTTGGGAACGAAGATCTCCATTTGTTGTTAAGGCTTCTTACTGCAATCGAGCTGTTTTTACACGCATCTTACTACGCTAGGCATCCAAAATTTTTCTCTGGTATGAAATCACCCTCTGCTGATGTTCCAGAAGATATCATGTTTACACTGTGCCTCTCTGACACTGGAATGAAGATGTGGGAAAGCACAAAATGCAGAGAAGATGCTATTAAAAGGGAAGCAGCAACAGGCTGTAGAGTATCCAAGTGGAGTGTTATGGTACACCTGATGGCACTTACAAACGTGATAGGAAGAACAATTTTGTCAGCATTTCCCAAAGATTGCTCAAAAACAAGGCCATTTTTCCATGACGAAATCATCCCCCGGGAATGTTCTTTCCATGCCGATCCAGCAGTTATGCTTTGGTCAAGGGAAGGGAGCCCTAACACTCACCCAGCGGGTTGGTATCAGCCTAATCACTTTATTCCTCTTGTCGAACGCCGATCATGCTCAGCCACTTCAAAAGCGAGTACATCATCATCAGATAACAAGAAACATCACAAGGATGAACTGAAGAAAAAGCCCAAAAGAAACATTAGTGATTTTTTCTGTGGCTCAGTGCGTAAAAAGCCTTGTCAAGAACCAATGGGAAGTTCAACAGAACCCAAGTTTGGAAATTGTGACGAACAGTCCTTTGTAAAAAGCAACCTCTCAACAGCCACACCCAGCAAAAGCCAACCCCTGAATGGTGACCCGTCTAAAAGCCTACCTGAAAGAACTCTTCCGAAAGAAGAAAATACAGAAAGAACCACAGAAAAGAATTCCGAAAAAAAGAGGAAAAGAGAGTTCAAAGGGCATTGGAAGGAAACGTATCCCTGGCTTGAACATGATGCTTCTAATGATGTTATGTATTGCATGGTTTGCCGAAAATATCCAAAACTGGCAGACATTACAAGCCCCCTTTACAGAGGTACTGGTGGCATTGGCAAGTAAAAACTTTAAAATCTGAAGTCCCACAATGGATCAGCAAACCACCTCAAGTGTGTCAACAGAAGTCAAATGGATCAAGGAAAAGCTGATGAGCCACTCCCCAAACTATTTAAAGCTGCTTTCAGTAAACGTGATCAAGAAACGGAAGCCAGATTGCACAAGCTGTTTAATACTGCCTTCTATATTGCCAATGAGAACTTAGCCTTCAGCAAGTTCAAAGGACTTTGCGATTTGCAGGAAAAGAATGGTCTTGATTTTGGAACCCAGTACAAGAACGATAAGGCATGCAGGGACTTTGTGGAAAGCATAGCAGCTGTCGAGAAGGAGCGATCCCAGGAGGAAATTGAAAATGCTAGATTCTTGTGTGTTTTGGCAGATGGCTCGACTGACAAGAGTATTACCGAGCAGGAGTCGGTTTATGTTCGCTGTACAGGATCCAACGGGCGTCCCTCCACTCACTTTGCAGACCTTGTTCCTGTTACATCTGCTGATGCCCCTGGGGTTACTGCTGCTATTCAGAAAGGTCTTCAAACTTTAAGTATAGATGAAACTGTCTTGAAGAAAAAATTGGCCTGCTGTAACTTTGATGGAGCTAGTGTTATGATGGGGAAGAAAAGTGGTGTTGCAAAACAGCTTCAAGATATAGCCCAGCATCCAGTTTGCATCATACACTGTGTAGCACACAATCTGGAGTTGGCTGTGCTAGATGCAATAAAGCAAACGCCCTATTTGGCCATATTTGAAGAAACTGTAAAGTCAGTATTTAAATTCTACTTCTACTCTCCAAAACGTCGCCGTGAAGTTAATGAAATTGCAGCTATTCTCGACCAAGATCATGTTTACTACAGTGGATTACAGAAGACAAGGTGGGTAGCCAGCCGGTTTAGGGCCATTAACGCTTTAGAAAGGCACTTCTTGACAACCGTCACACATCTGCAACATAAATCACAGACCAAGGGAGATGACGGAGCAAAGGCCAAAGGAATTCTTCAGAATCTGCAGAGCGAGAAGTTTGTGAAATTCCTGTACTTTCTGCTTGACGTAATGAAAGTGTTGTCAGACTTAAGCAAGTCCTTCCAGAGAGACGAGTTCTGTATAACCGATCTCCTTGTGCACCTGGAGGCAGGTATTTCTCAGCTGGATGTTTTGAAGCTTCAAAGGGGTCCTAAGTATCAAGCTTTTGAGAAGAGGTACAATGGGCAAACTGGGGTACTCAAGAGTGGAGTCAAAAACAACCACGAATTGAAGCTGTCAAAACCAGGCACTACGGTGGAGGATGGCTTTCCTTCTTTTATCGCAG
Organism: Montipora capricornis; assembly: GCF_036669925.1. NCBI lineage: Eukaryota > Metazoa > Cnidaria > Anthozoa > Scleractinia > Acroporidae > Montipora > Montipora capricornis. Next base: position 52,815,362 of record NC_090892.1, on the reverse strand, counting down.
AAGTGATAGCCTACATCAACCAGCGGTTCTCAAGCCTTCGTGAAGAGCCGTACAGTTACTTCACAGTCTTTGATCCTAAGGAGATGCCTCAAGATCAAGGAGACCTTGCTACCTATGGCAATAAAGAAGTCCGTTCTCTGGTAGATTACTTTCACCATTTCTTCTCAGATGATAAGAAGCAAAGGATCATCGAGCAATGGCCCATTCTACGTCAACGACTTGCAAGGCAGAAGATGCACAAGAACCTAGATGTCTTCTCCAATATACTAATGTCACCACCCGATGATGTTAAAGATTGCCTTGTTCTGATTGATCTTCTTATCACTCTGTCACCGAGCACAGCAAAGTGTGAGCGTGGATTCTCGACCATGAATGAGTTGAAGAATTCAATGCGCACATTGATGAATCAAGATACCTTGACGGCCTTACTGAGAGTCCGATCTTCAAATCTCAATGTGACCAACTTTTGTCCTACTCCTGCAATTCAACGCTGGATGAGTGGAGCAAAAACCAAGAGACACGTAGACCTTTAAACTCTCTTAACCATCATTAGCATGCAAAGTGACTATGACTATATGAAATTGTTATTAGTGTAACAGGTCACATAATGACTTCATTGTGCCATAATACATATGCTCTTGTTCAAAAGATTGTATACTTGTTGAGTTTTTTACTTTGTTTAATTTATAACTGTAAGCCGATTCAAAGTAGGCCTTTTCGTAAAACGCCAAGGGTCTTCAAGGTTATAGAGAATTATTGAACAAAAGCATAAGGGTGTCAAGGCGTATGAAAGCAGTCAATCAAAAAAGCTCCGAGACATTGTATTGGGAAAGATGATAATCGTGATAGAGTATCTAACAATGAAGGACACACACTACTTCAATGTGATTATAACAGTGTTTATCCATGTTAATTATTACAAACCGTACAACTTCATAAAAAGCGGAATGACGAGGTTAAAAGTTGTGGGAGTATTACAATAGTTGTAATGGTGTAAGCATGAAAGTGATCAGCACTAAGAGGATGGTTTTATTACATTAAAATCAATTCTTGGGTTCATGAATTATTAATGAGTTTGAAAACTTGGGCAAGCGGGGAAGTGCCCCGGGCAAGCAAAACTTAGGGGTTACTTGCCCAACGGGCAAGGTGGAATTCAAATATTTTTCGAGCCCTGCTGACTACTTGAAAAGCCGCTAAAACAGCATGACATAGCACCCTTTAAGGGTCCTTTGCATTCTGTGCAGCTGCATGCAGTGCATTTCATCTGTCATGACTGAAATGACCTTTTCAGAATGTTGTCTTGTCACACTTCAAATGAAGTTAGGAAATCAGGCAGCTTCCATCAAGTACTGGACTGCTGAATCTGCCTCAGAAACGTGTGTGCTTGATCACGCGGGAAACTGAAATCGCTGCCTAAATTATTCAGATCTGCAAGCGTCTCTTTTATTTTTCATGAACAAATCTATGCCAATCAAAGGCTTGTGTTCAATGCAAATGTTTCTCATGTTATTCGTAAAATTTGGGATAATTTCCAAGGAAAAGTAGGCAGCAAGTTTACTTGCAATAGCCGGCTGCCAGCTCTTATTGAAAATGCTGCTTTTTCATTTGGGGTGCCAGTCCGAAAAATGGCAGAAACTGTCTAGAAGACAATGGCAAGTCCCCATGCAACCCATATGTGTTTTTATCTGAAGTAAATATGTGAAGCTACCTTTTTTAGCTCTGGTTGCTTTTTCCTTTGTTGTTTTGCTTTCATTCTTTATACTTGAATCAGAAGAGGAACCTTTTGTAGTTGTTGAGTCTTTTGAACCACCTATCAAAGAAAACCTTTTTAGTGTACTTTTTTTCATTTTTCACCTTTAACTAATTATCTTTAACAACACTACTTTAGTCTTCAATGCAACCATTATTGAGTAATCACACAAGGATGCATGATACAAAACTGCTGGAAACGAGACTTGATTATAAACCTTGAGAATTTGGGAATATGAGTGACAAAATTATCAAAAATGTAATTTCCTCTTCACTTCAAATTTTAAAACTTTGTTTACCAGTCATTGGCAGACTACATGTCCCTGTTAAGGCCATAATTTAAAAGGGAGTACCATCCCCCCCCCCCCCCACCCCCCAGAGCTTGTCAAAACAAAACAAAATGATATCTTTTTTCTTCATACATGAAATCCCTATGATTTACCCAAATTTTGAGAAATGACAGAGCTGCACACAATTTTGTCATTAAATACTATCTTAGCTAGATAGCAGAAAAGGCCCATTAGAAATATTCCTAACCCGGAGAAATAAAAGAAAGAGCCCAGCGAATATCAAAGCACTATAAAATCACTCAAAATTGCAGTGCACTAAAAACAAAGAAATCTTGGGTCTCTGTAATTACCAGCATCACTGGATTTTATCCTGCGCACATTCTTTGATCCTCTTCTGCTTTTGGTTGTTTGAACATTTTTTGTTAAATCTACAATAAGATCTTTCTTGTCCTCCTTCAACTTTACACTAGTCAAACCACACAAGGATGCTGCTTCTAGCAAGTTCACAGTGGGTTTGGAATATTCAGTCCAGATTCCCTTTCCATCTTCCCATTCCCAGGTATCTGCAAAGTAACAAACAACAAATCAATAATGACTGCTACAGTGTATAATAAAAAAGATTCACCCCTTTGTAATCCTGCTTACGGCACGATTATGACATTTTGTTCAGTCGCAAATTACAACCAGTCACAACTCATTTGGTTAGTGCATGCCCTTTTGGCGTTTTTCAGACTTGCTTGCACTGCCCTCTGCTCAACATACCATAGTTATAGCTTTGAGCACCCAAACAGTGGTCAACAAAGGGTGAATAGTCCATGTGAGTTTCCTCATTAATTGTCTCAGTATAAAATAAATGTAATGTTTCAAATTTATTTAAAAGTAAAAACATCAAGGGCCTGGGGAATAAAGTAAGGTATTGTCTAAATTGAAGTGATGCCAAGTTTTATTATAATAAGAGAATTTAAATGTGTAGAATTTGGCTTTACATGAAAAGATTCACTCACTGGTAATGAGTCAGGCAAATGCTTATAACCCTACAGGTGACTCATAGAAGCTACAATGATAAAGTAGGTTCAGGTGAGTCTGTAATATGTCCACTACTTAACAAAACTGTTGAAAACCCTGTATAAGGAGTGCACTATAAATGAATGAGGTACTTGTGCTCCACCTATTTGTACATGTGTCTCTTACATTCATCAGGGTCTGCATTTCCATCTGTTGAAACACACCGAATCCTCCTCTCCCATCCACTCTTCTTGTTCCTTTGCACCATGCGCTCAAATATAATAGTCAACTCTGCTTTTCCATCAGTAATATCAACATCAGCCTTCTCGGTTTTGAAGGCTTCCGTTATTGTCTTTATATGTTCATCTGAATATGGTGTCCATGTTGATTTAGATGCTTCTATCTCCCATTTTATAGTTGACGCTGCAGCACCATCCAATGTTCCATTTGTGTCTAATTTTGCCCTTTTAGTTGTTACACTTGCTGAAGAATCTTGATCATCTGAACTTGCTAAGACATGCCAAAAGTGTACAGTTACTTCAAACAAAGTTGCAAGCTTAGTATAGGTAATCACATGATTTCAAGGGAAATTTGGCACAACCAAGCACGAGTAAATTCTTCAGACTAACAAAAATTGTATGAGCTTGTAAGGTGAGTGCAATACACAATCTAAAAAATTTACAAGACTGTGCTTACATGTATTTATACCAAATTACACAAGAAATTTTTGGACTACAATGTAAACTACTGGTTCTTTCCCAGTAATTGTGTCAATCCAATAAAGTTATTATTATTATTATTATTATTATTATTATTATTATTATTATTATTATTATTTGTCAAGTTCAAAATTTTACAAAAGGCTTATCATTCAAAAGTCATTCAACTGTAAACTTGGAAATGTGCATTTCTATAATTTCCCCTAACATTACAAATTTGCGCTGTTATACAACAACTGCATTTTTTTCAGCCAATCAGAACTGAGAAATTTTTTTATAGTACCGGTATATTATTAGTATCAGTAATCAAACAATTTCGGGTGCAATTTGGAATAAATATATAAGAGAGTAAATTTTTTCTAAGACAAACAAAATTAAATAAATAATATTATAAGCATGCATCTTTTGCCAGTTGTGTAGTATTTCTCCAAGCACCAACGAGGCAACAGAAAACATGAGCAACCACCAAAATGTCTGCACCTAGTATTTAACAATCATTCCATGAGCGCGCCTTGGATATGAGACGGTAAATAGCCCACAAGGCGCATAGCGCCAAGTTGGCTATAACCAGTCTCATAACCAACAAGCGTGAATGGAATAATTGTTTTATTAAATTCCTTAAACACCAAAAGTTTGGAAGTATGAAATACAAGTGAAAAAAGGGAGAAAATCAGAGCAAAATAACAAAAAATTGATGAAGATGCGACAAGAAATGCATTAACTGAGGTTGAAATTTTTGATAATATATGTTAAACCATTCAATGAGGGATTTATTATAATATAAGTTGCTTGGCAACCGGCGAAGAACAACTGAAAAATCGCCTGTTGCCCGTTTCTAGTGTTTTGTCTTCTTCCTGCATTGAGCTTTGTTTCGTTAACGCGGCTTCGCCACAAACCATCAGTATCGATAAGAAAAAAAATATCCTCTGGAACCCAGGGTACATTGACTGAGGATCGTATCGTAAGGAGCATGCAAATGATGAAAACAACACAGATGAAACCATTCAAATGTCCTTTGCACTCTGTTTGGGATTAATTGTTCATGACCTGCTTTCAGCCAATCATCACCCTGAAATTCTTGCATACCGTACATATTATTAAACATAACATAATGTTTGTATTTTCACTAAATCATTAAAGCTGTATCCACACGAGCAAATTTTGTGATGCATTTTTATGTGAAAAGATTTAACTGAAAAGCTGGCACTCCACAAAATTGTTTTTGTTTTTGTTGTTGTTGTGGCAATGTATAATTCTGCAGGATCTGCAGTCAAACAAAAAAAAAAGGTTCTAATTTTAACGAAGCATAATCTTAAACACGTGTGGGCGTTTAAGACATTCGAAGCCTCATCTTTAAGCTTGCAACGCAGAATTTCGCCTCAGCTGAGCTTGTGCCTTGCGCTGTTGAAGGGCCCAAATGAGACCCTCGAGAATATTATGATCAAGAGTTAAGAAAGCCCCTGATCACAGCAGAGTGCCGAGCTTTTATCATAGTACTCACGTTGTGTCTTTCGTCGCCTGCTCCGCGTCTGAGACATTGTGGTCCTTTCAAATTTCCTCTTATACTTTAAAGATTCCTTTTATCATGGAGGATCTACTCAAGGTATGTCCAAACCGCGCGGGAAACTCCGCGGGAAATTGGCGCCGATATTGTCGGTACTTTGTCGGTACCAGTTTTTGTCGCGGGACCGCAACCGGAAGTCAGCTTTATCATAAATCCTTTGCATGAGGTTGGCGTGCCTGAAATTTGAATCGACCAATCAGGACTCAGCAGGCGGGAAAAACTTTACTGTCCTGGCTTCAATGAAAGGTAACAGGAATAGCAAACAGACAACATAAAGGATCAAGGCCCAAGACAAGGAGCTCGAACACGGTAATATATCACTGTGGTCACGCTAGATGACACGCAACTCGTCACGCTACGTCTAACCTCTGGAAACTACGAACGTTTTCAGCCGAATACTAGGGGTCAATGCAATGTGATCCCTCTTCCCTTGTGAAAGAAAACCGTGAATGATCCAGATCTAAGGCATGTTAAGCCCACAAAATCAGTAATTTCAGCCCACGGTGACTCCAAACTTCTGGTCATGGGACAAGTCACCCTCAGAGTGTGGCGTAACTCTAGGTATCAATTGACCTGCAAGCTAGTTGACTGCAATGCTAGGCGTAAGGCTTTTCTGAGTATGAACATTATCAAGCACACAGATAATGATGCCATCTACAAGCTCCAAACCAAGAGTGCTTCAGTCTACCTCCTGGAGAACCGAGAAGAGGGAATGTCTAAAGAAAATCTCTTGAAACACTTTCTGGCGTCTTTACTGAAGAGGTTGGGCAGCTAGATGGCGAGTACCAAATCAAAGTCGACGCAACAGTGGACATGGTTCAACATCCGCCCCGTCGGGTATCAGTTGCTTTGCGTGACCGGTTGAAAGCAGAACTAGACAGCAATGTGTCGCAAGATGTCATTACTCCTGTAACAACGCCTGCGCCTTGGGTCAGTTCCCTTGGCTTGCCCCCCGGGCTTGCCCCTAAGAAAGACGGGCGGCTAAGGCTGTGCTTAGACCCAAAAGATCGCAACCGTGCAATCCAGAGAGAACAATAGCCGCTGCCAACATAGAAGACGTAGCTACTCGTCTGCACGGGGCTAAAGTGTTCTCAAAGCTAGATGTTCGAAACGGTTTCTGGCACGTGAAATTGGATGACAAATCATCATATCCGACCACATTTAACACGCCGTTCGGTAGGTACCCATGGAAGCGCAGGCCCTTTGGGGATTCGGTCAGCCCCAGAAGTATTTCAGCGAAAGTAGCACGAACTCATTCAAGGAATGCCGCAGGTCGAAGTGGTGCCCGATGACTTTGTTGTTGTTGCTTGTAGAGAACAGGTGGTTCAAGACCATGACAAGAACCTTATGGCATTCCTCCAGCTAGGTCAGGATCACGGGCTCAAGCTAAAGATGGAAAAACTTAAATTAAGGCAAGTCTCCTTTATTGGGCACAGTGCCACCGCTGAGAGGCTGCGAGCAGACCCAGCCATCCTTAACATGCCGGCACTTACAGACAAGGTAGGAGTCCAAAGGCTTTTGGATCTTGTACAAAACCTCAGCAAATTCCTTCCCAACTTGGCCGACGTCACTAAGCTAAGCCGTTAAGGGAACTGACGCAGAACGATGTCGAATGGCGCTAGGAACACGCACAGGTCGCTGCACTTAACCGGTTAAAGGAAGCTGAAAAAAAAAAAAAAGAAAAGAGCAACTGGCCATTGTCTTTGCGTGCGAAAGATTTGACACATACATACATGGTAGAGATGCAGTCACAGTTGAGACAGGTCACAAACCGCTGGAGGCAATTGTTCGTAAAGCACTCAACGCAGCACCGTCTCCAAAGATACAGCGTGAACGAGCAGTACAAGGAAATTTTTCATCGCGGAAACCCTTAGCAGGGCTTTCAGACCGGAAGTTAAAGTGTCCGCTTTTTTACAGGAGCTTGAGGAAATAGACCACAAGTCCGCACTTCAGTCAGAGAAGCTCGATGGCGCCAGATAAAACAGGCTTCAGCAGAAGACCCTGTTTTCCAGGAATTGCGTATGGTGACACAGCATGGTTGGCCTTCGAACACCGTAAAAGCCGAGATGCATGAACTAGAATTTAAAGGGCATACAACTTGTCGTACCAGCCTCTCTTCTTTAGGAACTAATTACGCATCCCACGTTGGTGTTGAAGCTTGCATCCGATTCGACGAGCATGCGATTGCATATACCGCCCACTGATGTCAACGGAGATGAAGGAGTACGAAGCGAGATGCGATTTCTGCATGGCGCACAAATATGAGCAGAGAAAGGAACCAATCCAGCAGCATGAATTCGTGGGAAGACCCTCGTTCAAGATGGCCGCTGACTTGTGTGACTTGTGTGACCTGGACTATACTGAAGTTGCACGCGTGCATTGACGACAAGATTGATTATCAAGGAACTTAAAGCAGTCTTTGCGCGTTTCGGCATACCTGATATCCTAGTTACCTACAGTGACCCCAGTTCCCCTCGGCGGAGTTTGTTGCCTTCGCTCGGACCTGGGAATTCAACCATTTGACACCGTCCCCGAGATACCCACAGTCTAATGGCGAAGCAAAGAATGTGGCTAAAACGGTAGAGCACATCTTTAAGAAATGCAAAGTCAGGGAGGTCAGAATTCTTGGCACTACTACACTGGCGCAAGACACCAATATAAGGGATCGGAACAAGCCCAGCTCAACGGCTTTGGGACGATGCTTTAATACCCTCCTGCCAATCGCAAATAGTCTTCTGTAGCCTCGCTTCGATATAGAAGCAGAAACATGTCCCTTAGCAGGGATGAAACAGCGATTTCATTGCGTTGTTCAAGTTCCCAATGCTCTGTCAGCGCAGGAGCCCACGGGCTCCTGTGGGAGTCTCATTAGCGGGAAATTCAATCTAAAAATAACCTTACTTGTGAAAACGTCGTTGCACAAGTATAGTTAAGTTACACGCTCCGGGTGATGGGCTCCTGGTCAGCGTTAATAGCACCAAATGACGTACAACCGTGGAATTTTCGATAAGCAAAAACAATCTTTATTGTGTCATACGCAAGGAAGATTTATTCAATACTTATAATTACCATTATCAGAAACCTTCCCCTCTTATTTGTCCAACAGATTTTGTAATTACTGTAGTAACATTCTGACCAAGATTCACGTGAATATGTTACTCAATTGTTAACAGGCGTTCTTTTATAGCCGGAGAGCGGAATTGAGCCCTTCCCCCGAGAGAGGATAGCTGATAACAGTTTGGATACGTTATTAGTTGGGTTCTGGTGGGCGCAAAGCCAACGACAACCATTGAATTATTCAGAGTGCTCCGATTTGCTCTCAAATCATGCGTGGGATGCGCTGCCTCGCGCTTACTCTGAAATCCACGCGCTTAATTTCGAGGCGCTATTCCCGCGGAAAATCTATCCATAGGCAAAACCGCTAGCGCCTGAATGCAGATGGACGTTAACTGGTAGAGAAATCCGCATAATCATTGGCTTTGCTAACTTTTTGTTTTACTCCCGATATTAAGAAAAGCGCTTTATTTTCAAGGGGCACCGCCGACCGATTGGGTCAGTTGATAGAGCATCGCACTAACGTGCGGGAAGGCGCGAGTTCCACTCCGGTCATACCAACACTCGGGGACTTCAAATAACTGACGAATAATTGACAATAAAGTGCTCCCTTTATCATTACATCCGCAAATGGTTAGACTTTCAAGTTTTGTCGGATGTGTTTTGGCCTGAATATGTCCCCAATTAGCCAATAACAAAAATACCATACCACTCTTTGTTTGTTCCTCTAAAATTTTGCATAAGCATTGTTTTCATTTTCTCTTGGGACTTAAAATGGTCACAAGATAAACTGGAAACAATGCTTATGCAAAATTTTGGGGGGTCAAACAAAGAGTATTATGGTGTTTTTGATATTGGCTAATAATTAGACCATATGCGTATTCTCGGTATTGGACTGGAACTAGCTTGCAATGGAGGCTAATGCGGGGGAATCTTTTCAAATGCAAATACTTTCTAATATATTCCCCCGCATTAGCCTCCATTGCAAGCTAGTTCCAGTCCAATACCGAGAATACGAATATGGTCTATTACCTCCAATACGCGCTAGAACGCCCTAGAAGAGTAACCAAAGATTGTGAGTGAATGAATGATATTCACGCATTCTGGGTAACACTCTTGATCGTAATCCTTCCGTAGGTTAACTCGGTCTTACGTCTGGAACAATCTGAGAAGCTCAACCATAACAGAAATCTCACACTTGACAGGGATAAATACAATGTGAGGTGGGTCTACGACGTTCGTTCTATTGGAGAGCGGAGGTCTCGAAATTTATAGGTTTCATTACGCAGGGAACGCTTCCTTCTCATGCAGTTTGTTCAGAAGACCCCAAGTGAAGATACGATCGGGCAGTTGAACAAGGATTGTTTTGTTGACCACTGGGATTTTACGGTAGATAAAATCGTATCGAAAAGGGAACGACACAAGAACTGTCAGACACGGTACCAAGTTTATTTTGCTTATCAAAACATTTAAGGCTACGAGGAAACAGTGATGCTGCTAAGACTCACGTTATGAAGAGGCTTTCCCAGGGGGGGTGGGGTGGGGGGGCTAAAAGGGCAACTGGGATCGATAGGAGAGAGGGAGAGAGAGAGAGTTGGTGGGCTTGTGCCGTTTGGTCCCTTTTCTTATCGTTTAACTGCCAGACATTGGGAGACATCTGAGTAAAGGGTTTTACCAATCCCATCCACAAGATAAAGACCTCTTGTGCGTACACTGCATCATTTAATTGAGAGCGGTGTGCGCACCCTTCCTGCATACGGATACATTGGCATCATTCATCGAAATAACCGGGCTCCGGACTTTCTGTGTTGAGACTGACAAAAACGGCTTGGGGAGTCGTTTTTACTTTTCAAAAGGCAAGGGTACACCACCCCATACCATAAGATCAAGGCTCGCGCTGACCAGAATAGGGTCAGAAAATAGGTTATTTCCAACGTTAATAACATATTCTCAGAGACCCAGGGAAAGTTGATTGGATCAGGAAGAAAACCATCAGGGGAAAAAGTTTAGTATCGATTTTCCCTCTCATTACTCAGTCCCGTCCCGACGGGTTTATAATTAAGTGCGTTCATCAGATCTTTGAATGGGCCACTGTCTCTGAACACGTCATGGAGGAGACCTTCAACTTCCTTAAAGAATCAGTCCTAGCTACGATCTTTTGTTCCTGTTCGAACAAAGTTACCAGTCGATATCGCCAATAATAACCGCATTCCCAGGCCTGTGTTATTATTGCGTTCGATCCGTTGACGTCGACGAAGAGCACGGCTGGCGCAGCGGTGAGATCAGTGGCCTCCCACCAATGTGGCCCGGGTTCGATTCCCAGCTTCGGCGTCACACGTGGGTTGAGTTAGTTGCTTGCTCCTCCCCTCAAAAACCAATGTTTGATTTCATTTATACCTACAGTGCACCCAATATTGTTTGCACTCACGTGATCAGTAACCTTGTTTTTCCAACGAAACAAAAGAAAGCGTTTGCATGATAATAGAGCAGATCAATTCCCGGAGGATTCGTTGGGAATACCAACATGGCTACCGTTCCATTGTTTAGGGACTTCAACATGGCCGCCGTGACGTCACATGAATACACTCTATTAGTGCTCACCATTAACACGCGCGGATTAGGATAAAGCCGCAAAGAACTGGACGTTCTGTTACGAAAATTATTTGTCCTCATCCTGATCCCTTGCTTTCGGTCAATCACGACCGACTTCAGCCGTATCAATCAATGGAAATAGCGGTTGGATGTTTACAGCCTGAATCTGCATTTGACAAGTATCGATTAAAACGAAACGCCAAACACGACTCACCTAGGAAAGGAAAACAAGTACATAAGTAAAAATTCAGTCGAATTCCGAAAAAAAACCCCGGTAAAAAAGGTAAAACAGGTAAGAGTGCCTAAACAAGAATTTTCCATAAATTTCTCCATCTGTAGCAAAGATACCCCGTTTACCCTTTGAAAATTTACTTGTATCTGCCACACAAGTAAGCCACACATAGCAAGACAGTTTCTAAACTGTGAACACAATGGACCAATGCTGCGACCTCTCTAATGAACATCGTTTCACGCAGAACGTCGAACCCTCCGTAGCTTTGCGATTTGTCAGCTTGGGAGGCCGAAGCCGCTAGTGAAATGAGTCCGCGGAACAAAGAATCTTCTTCTGCCCGCCCCTTTCCTCTAGAGGTTTCGCTGCTTGCTCGGGCGAGCCACAACCGAAGAAAACGGCAGGCTACGGAGGCTAGGGACTTCGTTGTGTAAAGGTTTGTTAAATCGAGGTTGTAAATGTAATCATAGTGTTTTTAAATTGGACAATTATTGATGTTGCAATATTAAAATAACCTTATGGATCATTTATGGTACTCTTTATGAGCACAAAAAGATCAAGGCCTTTCCTGGACAAATTTGAAAAGGCAAGAGGGCTTCTTTTTGAGTTTACGTTGAGCCAAACAAAGTTTCTATTGAAACCTGTTTCGGGCACAAATCAGTTCTTTTACACATTTTGAAAGCCTTTCGAGATACTCAACAACAGATGTGCTCTTGCTTCTCGGTTAATCTGTATGCCTTAACATCCTTCGATTCAAGGATTTTCCAAGACCAAAAACCGAGGAAAGTACTTTCAAGGCCTTAAAATCAGATTCTTGAAATACAAATGTTTTCGAGACGGGCACGAATCCGGCTTTTAAGTAACATCACAAAGGGTTTGAAATGTCACAGTACCTTTCGTTACAAATGACTGGGCTTCTACCACCTGGAAAAATAAAAAGAACACTGATGGGAAACCATGTTGGATAAAACTCTGAGCCCTAAATAATGAACGTACAATTCCAAACACGTTTTGGGCACATTCCTTTGAGAATATCACGAGCCGTGGAAAAACTGCTTTCGACGTCCTTTTGGGATGCATCATTACTCCTTTTAAAATAAGCCGTGTTTCAAATTATTCTCTTAATGCTACACCGGAATAAAACAAAAAAGAATGCACCCAACACCAAGTGAAACACGATAAAATCCCGCATATTAGAACCCAGAATTTTCAAGGTCAGGCTGAACAGGTTCTTATATTTTAGGGTAGTTTTTCACAAATCAGGCGAATTAGGTTCTTATTAGGTTCTTATTTTTCAGAGGTTGTCGTATTGTAACCATTGGCAGAAATATTGTGCTGTTAATGGGTTAAGCACTTGCCTTGTTTGCTGAACAAAACATTTTGGGCTATGTAAATTACGTAAGAAATAAAAGGAAATAATAAATATATGAATGGCAGAGAGATAAATAAAAATAGAGATTCGAATTAAGTTTGTATTAAAATAGAATAAACAACAAATGAATAAAATTGAAGAAATATAAAATGCATGCTCTAGAATAAAAAAAATTAAAACCCAATGTTAATAATAATCATATAATGCATTGGAGCTTTGTGGAAAACGCAGCATATTTCTAGTGAAAATCCACACAAATATAAATCAAAGAAAACATACACCTGTACACAAAAACGTTTTGTCAGAAGGTCAAAATTGAAGTGATTATTAGGAACCTTTTTTCGTTGCCAGGCTGAACAGGTTTTTATATTCTTGGGTATTTAAGTGCCAAATTTCAGCCTGTAGGTTCTTACATCACTAGGTTCTTATATGCGGGTTTTACCGTAACTAATCTCATCTTAAGCAGTACAAGTTAGATCAGAAGATGGGATTTTAATAACTGGTCCATAATTTACGTATTGCTCAATTAAACTTCAGCTCTTGGTGACTACCCACAAGAGCCTAATTATGGGAAGTAGTCAGTAGTCATTGCACATTTATAGTTTAAGCGCAAAAAGTGACGGTCCCTCTCCAGTGTGGACAACAACGAGAGGCGAGGTAACAAAGCAATTTCAAGTTGGAAAATCTCCTTGATGATATCAGTAATACCTCCAATTAAGAAGAATGAAGTTTTAATCTGTAATCCTTTGAAAGTCATTGCTATTCAGATTGCTGGGAAACCTGTAAAATATTCAAATCATCAACAAAGATAATGTAATGTTCTTCATTACGCAAGGAGTCAAATAACTAATGCCAGTATGCTGGTAAAAGAAAACTTTTTAAGGAATGATAATTTGATGAGCTGTCACAACGTGTTCCCAGTCATCCATAACTTTGATTCCACCTCTAATCTCTATGGCACTGAGCAAGACAAGCTCCTGACGAGCACTTGACATAATATCAGGTAAAGTACATTTCGGATAGACTTGCATTATTACATTCAGCTGTTTCATCAGAAATGACAAAAATCTTGGGGTACATGTACCTTCCCCCAATCCTCAAGGTTAATAATGAGCTATGCAGTGACAATGCATCAAATGTTAAAGGGTTAATTAATGAAACCCTCTGCACGCTGACTGTTAGATGACAAAGAACTCTTAAATGGAACACAAAACTCAAACACTGCAAAGATTTCTGCCACAAAGGTAGTGGGCTGCAGATCTTGTCCACGTCAGACCTTCCAGCTCTGCTTGACACTGTGAAGAGCCCCCCCCCCCCCCCCCCTCTCCCCTCCCTTCCCCCTCAAACTCCTCTTCAAATCTGACCCAATTTTGTGTGCGACTTGTTGCCCTAAATTGTTTTACAGCTGGATCGAATGCAAAAAAAGTCCCCTAAATTGCACTGAATGGTCCAAGACACTTATGATCCTCAAAAAAACTTCTGTCATTTATTTACCTTACGTGTAACTTTCAAAAGCAATGATAGCATCAAGCCAGTAAGCAAGCATATATGCTTAAAAAATATTAACTATTATTTTGTATGTACAGAAAAAAAGAGAACACTCCACTGTTTACTATTCTCCCAATTCAAGTGGATGACATGTAGATGGGATAAATTCATAATTAAATTTCGTTCATGAACAGTGGATGGAGGTTTCTTGTATGACAATCCAAAACTGTACACTTATCTCTAACACCTAAGTAGCTAAAATTCTGATAGTTAACATCATGAATGAGGTGACAACCGCAGCAAAAACTATGGCAAATCAGTTGTTACCTATTCTTTGAAGAGGAGCTTTGATTTACACAACAACGGATTGTTCTAAAAATATCACCTCTTGCCACTGCAAATAATTTTTGCATATCGCATCTAAGGCTTTGTTGCATCTAAATGTTAAAGGTTCAACAAAAACTGCCAAAAGCTAACTGTAACATAACTTGTATCTGACCCATAAAACTGTTTTTCATGTACAAACTACATTCAAGACTTAAGTGGCATATTAACTTTAATGCTGCATAACTTCACAAATCAAGGAGATTATCAATTTTGTCATTTCCTCCCACTTTCTGAAAATGCAAATAATTGTTCAAGATAACTGGTGAAAAAGTACAAGAATGATGGTACATGTACCTGAAAGAACAAATTTGCTGGGGAGAAAATTGCATGACTAATGGAAAAATTGCAAGGGATGCACTGAATTTTCCACAGGGGGGTCTTTACCAGAGCCATAAAATAAATGCTAAAATTACATTATTTAATAATATTAAAATTGGTCAAACATGGCAAACAGTGTTATGAGTCAGTAAGAGAGGTAAAAAGACTAAATACAACACCTGTACTGTATGATTTGTCCACAAAGTTGAGAATCAAAATTAATATACTTAAAACAGAAAAGGCCAAAAAAACTTGCATGTATAAATAATTTAACATTGATAATTTTAAATGAACAGGAGAAGACAACCTCCTTTTAATTATTTAGCCATAATCTAGCATCCCAAATAACTCTTAGAGGCAACTTGCCCAAAGGAAAAATTATCAAAAGCCAGGTGCAGCACAAGGGGGTCTCCCCACCTTTTTTTTAAAGTGCCCCTTAACTTTACTTTTTTCATTTCCGGGAAAGTCAAATTTCAGACCCATAAAACATGTATTTTACATTAACTGGTTACAATTTTGCCACTAAACAGCCCCATGAGTTGCTTAAAGTTTACAAAATTGGCAGTCATTTGCCGCATGGCCAAACTGGTATGAGGAACAGGTCTATTCCTGAAATAACATCATAAACTGTTTTGCAGTCCAGTTCTGATAGTAATTTTTTGCCATGCAAAGCAGTTTTTGATGTTATTTCAGGAATGGACCAATGCCCTCTACCAGCTCAGCTGTTGGACAAGCAACAGCAATTTTTTTTTAACTTACCACATGTTGTTGGGCCTTTTAGCTCGTTAGTAACATAAAATACATGTTTTATGGGGCTGACATTTGATTTTTCCAGAATAAAAAAATTTGAGTTTAAGGGCACTTTAAGTCTTACTATCACTTTATCTGTCTTATCAGGCATTCAAACTGGTCTGTTTATTCATCCAAGTTTTTTTCCCCTTTGGAAGATTCAACTAAACACACGATGCAACTACCAGTATGTTATTATCCACCAATTCCATTTCCAAGGCCCCTGAATGTATTTCATTGTAACCAAGACTGCACGGAATAGATGAAGGCAAAAGATAAAAGAAATCAAGTCTTATGAACAGTGTTCGACGGCTCAAACCTTTTCTGTGATGAAAGGATGTGAAAGAGCCTGATTGAGTGAGATCCTTTTGGCTGGGTCTAACATGAGGCACTTGTCTAACAGGTCCTTGAGTTGCATGACTTTCCGTTTGTGTTCCTCGTTCAGCCTTTTGTAACCAAGTAAAGATTCAACCACCTCTTTATTGGGGTTAATTGCACCCAAAACTGTGATCTTTGCCTGCAAAAGACCATGAGAGATTAGCAAAACACAAAAACAGGATTGACACTATTCCCTCATCTGTGATGAGTTGAGTTTGCACACAGGCTATGCATTGCACAAACTTGGCAGCAACTTGCTTCCGTTGTTAAACACTGCAACGTTGGCAATGATGTAAATACTTTTTTTTACAATACAGCTGTTCATTAATAAAGAATGGTGTGACAAGGAAGAATGGTGTGACAAGGAAGACTAGTGAAGCTTAGAGCTTATATTAAACAGGCCTCCTCGGATAATTACATTTATATATGGTACAGTACAGAGTGAGCAAATACAACACAAACTTTAAATTTATGGTTAATCGGATTTCAAGAAGGTAAGCCTTCAGTTTGCTATTAAAAACAAAAATAGATGGTGAGCTAATTAGTGAAACAGCAATAAATTCCAGATTTTTGGTCCTCGATAAGGGATGCTGAACTGCTTCATTAATATTAGTTCTACAAAAATGAGACCTGTACTGAGAAGAAAATAAAGTTTGTATGGATGAAGCTGACGACTAGTTGAAGATTATGATGATAAAAGTACATATTTAAAAGTAGTGATAGAATAAGCATCAGTTTGAGGTGATTGCTTTTTATCCCTTGGTTGAAGAAAGACAGGAAAATTAATATTTTTTCTCTCTTTGTGAGAGAAATGAACACGGTTTTTCGCTAAAATTAGCAAATGCCACATTGAGTGAGCAAGAAATATTTTCAGAGATCCTGACACTAGTGATCAATACCAAGATGGCTGTTCATCTTCATCACCAACCACAGACACAGCAGTGTTAGACCTTAGCTTTTTAACTGACTTGTCCTTGGGCTAGGGAGGTTCGAAATTTACTAGCCAATAGCCTGGGCTCAAACTTTGGATCTTGCTGCACACTTAATGAGCTCGATAGAGACAAATCTGCCTGAGTGAATACTATTAATTTTGCTCCTAGAATTAACGACACCTTTTGTTTATTAGTAATAATCGAAGAATAATATCACGCTACATAAAATGCACACGAAGAAAGTGCTTGGATCTCAAGCCTGTTATTTACCTCACATGATTAGGATTGGTACAAACCTCTGGTTACAAGGTCATTAAAAAGTTGTATTCAAAGTTGTATTTTGTGATTGAATGATAAAGAGCTCAAGACTCAATAATTATTGTTACTACTTTATGCAAAGCAAAATAAAGACTTGTAAATCCTTTTCATCTGTGTACATTCGTTGTGGCCTCCTCAGCCTTTCCCCTGAGTTAAGCCATCTGGCAACTGCCCTAGTGGCATTATAGCCGGGATTTTTTGGTTTTGAGTTGCTTGGTTGTGCCTCATCTTCCTTGACTTCCATTCTTCTCAGGCTTATCACATTTCTTGAAATAAGGTGTCTATCCTCTTCATACTGATCAAGAGCCCACTCAAAATCAAAGATTGTGCTCAACACATTACAAGGTGGCAGCCTGTCCATGAATTACTGGGTCCCACTAGTGTTCATTCTTCCTACCAGTCTTTTTGTGTTCACAGACAGACCACAAAATTAATGGAGTTATCTATCCCAAAATGTGGGATAAGTTTCTTTTTTTTGAGTTATTTTTTTCTGTTGGGATCAACTAAAACTGATTTTTTTTCTTTATTTCCCTTTCCAAAACCTGTTCTACCTCGAGTAGCCCAGTGGCTAGTCGTTCTAAAATATTACGAGCCAAAACCCATTTTTTACTATCCCTGGGCTAGTCAGTGCACTACTGCTAAGGTTGAGCACTGCATGAAAATCGAGAAAAAAACTGCACTGCTGCTGCATGGACGCGATGCCACTTGCAAAGTTAAAGCTAATTCACATTTAGTGAATGTGAGGATTAATCTAATGCTGGACATTATGGTACTTTCTGGATATTTAAAGTGACTTTTTTCACGTATGGAATTGACACTTGCTTGGAGTCTGAGCGAAATGCGACTTTCACATGAGCTTGAAAAATAAACGTAAAAATACCACTTCAACAAAAAATGCAAAGCATTTACTTGGCTTATCAAACAAAAACAAACAAGCGCAAATTTTCATTGGCTTAGCGAATGGGGATGCAAACAATGTCATCTCTCCATGGAACGTTCTGGAAAGCGATCTGCATTTTGCTTTGACGTTATCTGAAATGCAGTAATGTAATTGGGCAATCTAACTGTTTACTGCCCATATTAGGAGTTTCCTTAGTGGGAATAAGGAGAAGCTTTGTTTTAATCTTGCCCAACATTGGTCTGTGAAACGAACACTAACATCTTTATTTATTACTTAAACTTACCCTTTGAGTAACTTTGTCCACTTCCTGATAGAGAAAATTGCAGTTCTCGTCAAAGTGTTGATCTCGAAGAGCTCCTTTCCGCACCATTTTGTTGGGTATTTTACCTTTATAGTCCATCATGAGTTTCAGCATTTCATTGTTAGTTTTTCCAGAAAACATGATCTTTCCTGTGTAGAGCTCAAACAATGTAGTTGCCACAGACCACAAGTCTATGCTATAGTCATATTTTGCTCCTATAACTATGGAAAGAAATACATGAATTTCACATCAGATACAGGTGATAATCATCTTTATCAACCAACTAATAATTTATTGTGCAGACAGTACATCAAACCAGATCACAGGAAATCGTATGTTGCACAATCAAACAAAGTTTTTTCACAAAGCCAAAACCAAACTTGTAAGGAAAATTAGGACAGGCACTTTTACGTTATTTTACTTCTGAGGATACTTGATAACGAAGGAAATTTTGTAGCTAGGACAACAGTACTGTAGTGAAGCTATGATTTCATGACTGGCACAGATTGTCACTTGTTTATATTTAGGGTTTCTTTGCGACGTTGGGAATTTTCTATGGCCGCAACAAGTACTCTGTTATTAGGGAGCTTAAGATCTACGACGACGACGTCGTTGAAAACGCCAGAAAACAATGATATCATTGGTTAAAAGAGCATAAATAATTGTGCTGCACGTGCAGCACGGATTTTAGCTCACATCTTTGCGGTTCTCTGCCTGACGACGACGTGAAATCACTGAATTTTAGGTTTTGACGACAACGTTAGCATGCAACAGAGAATCTTTCATTCTCTATTTTCAGTCGGAAACCGCTCGTACCAATTTATTTTTAGGATACTTCGCCCACATTGTACGACGTGAACGAGATGGAATAATCGCGAAAGACTTTTACTAGAGCAAAGTTCTATTTTGAGGTGACGTTTTCGTCGACGTCGCCGTCGTAGATCTTAAGCTCCCTATTCAGTGCGATAGGACTTCTTTGTTTAGCCATTTGTATTTGTTTTAGGATTTTTAGAGTTTCGTGTAAG
Source organism: Montipora capricornis (assembly GCF_036669925.1). NCBI lineage: Eukaryota > Metazoa > Cnidaria > Anthozoa > Scleractinia > Acroporidae > Montipora > Montipora capricornis. The sequence goes on along the minus strand of NC_090892.1, from coordinate 52,795,954 downwards.
TAATGCAAGTTGAGTCTTGGGTTATTAGTATAGTTATAGTCTTGTGTTGTGTATCTTGGTCTGTTTTGATTCATATTCCCGCTATCCTTGCACTTGGCGACCCTGCAGTACTAAATACACAAGAAAGAACCACTACTTTTTCTCAGATAATCGGTCATGGCAGAGATTGGGGACCTTTAGCGAAAAAGCCACATGCAAAATCACTTATAAATGCATTATCCAGAAGGAAAGCTTTGCCTCAATTAAGTGTCCAATGGCAAATAAAACCTATTCTTATTGTAAAAGTTGTTGTTATTAATAGAATGCACCACTCCATAAATTTTAGGTGTGCTGAAAATTTCAATAATTATTGTAGTACATGTATGTAGGTGCACCAAACACTAGATAGGTGTATCTCCATTTTTACCCCTTGTATTTCTCTTGCTATTACAATAATATTATTGAACAGGATAAACAACTCTGTTTAATAAAGCAGGGATGGTGCATTTGTGAGAGCACTCGCCTCCCAGGTTCCATTCCCAGATTTGGCATCATGTGACTTTAGTTTGTTGGTTCTCTACTCTGCTCCGAGTGGCTTTTCTCCAGCTACACTGTTTTTCCCCTCTCCTCAAAAAATGAAGCTACATG
>NC_090892.1:52775327-52790327 GCF_036669925.1 Montipora capricornis | reverse complement strand
TGGTGAAAAAAAATCGTCCGACCAATCAAAAGGCCGATTCGCAATTTTTCACTAGTGAAAACATCGTATGTCATTTTTATTTCATCACAGAAATGTACCTAAATCTCTATACTTATGTAAAAATAGACAATAATATTAACAGAGGAAGTTTAGGTCTCTGCCAAAAATTCCTGCTTGATTAGCGGTCCAAATAAATAATATTACCAGACATGTAAGGCACCTTACATCATCTCATTGTTCCTGATGATTTTCACTGCCACTTCCTGGTTTCCTCGTGCCTGATCTCTTGCACGCACAACATTGCCAAATACACCAGCTCCCGTGTAGCCATAGACACAATACCGCTTGTCAAGTACTTCACTGATACGAATTCCTAAAGAGAAATACAGCACACATCTCCCTTCAAGGTCCTTTTCAAATTACATACAACGTATTCCAAAATGGCCACCATTAAAAATAGTACTCTTTTGTTTACTTGCAAATTGGCTTTTGTTGCCTCGTTCAAGGTTAAATATTCTTTTGAATTTTAAGTTTAAGAACGAGGAAAGAAGGGCCAATTTCCAAGCCATCAAATGAATAGCGTAATGGTGGCCATTTTGGAATAATTATGGTTTATACTGTACCAAATTTACCTGTGTATAAATCGACCTTCAATGATCTCAAAAGTGTTTTTGGTATTACATTGTATATGCCATTAAAATTGACATTAGACCATGCTCAATGAGTATTTTTAGTGGTCCTGTATTATGCGGCCACCTGTATTAAGCCGCCAGTTACTCAAGTCCTGAGGGGGACCGTTATATACAAGTTTAACTGTAGTTGAAGATACTCACTACTGTAGCACAATTATGAAGTAGAGACCCAATATTTTGGGTTATCAAAGGCATTAAGTTCAACAGACACCTCTTAACCAAGTAATCTAACATGATATCTTGAGCAGTTCCTGAAATTAAGTCTAAGAAATACAAGGATTTTACTATCTACGTTGTAACTCCAGACAATTTTACTCATCAACTGGGGGCATCTTGGGGCGTTTGAGGTGTCAATGAGTTAATTAACCCTTTGGCGTCCAAACTGGACAGAACCCCTGGGAGTCAATGGGTTAATTAATGTAAGGGACATAGTTTTGGACTGCTTGACCCATTGACAGCTCAAACGCCCCAGAACACTTCCCCCTCCCCCCCCCCCCGCCCTGTTGACCAGTAAAATCTGTTATGACTTGGATATACATGTACTTACATGTACATGTACATGAACAATGTACAATGTATGTTGGCATCAACATTTTCTCTGTACCCCGCAATATTTAAAACTTCATCTTACTGTAATAGCCTTCTGCATCATCCCAGTTATCCGTCAGATTTGGGTTTTCTTTCCCTGCCTCCAACTTCAAAGCTCTGGCTGGACTCTGGAATTTTGACCATGAAACATTTGGTAATTGGTTAAAAGATAATTTTATTTAGTATATACCAAAACAGTGGACAGCGTTGAACGCGTGTGCTGATTGGCTACTCAAACTCCAGATATCCATTGCTATTCACTTGCGAGCAATTCACAGAGAATTTGCGCCCGAAAATGTTGTAATCTGTGCAGAAATAAATGAATTAAAATCATCTTTTTGTGCCATATTATCTCACTGTTTGAGTATACACTAAGACAATTTTTTCAGAGTATTTGCAAATTTTTCAATTTAAATATCCACCACTAGCCACCTCCACTTCGGTGAACAGTTGCCACTTAATTTAAACATTTGCATATTCCCAAGTTATAGCAAACCAGCTCCAACTCTACCACAAAACCAAATTTTTCAATTTTTTTCAAATTTGGGGGTCCATTGCAAAATATTGGGGGTCCAGGTAATTAATATTCAAGAATTAATATTTGATCTATTGCCTCTTAATAGACCCTTCCATGGTTTTTGACCGCCATCTTGACTGGGGGGCAAACACGGCTAAATTTATAGTAAATGGATTTTGGCCGACTTTGAACCGCTGAAGCGCCGCTAAAAAGAGACAGATTTCCATCTTTTGCCACTATTTTAAATACTTTTATTGACATCATTCATTCAACGGAAAATAAGGCCATTAAGGAAGGTATGATGTCCGTAAATTCGAATAATAAATGTGACCTCACACGGGAAAACGTACATTAACGTTTTAACGTTAAACGGACAAAACTAACGGCTAACTAACGGACGGGTAATGGAAGCTAACGGTACCTAACGGTATGCTAACGCTTTTACAGGCACCGCTAACGGTTTGCAAAGTCATGCTAACGCATTGCTGCAAGCGTTTAACGGTTAAGTTAGTTCGACTAACAAGCTCTTCGGAAGCAGCTTAAAGCGTTAAAATGTTCAGCTAGTGAATGGCTAGAGGCGTTAGACGGTTAGTGAATAGAATACCTGAAAGCTTTTAACTGTTGGAGGAAGCCATTTTATCCGAAAAACTAAACTAAGGTTGAAGCGTAAGCCTAACCGGCGAACGATAAATAATTAAGTGTTGCAGATGACCCCTGAATTATCATAACCGGCAACAAACAATCATGGCGGCTTGATCTTAGGCCTCCACTCACTCCCCCTTGGTGAATCTGTATTTTTTTTGTTGTTATGGAGATTTAGGAGGATAATTGACCAATCATTTGTCGTCTTGTGAGCATATTTTGACAGCTGATAAGAGACACGAGGTCTGGCCTTTCATCGCGCGATCACAAAAAGACGAAAACAACGGCTGATGCGTGAGGTAACGCATCAAACGATGGGAATATCGCTACTTTTTTTAGGATTCAGAGGATAAAGGGAGCTTTTATGGTTTTCCTGTAAGAAGAGGGGCTACTAGTGATAGCAATTTTGATTCAGATGGCTTTAAAAGTGGCGAAGAAGACGGTGACAAGCCAAGGCGCGAATGATGACACCGATCCTGAAGAAAAAAGCTCGCTGGAAATGACCAGCTCGATAATATTCGTGGAAGCCACTGGCGTTTACTTTGTTTTAGATAATCGTAATGAATTAGATATTTTTCTTAGTTTTCATAGGAGATGATCTATGGGAATTAATGGTAACCGGAAAGTAGTCTAGTTATGCCCGTCAAAAGCTCTTGAATTCCTCCGAGCGCACTGCCCCTTTTCATGAAGTAAGCCACGCAGAATGAAAGGCCTTCATAGGGTTTGACGAAATAACTAGAATACATAAAATCCAAAAACATTTATTCACTACAGTTGGGAGTCGCCTTGTGTTGCCGGAGGGAGATACCGTATTTCTCGTAATGCTCTTTAAGTCGACGAATCGAGAGTAGCTGACGCCGTAAAAGCACAAAAACATGTCCTTGCAAATTGGTTTCGACTGGTAATAAAATGAGCAACGAGGACTCCCTTTACATCCAATGAACTCAGCTCGGGTGAATGCCTGGATACAGGTTAAAATCACAAGATCAAGCTCAGCACTCGACAGGCAGTTGTTTAAATTAAACAACACTGTTTCTTCGGTAAACTGTACGGAACATGGACCGTTCTTTGGACCAAGAGTACAACCACAGCTATCTCGCAGAAATTTCTTCACTTTTTTCCCTACTTCCTCAAAATCTTCTCCTTCGTGTTCAATCTCGGCCATCACGTTGTGAATTAAAACTATAAAACTCCGCACTTCCAACATATTTCGCAATGTTATGTTGTCATGGAAATGTTTCGTTTGACAAAAGGACTGGGACTTGAGACCATTTTTATTTGCATACTGTGCTGGCGATCCCTTTTGTTGGTTTTTCATAATAAATCAGTGGGTGCAATGAAAACATTATTGTGGCACTGAAACAGCGAATGATTTTACGAGCGACTTCTTTACTCAAGCTCTGCTCTGCGATTGATAAAAATTTATTTTTGTATTCAGGCGATAGCCACGAAGCGAGATCACTATCGCACTTATTAACTCGATCGCTCTTTCTATTTAAAGCGTTTACATGACTTGTAACTTTGCCCTCCACCTTTTGTTGCCAGGATTGATCTATTTTTGTCAGTTATTCCTCAAAGATAATTTTATATAACTTTTTAGGGTAGCAGTTCGTAGAACACATTCATAATCATCTCAATGCTTCGTAAAGAAAATACAATCTGGGGCCGGCGTGGCGGAAGAAATGGCGGCAAGTGTTTGGCTTTTATTCAGTTTATTCTCACACTTGTCTTTTATGAAGATAATGCTGGCTAGAACCAAGTTTTCTTTCTGATGTTACTGGACAAAGAATAATATTATACGCAATTAAGAGACAGGAGTAAGGACACAAGTAAGTTACTACGAGTGGTATTTAAGTGCTCCGATCCAAAAGCACTGTAACAGTTACGGTCCTTCTAACCGCTAAATGAACTAACGAATGCGAACTTTTCTAACGGTTACAAGGTAACCACTAACGCTTTATCCATACTACTAACGGTTTGGTGCAACAGTCTAACGGTTCGGTGAAACCGTCTAACGGTTTGGTGAAACCGTCTAACGTTGACTAACGGATTACTAACGGCTGACTGATGATGGCTAACGGCTAACTAACGCTTTCGGCCGTTAAACGTTAAAACGTTAGTGTACGTTTTCCCGTGTGAGGTCACAAATCTTTTCATATTGCTTCTAATTTCGCGGCAATGGTTTTAGAAGGGTTTGTATGGAATCTTAAAAATTCGTTTATGGTTGTTGTAGCTTGAATCTGTTCTTTATATTTAATGGAAATAATCTCAGTATAAATGTCTTTTGAAAGACACTATCACTGTGGAAATCCGTCTCTTTTTAGCGGCACTACAGTGGTTCAAAGTTGGCCAAAATTCCATACATTTACTGTAAATTTAGCCATGTTTGCCCCCCAACTAAGATGGTGCCAAAAACCATGGAAGGGTCTATTGCTGCTGCAGTACCCTTTCAGATTTCTAAATTGGACAAAGATAAAGTCTTATCCCTCCCCCCTAACATGTACTTAAAATGATCAATTTCTTTGGAACTGTTATGCCCATTGATTCATCGATCAAAATGTATGGGTTTTCAAAGCTCCATCGATCACATCTGAAAACGTCTCGAAGAATCGGTATGCTGTAGGAACTGTTGGCTCCAGTTGATAAATGAACTAGATCTCCACAGCAAAAAAACAAGAGAACTGAATCTCAATTTTCCGTAAAAGAGCAATTGAGGTGTAATTTAGGAACAAATGAGTAAACAAATATAAGCGATCGATTCACACTTCATCGTTGGCCCATGTGGCCGTGACTTCGCCATGGCCAATGTTAATAATCAAACGATTGAATACATTCAAATTTCATGTTCAACACGTTAATTTTAACGCTAACTCCGAAAAAGTTGCGTAATTTGCAAAACAAACAAGTTGCGTACATAACAAGAACTGAGACGATGACACGTGCGCACCCGGAATTAATGTCAACAGGGTTGCACAAAACAAAAATTTAACATACTTCGCCATTGTATTCTCTGTCATTTCACTCACGATAAGCGAACTAATGCTTGAAATTCGCTTGGAAAGCATGCAACAAACTGAATTTTGACTGAAATGATTTTTTATCACTGGCAGCAGATGGAAAGTGTCGCCGATTGTCTCGCCTAAAAACAGCTCAGGTCATGTCACACAACACGTGGAAATTCAAAACTTTTACTCCTCAAGCTGGACATAATGGTTGACAAAATGAAATCATTTGACCACAAAAATCCGAAAATAACAGCTAACCTTGAAATTTAAGAAACTCGATCATTTCTCCGTTGTGAGAAATGGGAATGTTCAATTTCCTTGTGAAATACGCCGTTCGCATGTTTTTCCTGGCGTTCGTAATTTGCATAAACATTCGATTTTTTTTCTGCGTCCAATTGGACCCTTTGTTTCATATTCTATGCGTCCAAAAGAAAAACGAGTGCGTCCCAAGACACAATGACGCACTCTGCAAAGTCTTCCATATTGGCTATCAAGCAAAGATCCGGATTCCAAAACTACGGTGAGAAACCGCTGCTTGGATGCACTGTAGGACCCTTTTTAGTGAATAACCGCTGATAAGGAATGGATATGATTGGACTGACCCCTCTCCTTGGTAGGTTGGAATATAAAAAAGCACTTTTTGTCAACATTTTTGTCTGTGAAAAGTTTCCAATATGTCAGGTGAAAGTTCCAATTGCTCTAAAATTCTTGAAATTGTCAAATTTTTGTCTAAAATTCCTGAGAGTTTCTAAAATTCTTTTTGACGTCTAAAATTCCCAAAAAAATTCCGGAATTGTGTAGCTTAACCTAGAACACCTACATGTACATGTCTAAGCAAGTTGCATCTACAGTGTACTGTATGTTGCAAGTTCTAAACTTTTACTATCAAGAATACCACTTACATTGTAGTTTTCAGAAAACATGTCATCATCAGCAAACATGTCACCAACACTAGCTTTTGTCTTCTCAACCTTTGGGCCATCTGCTTGATCACCAGGACTCAACTTATTCTCCCTCCTTGCACCCTCAAAATCCTTTGCCATCTGCCTTCTGGCCAAAGCAATTTCCTTTTCCAGCTCCTCTCTGGCCAATTTCTCGAGAGTATCACTGTCTTCACTGTCTGACCTGTCATCAGCAGGTGACTGCGAAACATTTGATGTAACAGACGAGGGAGCATTGGATGTTGTGCCACTTGCTTGGTATTTTTTCACAATAGCCAATCTCTGAAGTCGTCTTTTCTCAATAATTGCATCTTCATCTTCATTTTCTTCTTCATCCATCTCAAAATTGTACAGGTCAACACTAAAATGAAATGTTATCAATAAGTTATTCATCAAAAGTATTTCTCCCTTTTAAGCCTTTTGAATGGCTCAGATTGCAAAAACAACAATTTTCTCATGATAATTCCAAATAATTATGTTTAGACCCATGGACACTGTATCAACTAAAATGAAATGATATTATTTTAGAATGATCATGGTACCATATTTACATGTATAAGCAGACCTTTTATGACCTCAAAATACCCTTCAAAAATTGCCCTCAACTTATGTATGGGTAAAGCCAAGTTTTAGCTAAATAATTTATTCAAAGTTAGCATAATTATTGTCTTTGGTACAACATACACAGTGGAACAATCACATCTAAATTTTCGTATCTTGTTGCAAATTGTGACTGGATTTTTTCTTTAATTTCCAGCTCTGGCTGTGAAATTCAAGATTAGTACTCCAAGTAAACTTAACACTCAGAAATTAGGAAAATTCTGTTTTTTGCCATAAAAAATGGGAGGCAGACTTACAGTGTATACATGGGTAAACACCATAGTTATGTAGATAAGCTGAGAAATTCCAGGCTTGAACAAGACTGAGTTATCAAGCCAGTTAATAGTTGGTCCATTGGGAGTTCAATTTCCATAAGAAGGTGAATGAAGTAATTGTAGAATAATTATTATTTTTAATATACACGTATAAGTATAGAGATTTACGTACATTTCCGTGATGAAATAAAACGGCCGTCTATGTTTCACAAGTGAAACAATGTTGTATCAGCCTTTTGATTGGTTGTATGATCTTTTTCACTAGTGAAAAATTATTGTATCAGTCTTTTGATTGGCTAGTAGTTTGTTGGACTTTGGCACAGGCAGCCTGTGCACCAACAACTGGAGTAAAATTTGTAAACATGGCGGCCGACTGGTGTGCATGTATGGTTTTCAGAGTTTTTGTTCTTTTATTGCTTAGTTTTCTCCAAAAAATACTTCAAAATATCTTCACATGTTCTAAAAGTATTCAAGCGAGGTATGGAAGGTAAAGATTTCTTTTATTTTATGTTCAATGGTTTGATAGCCTCACAAACACTTACCTCTATAAAGTTATGATCTCTAACTCTGAACTTATGCAAAAAACAAATTACTCAGGGTTCGACATTGCAACCAGTACAGTCGCACTTGCGACTAAATTTTCTCCCTTTGCGACTAAAATATCTGGAGAAGTTGCAAATTTGAAACGAAAAGGTTAGCAGCTGCCACTTTGCTGCTACTCTTGCTAAAATAAAATAAAGAAATGACAAAATTATCTTGTTTCTTGCTGTGAATTTTCTTTCAATCTGAAGACAGTGTAATTGTAGCGTAATTTAGCTGCGCTGTTACGTGCACAGCTCCATTCCTTTGATCATTCACCATTTTCAGCAGTTTCTTTACATAAAAGTATTGCAGGCTCATACTTTGTTTTGCTAAACCACTGACACAATCTAGTGCAATGATTTTGCGTCTTAAGTTTCGTATCTTGTCACAAGATTGCGACTGGATTTTTTTGTTAATTTCAAGCCCTGTTACTTCATGGTTGGCTAGCTTGTATGATTTGTATTACGGTACTCACTCACCCACCCACTCATTGTTTGCTTCGCTCACTTGTTCGTTTAATTAAAGGATCCTTCACAACTCATGAATAACACTCGTATGCACTCACGGACCATGAAGTAATGTATACATATACCTCATTCATATCATACCTCATTCGAAAATCACTTAATTCACCTCTGACCGAATATAGCCCATTCTGGAATTGTACAGGGAACAGGGAGCTGCACCCGCAGATAAGCCGCACCCTGAATTTAGACGCTTAAATTTTGGAAAAAAGGTTTTTTTAAAAGAAATCAAAAGAAATCCAAAGTCGAGCCTTGAGAAATCTTCTTCATCATCCACTGATCATCGAATGTAAACTCACTATTAACATTGAAACCGAAAATACTTTAAAGTCTTGCCCACAATTTTAGCACTTGAACATAATAAACATTGTTTCTACCAACTTTGACATATGACTGATCTTTTTCTGGCATTTGTTGACAGGAATTTCTTCATTCAACACAGCTTTTACACAGATTTTTGCATTACAACAACAAGAACGTAAACAGAGCATTTGAAGCTTAGTAACCAGGCATTAGATCGGATGCGAAAAATGAAAAACTGGACAGCCGGAAGCAGCATGATGTTTTCAGAATTTCACAAAGCGATAAGCTGCACGGAACATTGCCCAATGTAACAGGGTCTTTATTATTTTGTTTGTCAGTAGTTGACATAAGACTATTTGTTCCACAAATTTGTTGCTATCAAAGTGCTAAACAGCGAAGAAACAGTGGGCTATCTACCATTGTGAATTCTCGAGAATACATGTAGCGTGGTATTTTCTTGCTTGTGGAGGATCCATTACTATTGAAGTTACAGGCCGTCGTCGACGTTGCAAACAGGTTTGCAGGGCAATGGAAATTTCGTGCAGTGTGACATTTTCCTGACGTTTTCCTGTTAAAAGTGTCAGTTAACGGAAATTGGCGTTGAAATTCACGACACCTTTTTCCAATGTTCCCGCAGATAAGCCGCACCCCGATTTCTAGCGACAATTTTTGGAAAAAAGGTGTGGCTTATCGGCAGGTTTTTACGGTAAACTGACACCATCACATGAAAGATAACATTGAAATCGGCCACCTATCCAAGTTTGATTCTTTTAGGTCGAACAAAGATAGTTAAAAATCCATTTAAACATCTAATTTTGAGGCTGGATTTCCCAAAACCATATTAACTCTTAAAATTTTTTATCAGATTTGGGACAACTGGAAAATCCTGTCATGGACCTACTATTTGGAAATAGGTGAGGTGAAAATTGCTTTGTTTGCCTATTTTTATGAATATTACAGAATTCGTAAAAAAATTTAAGAGTTTTATGGTTTTGGGGGACGCAGCCTCAAAATTAGAGACGTTTGTGCCAATGCACTTTATAAGTCCACTACACACTATGTCACCGGGTTGTAATAGTGAGTAAGCTAAGTGAGTGCGTGAGTGTAAGTCCGTGGTAGAAAAAAGGCCCACAGCATGCGCATGCATCAAGAAAATGAACAGGTCTGTTAGAAGCGTGCTTGACCCCAAAATCAGCATGAATTTGTGATGCTGGTGAATAATAACACAGCTTCTAATTCCAAAATGATGGAATTACCGCGTGATAAAATTAATAACCTCATCTAGACGAGTGAAACAATGGTCAACTTCAAGAGTTTTATAGACGATTGTGATCTTTGTGTTGAACTTGAACATTTCTTGTCATTTCTTATAACAGTTGAAAGAAAAAAAATCAAACTAACAAAAACAAAAACCCAGTGTCTTGCAGTCATTTTGTCACAGATGTATCCTTAGTTTCTTGAGTTGTTGGTAAGATGCAAGGAAAATGTAACTTGATCAAAGACAGCAGCTGAAATAGATGTCACTTTTGATTTTGCAATTTACTTGTGAGGCCAAAAGTACAATAGAAACATTGAACGTAGCAAAAATGTCTCAAAATGTTTTTTGCTGATGCTAACTAGATATACATTCACGGCACAAAATTTATTTCTTGAATATTACAGAATTCGTAAAAAAATTTAAGAGTTTTTATGGTTTTGGGGGACGCAGCCTCAAAATTAGAGACGTTTGTGCCAATGCACTTTATAAGTCCACTACACACTATGTCACCGGGTTGTAATAGTGAGTAAGCTAAGTGAGTGCGTGAGTGTAAGTCCGTGGTAGAAAAAAGGCCCACAGCATGCGCATGCATCAAGAAAATGAACAGGTCTGTTAGAAGCGTGCTTGACCCCAAAATCAGCATGAATTTGTGATGCTGGTGAATAATAACACAGCTTCTAATTCCAAAATGATGGAATTACCGCGTGATAAAATTAATAACCTCATCTAGACGAGTGAAACAATGGTCAACTTCAAGAGTTTTATAGACGATTGTGATCTTTGTGTTGAACTTGAACATTTCTTGTCATTTCTTATAACAGTTGAAAGAAAAAAAATCAAACTAACAAAAACAAAAACCCAGTGTCTTGCAGTCATTTTGTCACAGATGTATCCTTAGTTTCTTGAGTTGTTGGTAAGATGCAAGGAAAATGTAACTTGATCAAAGACAGCAGCTGAAATAGATGTCACTTTTGATTTTGCAATTTACTTGTGAGGCCAAAAGTACAATAGAAACATTGAACGTAGCAAAAATGTCTCAAAATGTTTTTTGCTGATGCTAACTAGATATACATTCACGGCACAAAATTTATTTCTTGAATATTACAGAATTCGTAAAAAAATTTAAGAGTTTTTATGGTTTTGGGGGACGCAGCCTCAAAATTAGAGACGTTTGTGCCAATGCACTTTATAAGTCCACTACACACTATGTCACCGGGTTGTAATAGTGAGTAAGCTAAGTGAGTGCGTGAGTGTAAGTCCGTGGTAGAAAAAAGGCCCACAGCATGCGCATGCATCAAGAAAATGAACAGGTCTGTTAGAAGCGTGCTTGACCCCAAAATCAGCATGAATTTGTGATGCTGGTGAATAATAACACAGCTTCTAATTCCAAAATGATGGAATTACCGCGTGATAAAATTAATAACCTCATCTAGACGAGTGAAACAATGGTCAACTTCAAGAGTTTTATAGACGATTGTGATCTTTGTGTTGAACTTGAACATTTCTTGTCATTTCTTATAACAGTTGAAAGAAAAAAAATCAAACTAACAAAAACAAAAACCCAGTGTCTTGCAGTCATTTTGTCACAGATGTATCCTTAGTTTCTTGAGTTGTTGGTAAGATGCAAGGAAAATGTAACTTGATCAAAGACAGCAGCTGAAATAGATGTCACTTTTGATTTTGCAATTTACTTGTGAGGCCAAAAGTACAATAGAAACATTGAACGTAGCAAAAATGTCTCAAAATGTTTTTTGCTGATGCTAACTAGATATACATTCACGGCACAAAATTTATTTCTTGTCGCAAATTTTGTTGAGCACTGATGACAATTTTTCTTAATTCCCGATCGATACTTCCTAAAAACTTCCTTCTACTCTTTGTAAGAACTGTATATCAATATTTATTTACTTTTAAATCAATATTTTCTTTTGCATAAAGCAGGCTAAAAAAATCTGTACCTTGCTTAGTTCGCATTTTTGAGCGTTAAAATAGAATTTAGGTCTTTTGTTTCTGAAAGCAAGTCATACATTTTGAGGTCTCCTATCCAGATAATAACCTCTCCTGACAGGGCTTAACTTCAGTGAACTTTTGTCATGAAAAGCCGTCAGATGCTCAGAGTACACGCTTAAACTTGCTGTAAAAAAGAAGTTGAAGGAAACTTCATGTCAGCCATGAAGCCAATGTTTCTTTATTCCCTTTCATTTTTTTAAAATCTTTCTTGGTTTAGTATTCTACCAGTAACCACATTTCTTCCCTGGGAGCTATTTACCTAAGACATCTACCATAGCACTATAATGATTTATGATACCAAAACAATATTGTGTACTATTAGAACTACATATTACACAAAGATAACTTGAATCTCCTGGAAAACAAAATGCAGCTCAGTTGACAGTTATGGAATACAGCACTGTGTCAAATTATTGCACTACCACACATACACAATGCGTGCCTATTTTTAATAATAATGTGTTTTTAGTCCATAACTTGGTCTCTGGTCAACCTTAACCCATCAAACATGGACAGACGGCCAATCTCAAGGTTATCTTTCATGTGATGGTGTCAATTTATCAATTGGTTCAAATTTGAACCTCGCCCCAGTTCCCTACGCAGTTTTGGAAATTATAGCCTATAACAACAGTTGCAACTGCTTAAGGGCCCACAGAAGGATTTTTCGCGCATTGCTAAGGAAGTGAAATGCTACTCCCGGTGACTGACATCATCACACCGTGAGCTGATCAGAAAACCCACTCACAATCAAAAATCACAACACCAACAGTTTATTGCATCGAAGGCTTTTCCGAGCCCTTCCTCGAGCACGTTCTCAGATCATCCGTGCACGCGTAAACGAACTGACTTCAGGTTTGAGAAAAAGCTAAATTTGCGGCGGTCTTTAAATTGAATTAATTTCTTTTATATGGCACGTTTCACCCCTAAATAAAGAATATAGCTGAGCATTGATTTTTTCAAATCATCTTTTTTGAAAATATTATGGGCATTTCAGTATCGTTTATCTCTTTAAATTTTTTTTTTTGAAATAAAAAGAAAATCATGCTTGCCTGGATGCAAAAATGAATACAAATTAACGAAAAAATCCAGTCGCAATTTTGCGACAAGATACGAAAATTTAGTCGCAATTTCGCAAATTTTAGTCTGTTGTCAGCGGTTTAGCAAAAAAATATGAGCCTGCAATACTTGTGTGTAAAGAAACCGCTGAAAATGGCGAATGATCGAAGGAATGGAGCTATGCACGTAACATCGCAGCTAAATTACTCTACAATTACGCTATCTGAGAAAATTCACAGCGAGAAACAAAACAATTTTGTCATTTATTTATTTATTTTAGCGAAAGTAACAGCAAAAGTGGCAACCGCTAACCCTTTTGTTTCGAAAGAGCGAAGGTGACAACAAGTCGCAAATTTGTGACTTCTCCAGATGTTTTAGTCGCAAAGGGAAAAATTAAGTCGCAAATGCAACTGTACTGGTCGCAATTTCGAACCCTGGCGTGGCATGATGATGTCATATTTAGGGTCATTGGTTTACAAAAGTTGGAAACTGACAGAAGTAATGCCAAATTCTCTCAAATTACTTAACCATTACATCCTTAGGCCCTTGCATAGTAAGCTTTAATTGCATCTGCAATATCTTTTCTCCTTTTATTTCATCTACATTCTACAATTTACAAAATGTAAATACCGTAAACACCTGCGTATAAGCCGCACCCTTTTGCTCACAATTTTTGGATCAAATCGGGGATGCGGCTTATCTGTGAGAACATCTAGACACCATGTCGTAAATTTGCATAAATTAACAAGTTTACAATGTCGACAATGGCCGCTCACTTCAACAGAAATCGATCCACCACGAGTGAGAAATACCATGCTATTCTCGAGTATTCGTGCGGTACTGTAAATGGCTGACCGTTTTTTCGCCATTCAGTACTTTGACTGCAAATTCGTCGAATTGATTCCATTGCCTTTTCTACTCTGCAAACAATTTATCGTTTTCGCCTTAGTCCCACCTACTCATTTCCAGTACTCTATCTCCTGATCAAATGCCTGGTTACTAAGCTAAAAACGAGCAAGGATGGCACAGTCGGTTAGTGCGCGGCCTTGGTGCAAGAGGTCCTGAGTTCGAATCCCAGATCTGGCATCCTCGTTTCAACTTCTTTCCTTTCCGTGTAGCTAAGTAGCTTTAAATACCCGTAAAACGGAGCACTGATGGAGAGGGGGGAGTAAAATGAGCGCATCGTCGACCTCAGGTTTCTCAGTTGAATTACTGTTACGAGTTATCTACATCAAATATGGTTACTTTACTTTCCTTTGTTCGTCACGTATTGTTGCATGTAAATTCTAATGAGAAATGGACAGGAATGAAAAATACTGGATTAAAAATGCCAGAGAAAGATCAAATTTATGTCCTAGTCAGATTTTCATACTATTAGAGAGTCAAAATTATAGGTAAGAGTTTAGTATTCTCTGTTTTAAATGTTAGTGAGTTAATACGCGGGTTGACACGTGCAGGAAACTTGAAGAAACAGTGCATTTACATGAAAGACAGCTTTGTCAAGACTCCACTTTTGATTCATTTTAATTTCTTTCAAAATTTTGTTTCCAAAATCTAAGTTGCTAAACTCGGGGTACGGCTTATCTGCGAGTGCAGCTTATATGCCGGTGTTTACGGTAGATGAAATTTAATATAATTCTAAAATTATGATAGAAAAATTATTGAACAAACGAGGTCAAATTACATACATGTACAGTGTATACACAGCTGTACAACAACATCTTCAGAAGACCCCTGTTTTCTGGGGTACCGAAAATACTCGAAATGAATAATTATTTAATACAGTACTAGTATTGAGAATTGGGTAATCTGATTATGTGTACACTAAAAGCTAATACTCACTCGTGATCTGAATCTCCTTTCTGTGCTTGCCCTTCTGAGTAACTTCCCTGATACTTATCGCCACTTTGTCGACGCCGTGGTGATCTAGACCTAGGCCATTTAGGAGACCTACTTCTTCTTCGTCTAGGAGAGTGACTTCGGTGCCTTGGTGATCGGCTCCTTCTC
>NC_090892.1:52750327-52767827 GCF_036669925.1 Montipora capricornis | reverse complement strand
ACTCTGGGATAATCGATTTGAACTATATTTTTGATTGGCCGCTTGCGTAACAATGGCAGTCCGACAGGAAGTCGGTAAGTAATTCGGAAGCCCCAGAATTTGGAGGGAGATT
Source organism: Montipora capricornis (assembly GCF_036669925.1). Lineage (NCBI taxonomy): Eukaryota > Metazoa > Cnidaria > Anthozoa > Scleractinia > Acroporidae > Montipora > Montipora capricornis. The sequence continues at coordinate 52,767,715 of NC_090892.1, read as the reverse complement.
CAAAATCTAAAACAAGTTTCAGTGCTGATTGATTTTTTCTACCTCAGAAATATATAAATCACAAAAATAATAAAACGACGAGGTTTGAATTATGTCATATACCGCACGGGAATTTTCCCACGCTGCTAAAACTGCTAAAAAGTGATTACTGTTGCTGTTGCGAAAGTACCGTGGGAAAACATTACATCAGTCTCTTTGAGGAGAAATCCGTGGAATAAGGTCTTGTCGAAGCCATTCAGCATTACGGAAACATCAACTTGTAGAAGAAGAGGACATTTGTGTCGTTTCCACAAAAAAAATTTGTCGATCGTGTTGCTTGCACGATGGCATTCTCATTGCATTCTGTACGGTGGAATATACGCTGAAACACCAAAAATACACTCACCGAAAGCGTCAGAGGTTTCATCTTTACTTGCTCTTACAGCAAGCCAATGATCATTTCTCCAGTTTCTTTGTGTGTAAGGCTAAAATTCTTGTTTCTCAAACACTTTCAACCCGCCATTTCTACTGTTAACGGTTTTCTCTTTTCTGCTTCCGTTTAAACTCAACCATACGTCATAAGACCGGAACCCACGTTTTCTGGGAAAATGGAGTCGATTATCCCAGAGTCTCTCCGGGCGCTCACCCGCTGGCCAAAAAGCCCGAGGACTCTGGGTACGAGATTGGCTATCATGCGGGAGGTCGCGGGTTCGAAAACCGGCCGGATCAACACTCAGGATCTTGAAATAACTGAGGAAAAAGTGCTGCCTTTATAATTTCAGCTGTCTTCTCGGACAAAGACTATAAACCGCACCGTAGGCACCGTCTCAAAAGTAAGTCCCTATATGGAACGTTAAAGAACCCCAAACACTAATCGAGAAGAGTAGGGGATGAAGTTCTCGGTGTTGTGGCTGACTTGTTTTCTCCAGCAGAAGTGACCGACTTGGCAGTGATATATGTCTCTAAAAAGTCTTATGGTGTATGAGGCCACCTAAGAAGAAATAGCCATAAATCAAAAAAGGACTTTGCCGAGTGCTGGAACATGTAGATGAAACCTTCACTTCCGCTTTCCTTCTCGTGCTTTGCTTAGCACCAGATAACACATAATGTAAACGTCTCTTGCATAAGCCAATTCCTTGAAAACCGCTGAAATAAGAGTCAATTTAAATCCGGTACATTTCTCTGGCAACGAAGGCACGCGGTTATGACAGCAAGAGAAAATGAGGGGACAGAGAAGGAGGCTCCCGGTCCAGCCCTTGGGATATGTCATGTCCACGAAAGCTATTTTTAGACGAGCGGAAGTCTTCCGAGACGTCCGCATGCAGGCCAACCTCGGTCTGATGTTTGAAAGAAAATAAATATTCATCAGCCTTCCACGTGCGCCATCATTTTCTCTTTTCACTAAGAACCTGAGAGCGAGGCAAGACTGCATGCGGACGTCTCAGAAGACAGACTTCCGCTAGAACAAAGACTTCCGCTCGTCTAAAAATAACTTTCGTGGACATAACATATCCCGGCCAACGCCTTGAGCCTCCCTCTCTGTCCCCTCATTTTCTCTTGATGGCAGTTAATCACAAAAAAACGGAACCTCAAGGCCTAGAGAGTACAACTTCGATTAATTATATTTGTAAAACGGCGTTTCACGACAAACGAGTTGTTTTTTGATGGGTTTTCTTACGAAAACAAAACAACCAATCGTTAGTCTGCTCCAGGCTCCCAGATAACGGGAAAGCGAATAGCGCGAAAAACAAGTGAGAGCTGGACCTTTCCTCGACCCCAGTTTCCACTAGCTTTTCGCCCGCAGTTTTCGCTCTTTCCCTTTCCCGACTATCTGGGAGCCCGGAACAGGCTAGCCAATCACAAGCCTTAAAGATTTAGAATGTTAGCTGGTGCAAACCCATTGGTATTTAAAAACTCGTCTCGAGGTATCATGGTAGTCCGTGAAAATGCCGTTGCTCAGACCTACTATGGGAGTTGTACGCTCTTGCATGCGAAAAGCTATTTACCTGTGCATTTACGCTGACTCTTGATGTCTGTCTTAACAAGTCTTCTCTCTTTCGTTTTCTTGCTCGAAGAAGGAAAAACAGGATCGCAACAGAAAAAAAGGCTGCTATGGTAAGGCTTACACTAATAGCAATGTAATCAACAGTCTCTAGCTTTGTTTCTTGACCTGCGTATCCAACAACAAAAAATAAAGTAATAAATAAAATGTAAATAAAAGGAAACTCCTTACCACAGAAGAGAAGGTTTTTATTTCATTTTTTTTATTTTCATTTCAAACCATCAGTACGGAAAAATGTTTAATTTATGTTCTTGATTAGGGAATGTGAACTCCGTTGAGGTACCGCCTTACCACCAAATCTGTAGTGAAAGAAATCCGTGTATTCTTATAAGATCCTACCTGGGGTTCCAGTTACCGAGTTTCTAAACTAGGGATATTCTTCGCCAAATGCCAACCTCTAAATTACCAAATGCTGGTATATTATTGCATTAAGACCCAGCTTTGTGTTCGGATTTGCGAGATGTTGTGAATCCTCACACAAAAATTTGCGGGCCCTCTTTTTGCCTACAGCGTGTAGTATGTCGCAAAATAAAGTCACCTTGCTCCTAAGCTGTTTTTTCATTAAGGCTTTGCAGTCCGTGTGCAATTCTTACCCTTTATGACAAACTTTATTTGTTCGTTGTTCCCTAAAACGCAAGTGTACGACGGTCCCTCGCTCTTCGTCGCCAGTGACTGCCACAATGACTTTCCATGCCGCGGCATCCGGATATTATTGCTACACCTTGACTTCTATCCTTTAGCTCTTTGTCGCCCTTTTTCCAGGATATGGACGTATTGTTACTTGACGAGCAATTGAAGTGCGCTAACCCACCCATCGCCCAGAATGCTATTGTCTTGAGCGACATGTACTTACAGAGCCCAGTTTTTCAATGCGCGGAATAATTATTGTATAGATAAAGATTTCGGAATTCCGACTGCACTGGTTAATGAATCGGTGACTGTCAATCAAAAGATCTCATGTGAAGTAGCAGTAGCGCCCTAATTGAAAGGCGGCACACGCTCTTCACAAAGGGTTTTGTCAACAAAGTCGTGTGCAAGAACATTCTCGTTCTTCTTATTATTTTTTTTGACATGTCACACTCGGAATGGTCTGAGTGCGGCAGCCAAATGTTTTCCCACAAAACATTCTTCTTTCTAAGCGTAGCCAAAGTGAAAATGCGGCGTGCGAAACACTTGCTTCTATTGTTGTCCTTTTTTACCGCTCGACCGGTAAAAGCAATTCATTAGATCAAGTCTTTTACTCGATCGGTTTAAGGGTAGTCTGCACTTTGGTCGAGAATTTTAAAGACAACACAGGTCTTTTCTATTCGTAAGACGGTTGGGAAAATAAAATAAAGGGCACTTCTGTTTGAAACCGAGCCGAGCCAAACAAAAAAGAAAAGGCAAGCGACGCGTAACATTGTTGTCCATTGTTTGTGTGAGATAATTATTCAAAATTCTATCCGTTTTAAATTGATCAAAACATATAAAAGGCCCACGCAGTTTCGAGTAATCAGTTGTTAAAAACCACTTGTAAGTAATATGTCTAAGCGTGCGAGACACCAGCCCGGCTTTTACGCATCATTATTCGATGACATTTCTGATGGTGGCCTCAGTCATAAATACCGACCCAAGCAAAAGCCCGTGCTATTGTTTTGGGAGGAGGAGTTTTGCATATTATTATTACTCGCGGGAGTTTCAAAATCAGTCAACCATTCTCCCGAACAGCCTCCGAAGGGGAAATTTGCGGAAGGTTGACGAGTGCGTTCAGAAAACTGCATTTCGATAGTACTTGTACGCGTCGTAAACCAGCGAAAATTTGCAGGAGCTTTCCTGACGCGCGGTACTAACTTTTCCATATGCTGGCCGTAAACTTAACCGATCAGGTCGTCGGAATATTCCGCTTAAAGTACAGCTTCCATACTACAAAGCTCCCAAAATAGTCGATTTTCAAAGCAAATTTGATAATACTTGTAGAGACCTTAAAAAACAAATTTTTGTTCAGAATCATTTATTGATCCTTCCTCTACAAATTCCATATGCTGGTACTTGGCCAGAGGAATTAATATGTCCGTGAAACAGAAAAACGTACGCGCTGGTGGCCGCTTATTGGCCGTATTCTTTGTTATTAAGCGCACCTTTCTCTAATCAATTTTGAATTTTAGCGCCGGCGCGCATAAAAAGTACCCGGATGTGTCGCGGCATTCTGGGCGATGCATCTGCGATAGTCAATATTTTTGCGTCTGAAAGACCATACAGAGAAACAGAAGAGAGGTGAATTTAAAACAATGGACAATTTTGAGTTGTACTTTCTGATAAAAAGAAACGTATGAAAACTGCGAACACGCGCGGCAATTCAATGCCTGAAGCACCGTATACGAGGAAAATATTATTATTTCCTCTCCAAATGCTTCCTTTTCTGCGCGGTAGGGAAATGATTTTTGGAAACAATGTTCTCGCAAAAATGTTTTCTCGTTCAGCGACCCTTTATTGCGATGTCATTAGAACTTTCCTCACTATGGTGGCCCGAAAGCCTTACTTCATATCGACCGCTGGTCAAAATGAACGAAGATTCGTGGTGTACGTTCCAAACCAAATCATATAAAACATGACTGAAATGTCAATCATAACTGTAACGAAATTAGTTTTTTTGCGTTTTGTTCATTTGGTGACATACTAATACTCACGCTCATATCAGCGAAGTCTCAGTGAACTTGAGAGTAAATTGCCCAACCAGTTTAATTTGTAGACGAAGCAAAAGCATGGTTCGTCTTGTCTGTGGAGATTGACCAAACTGGAACAATTCGTTACCATTTCGCCGCTCGATTCCATGCAGATCTGAAACGAATTATGCTAATTTTTGGTGCGTGTTTTCCTGATGTGTCTGTCATGAACGCTTGACGCTGCCATCTTAAGTAAACATACACTCTTTCAAATCTAATTGAATAGAAATGCTAGCTTAATTGTCAGTATCCTTCTCATTCTTTGTTACTTTCTAAGGGAACTTGTGTTCTCCCAAAATTAAAAAGGATACCGGAATAGATCAAGTTCGGTGTCGGCAGCGAGAAGTACTTCGGCACGACCGCGATAAAACGCACACAGCTGTAGCATTGTAAATCTCATGTGTTCGAGTTAAATTAAGGATTACTGTTACTCGTATTATCAGTTTGCACGCGCAATTTCTCAAAAGTATCTCGTTTCACAAGTGCGATTGCTTGGTCGGGGCGTGGTACTTATCTCGTCGCTTTTCAAGCAAGCATTAACTGTGACAGTCTCGTTGTGGTCCCTCAATCAGTTTGTTAGGACGTCTCTATTCTAAAAGTAACTTTGGCTTCTGCACTAGAGTTCTTGTTTTTACTACAGCTTTCAAACGTTCAACGGTAGCAACGGTTTTAGCCGGAACAAGTCACACGCAGCGTTGAGATTGACTGAAGTTTTTGCCAACTTTATCGGTTTCTACTTTTCACGATCAACCAAATACCGCTGCAAACATGAGTTGTAACAGTAAGACGCAAATTCGTAAAGTTAAACTAAAAAGTCTACATATTTGAGAAAGATGACTCGTGACTGGGAACATATTAAATAGATGTGGTTACATTTTCGATTTGTACAGAATGTGGTATTAGATTTCTCACCAATCACAAGCGCTTGTTATTCAATCGTAATGAATTTGGGAAAATTACACTTGACCGCCAAAACCGTGCAGTTTGCCGAAAGATCCAAAAACGGCACCAACTGTCTCCTGCAGTTCAAGCGTATCGAGATAAAGTAGTAATCTCTGAAATTTCCTGGAAAGAATGCAAGGTCATGCAATGTTTTTGAAATGAGGGTCAAAAAGGCAAGACGCTAAGTCGTGAATAGAGATATATTTACAGAGCTAATGAGTTCAAGCTGATCAGGGGCATGACGCTAAGGTTAAATATTTGTTGTTTAGAGACAAGCCGTCTCTAAGATTTAGAATTTACATTCCCAAAAAACTGTAGATGTTATAACTGAAACATCAACTAAGGAGACACGCGGCTTAAACCCTTCGCGCTTTTGGGTTACAATTTTCATTTGGCACTTATGGACTGAGTGTCAGTTATTATCTACGGGGAAACAAATAATACACTGGGAAGTTTGAGAAAGCTAAGTTTGACCTATAGATTTATGAATTGGAGATTATATCCCTAAGAATTTAAGGTCACCCCACTTTTCAGTTACAAAATCCAAACAGATGTAATTCCTATAGCTATTTTTTTCACTGTCAATATCATTCCATTGCAAGGAACTTCGAAATGGCCTTTAGCGCATTATGGTTGAATGTCGTTCATTGGGTCTATTCCATGAACAGGTAGTTGACAAACTGCAACGATTGAATAACGGTTACTTTGAAACTGTTAGGCTTGTGAGTGTATCACGGTTGGTCTGTCTCAATTTGAAAAAGAATCGTGCTGGACGACATTGCGGTACGCATTTTGAGTACCTTTCTTTTGCCATACTGTAATTAACGTGACGGAAATAACCTAATTTAATTGAAGCCAACTGGACATGTTTGGAAAGAGCTGAGATAGCTTTCTTGCCGAGACGGTTACCCGCGAGGCATTTTGTTCAGTTCTGTAGCTCTACTTGCCTAAGGCAACTCCAACAGTGAATCGTTCATTCTCTATTTATCTGATTCAATATCATTCCAGGCAATTCGGTTACAGGACACTTCATCCATACTCATCCACTCAGGGGCACCCAACGAGAATATCGTTCAAAACTATTCAAACATAACATTATTAAACGTATTTTGGTATTTAAACGGTAGATATAGGCATATTTTTCTGCCCTAGAAATTTTCATCTGTTCGGATTTCCTAGCTGAAAGTCTTGTGATCCGAAAATTATAGGGATCAAAACTTACGTTTTCGAAAATCTCAGCTAGAAAAAAGGCTCCCGAAAATTCTAGGTGACCTTTTTTAGGGTAAATGTCTGTTAAAAATGGGCAATTACACCATTTTTCAGATGTTCGAAAATCCTAGGACAGGCAGGCAAGCAAGAAATTTTACAACAAATGTTCCGAAAATTCTAGACCTCAAATCGCCTTCCGAACAAATATTTTCCGAAAATTGTCGTTGGGTGCCCCTAATCCCCTTCATCCAACGAGAGCAACGAGAAGGAGATCGAAAAATCGCGAAGATTGTCTGATGGTTGCGCAAGGTGCGTTGTAAATTTGAAGTGATGTCTTTGGTTGTATCATCCTTCACCCCCCTGACCGTCGAAACGCGAAGCAGAATTGCAGGACTCAATTTTAAATTTAACTTTTTCTAGTTCGTTGCTGTGGCTGCGGAATGTGGGAGAGCAGAATCCATAAACATGACCGCTTTCAATCACCTGAGGAGGTAATTGCACAGTCTGACCTGGTCGATACTTCTGCATGGATACACAACAACAACAGAAGCTTGTCTTACCTTGCGCAAGGCTTCTGGCAAAAATGATGACATTGGCAACAATCACTGCAGCCAATAAAAATGTTTTTCCCATGCTGCAGGATTATTGTAACTTCTACGCTTGCGTTAGGGAGGTGTGTCAGTTAGCGAATATTTACGGTGCCCAGTAAGGGAAATGCGATGCAAAATACATTTTGTAACTACCACTGCCACTTAATTATCTAGCACTGCTACTTATTATCTAGCACTGTCGCTTAATTATCTAGCACTGCTACTTATTATCTAGCACTGTCGCTTAATTATCTAGCACTGCTATAGTTACTTAGCATCTAGCACTGCCACTTACTATCTAGCACTGCTACTTACTATCTAGCACATAAAAGCTAACCTTAGGCCTAATTAGGCCTAGATAATAGATAATAGGTGACTCTCTGACTTGGAAGGCGTGATAGAGTAGAGCCTTATCGACCGCCCTTTGAACTGCCTGGGATACGGCAGAGGCAATTGACCTTGAAAGTTCATCCGACATGTTTGTGTTTTCCCGCGCAATAGATGGCCGTGTGACCAACGAACTCGTTGACCCCCATATTCATTGCTGGAAAATAGTTAGAAGGCTGAGTTGAACCTCTTTGTAAAAATTAAAAAACAAGTAGGGAAGATTTAGATCATTCATTTCATTCCCAGGCCTTTGTCGCCAAAAAGAGGGCGCCTGGTAACGGGAGTTGCAAAGGTCCAATCACAGACAAAATCAAGAGCGTTCAAAACATGATGTGTTTGATTAGCTTTTGATCGGCTATTTAGAATGCGATCGGCCACAGTGCTGAGAATTATGTACAGGTAAAATAAAATTAAAGCAAGTTCCTCCTGTTTCTGCGCTCTCTCTCATACCAGACCATATCAGATTTGTCTCTGGCAGTGCGGAGTCTTCTCCCTTCTCCACTTTCCTAGCATTAATTTCCTACTGATAAGAGAATCGTGTTTCCTCACGAACGCAGTATCAAATACATATTATTGTTGGTGCCAGTAGATACAGCCAATTCTATGTCATTAGGAGGTTTGCAAGCGCCAGAGGCTTCCAGACGGGTCTGCATGGGACAAGCTCCCATTCCGGCAGAAAAATTGTGCATGAAACTCCCAGAAATCAATTTCTAGCGTTTCTTACACCAAAAAAAAAGAGAGAGACAAATAACCCCTTCCGTTCACTTAAAAATGAAAAAAAAAATCATGATTTCCGGTCACTGTATCCACACTCACGGTCACGTTATTGTTGCCTTACTCCAGTGACTAAACCACATCCTCAAAAAATTAGTACCATCAAAAGGATGCCACTGTATTTTCACTTGAAGTCGCTACCGGTATGCTAGTGTACTCCGGGTGATCTTTGTGGTATATAGCAAAGTATGGAGAGGATGTGGGTGGAGTAAAAACTTTTCTTTCAACCTTAACTATTGAGTCTTAAAATCTGGTAAGATCATTCCGCAAAGATTCTTTTGAAATGATGTTCGTGCATGTGCCTGTCAGGATCGTGACGAATATGATCTATGAGCTTAAGCTGGCCTTAAACTTTCCGGTCGACGGGATAGATCTACATTCGCTCCGGAGCATTTTTCACTTTGGCAAACAGTGTTTCAACCTGTGCTAATCACTTGCCAGCAATAAGAATTAGGGGTTTTTGATGGCTTTCCTTTTTTGTATGATAACTTATAACGTTACGATATTGAGTGCTTTTATATGGAATATGAAGATATAAAATGAACATTTACATCACTGACAGTATACAGCTGTGTAGAGAAAGTTCGTCCAAAAGAAGCATAAAAGCGTGTGCGACAATGCCGAAAGGCATTATGGTAAACTGTCAGTTTGAGTCAACGAGAACATGACGGCAATGCTATCGAAATACATGCTCACGCTGTGTTACTGACATTGAGATATGCGTGAGTTTCATTAATTAAGTTAAATGATGCTGGCCATGGATTAGTGACAAAGGGTTAGGATTCACAGAGAAAACAAGATTCTGTCGACTTTTACCTTACTTATTTTATATCATGTTTCGCAGAGAAAGTTTGAAAAAATGTACCAAATATCATGGCGCAAGTGCAGAGCCATCGTTTTTGCTAATGAGCCCTTTTGTTTTTGGACGTGTTTTGGTAGCGTGATGGCGGGAGAGAGCTTCAACCTAATTCTGCGCGTATTGCCACTTCATCAACGCTATATCCTAAGAACTCTTTCATCCAAATAGTTTGCCATCGTAAGTCCTCACTGTACGGTCGTGGCATCGATCGTTCGCTTCACATTGAATACTGTCCCATACTACCTTTCGGCATTGTCGCGAACGCTCTTTAGCCTCGGCTACACGTTCAAACATTGTTATAAATATTTGTTGGGTCAAAAATGTTAGAACGTGTAGCATGCATGTCTGACGACGTTTGTTCAACACTTTTTGTTGGAAGAATGTTTTGATTTCGATGGAACATTTTCTTCAACACTTGAAACGAAACCTTACAGCGTGTCATAACTAACTTCCGGTTTCACTTTATCTAGTGTTTATTTATATGGGGAAAAGTGATAAAAGGTAGATCAGTAGCAATTGTTTACCACCCTTTCAGGTAATGTTGCCTTGTTCTTTGTCAACGGCCAGTCATGGAGAGCAACCTCATTCGTTAAATGAAGGCACAAGGTGAAATGTCTTTCATTAATGAACACTGTATGTACTTGTATACGATATAAAAATGTAATATTATTATGAAATTGAACTCTGTTGGACTCGGTCGGTAGCGGGGGTCACCTTTCCAATGCTATAGTCCTTCCATTCTACAGATGAACAACCAAAATGTCATTCGCCTTTTTAAACATGACATAAAACCTTTGTACACTGCAGTTATGTGTGACGCAATTCAACACAGTAAGAGACAGTTTCTTTGAGAATAACCTAATATATATCATCTATGCTAGCTGTAAGGTTTGAAAGCGATAACTTGGCGACTACCAACAAAGTCGCGCAACGGTAAGAAAATACAATGTCTAAAAGGCGGGGGATTTCCGTTCCAAACTCAACTTTTTTAGAGCTGCTGGAACAACATGCAAACCACAGAAACCAGCATCAAACACTACAGTCTACAGTAAGACAGGAAAAATGAAAATGGCCAAATATTAATAACACACGAGATTCCAGACGAACACAATGACCGTTTGTCGGCCAGCACATGTACGTACCTTGAGAATTTGAATTTGAGCTCGATGTGGAGGTCGAGGTCGAGCTTGAGGTGGAGCTTGAACTGGTTGAAGTGACTCCCTGACTTGGAAGACGTGATAGAGCCTCATCGACCGCCCTTTGAACTGCCTGGGATACGGCATCCGACATGTTTGTGTTTTCCCGCGCAATAGATGGTCGTGTGACTTGTCACATGTACTCGCTCGCATCGATTAGACATTTCTTGGCCAAGCTCCTGCCAAAATGCTCAATATATTGTTTTTACTTTTAGTAGAACTGAAACAAGTTCAACAGCTTTGCTTCTTTAGCTGAGTTTGCGGGTTAACTGGATCAGGAAGTGTACCGCAATCTCCAATTTTAGTAAAATTTTTACAATTAAAACAGGGGCACCCAACGAGAATATAGTTCAAAACTACTTAAACATAGCATTGTTTAACCTATTTTAGTATTTTAACTGTAGATATAGCCATATTTTTATCCCCTGAAAATTTTTCATCTGTTCGGATTTCCTAGCTGAAAGTCTAGTGGTCCGAAACTTTTAGGGATCAAAACTTACGTTTTCGAAAATTTTAGCCAGAAAAAAGGCTCCCGAAAATTCTAGGTGACCTTTTTGAGATAAAAATCCGTTTAAAGTGGGCAATTATACCATTTTTTAGATGTTCGAAAATCCTAGGACAGGCAGGCAAGCAATAAATTTTACAACAAATGTTCCGAAAATTCTAGATCTCAAATCGTCTTCCGAACAGATATTTTCCGAAAATTGACGTTGGGTGCCCCTGTTAAAATTCCATGGATATTTCATAATTCATAATAACATTTGTTTGGTTTTGCACGAGCTCATCACGACGTAATCACCTACTCTGTCACTTACATTGAGGTTGTCCTGTCTATGTAATGAAATTAAACACACTGAGGAGCATTCACCATTCGTTGAACTGACAAGCGACCTAACGCAAGCGTGGAAGTCACAATAATCCTGCAGCATGGGCAATCGTTTTTATTGGTTGCAGTGATTGTTATCAATGTCATCATTCTTGCCCAAGGTAAGATAAACTTCTGTTGTTGGTTTCGTATCCATGCAGAAGGATCGTGCAGGTCACACGGTGCAATGCCGCTCTTCAGTTCGGTGATTGAAAACGAGAGCAATAACTTCGCTTATTTATGATATAAATTCTGCTCTCGTACATTCAGTTAAAACAACAGACTTGAAACATTTGAATTTGAAATTGAGTCCTGCAATTCTGCTTCGTCTCACGATAATTGCAATTCAAGAAAAGGCGTCGCCTCAAATTATCACGTACTTTTCGCAATCGTCAGACAATCACAATGTTTCAGTCTCCTTCTCGGTGCACAATATGGTCCTTCAATTGGTTAGAATGCGTTCAAAGCTGCAGAGCTGAGCAAAATGCCTCGCAGACAACCCTTTTGGCAAGCAAGGAAGCTACAGCTCAGCTCTTCAGTCTCAGAGTGCGGCAAAGAAATGTACTCAAAGGCGTCTCGCACGCCGTCCAGCACGATTACTTTTCCTCTTTTAATTAAGCTGGGAACCACTGAACAATATTGCGTTTGTGAAGCTATCGCAGCTGTTGCCGTAATCACAGCTTGTCATCCCCCCATTTGTGCAATAGCACTCAACGAAAGAAATTCAACTAAAAGACTCAGACCGTCGGTCATTTCTAAGTTCCTTGCTATGGATATTGACCGAAAAATATACTGCTAGAACAATTGGAACTCTTCCGAGGTTTTCCGATTTGGTGGCTGAAAATTGATTGGAGTGACCTACAATTTTAAGGAAATATAATCTTCAATTCAGAAATTCATGGGCAGAAATCAATTTGAAATGAGGGCCAAGAAAAGAGGCTTAAATCGTCAACAGACGATACGCTAATGAGCTTAAACTGATCTGGGGAATGAATCTCCGGTGAAATATTTGTTGTGGAGAGTCAAAGCGTCTGAGATTTTCAGAATTTACCTCTTAAAATGCTGTAGATGTTATAACTGAAAGGTAACTATATGAGATACGCAACCGATCCAAACGTAATTCCTTTATGCTTGTGGGTTATTTTGGAAATATTTTGGCACTCTTGGAGAGGGTCAGCCAGCAGGCAACTTTCACCTATCGATTTCAACGGCACTTCTTCATCTCCATATACTCTGAATAGTAGGAGACACGTGATCTCGTTTTTGGATCTTTTCGCCAAATTAAAGTTTCAGTAATCAAGTATAATTTCCCACTTATGATTTAATTAATGAAGCTCTTGATGATTGATTAGAAATGTACGAATCAAATGTATGGGAGATTTTCACTTGACGTCACAGCCACCAGATCCACCATGCTGGTGGACGAAAACAAAAGATCTGTCATTAACTTCTTTTGTTCATCCACCAAAAGTCGTACATTTCTCTATTGCTATTGGCGTCCCTTGAGGTTGGTTGAAAACGTGCTATACCTACAGCTTAAAATAACATCATGTCGGCTTGGGGGCCGTATGTTTTCTGCCCTCTAAGTTGAACTCTACTGTAACTTTCAGCAATTTGCGGCATTGAAGCTATCAAACTTTTTCGAATTGTTTGGCTTTTTACTGCCACCTGCAATCATGTTTGCAGGGACAGTTGGTTGACCGTTAAAAGCAGAAAACCGATAATAGTGGACCGACATCATGGCGCTGTGTGTGACCCATGAAACCCTTCATCATACAAAGACTGTGAAACAAAACCAAACCGTTGCTACCGTTGAACTTTCAGCGTCTGCAACTGCCAAGTTTGAAAGATACAGTGAAACAAGGAGGCAAAGTTACTTGTAAAAAACACGAAGTTGAAAGAAGGGTTTCAAAGAGTGCCTGACCAAAAGAGGCGTCCAAACAAACTAATCAAGGAGGCTGTCGCTGTTTATGTTTGCTCAAATTGAAAACGGAGATTACTTCGCGCCGACTTCAGCAAATCAAACACAAGTAGATTAAAACATTTCTTCAAAAAGATGAGCCGAGGATCAATAGCACTGGTGAAACCAGATGCTAGAGAAATTACTGGTGAAAATCGATAACACGTGTATCACTTCTCCTTTATTCTACTCGATCCCAAGCGATTCACAAGACCTTACAATGATACAGCCGTTTGTGTTGCCGTCGTGAGGCCAAAGTATTCTCTCGGCTGACATGATCATGACAGTGCCCAATCTAAATCCAGTATCCTTTTTCGGGAAAAAAACAAGTCACTTTGGAGAGTACTGGTACGACACAAGCTGTTGTTTCTATTCAAGTAGATTTGAAAGAGTATATGTTTACTTATTAGATGGTAAACTGAAGCGTTCTTTACAGACACATCGGGAAAGCGCGCGCCAAACATTCTAGGCATAATTCTTTCCGGATCTGTAAGGAATAATTGTGTTAGTTTGGTCGAAAATACTCCACGGAGAAGATAATCCTGGCCCAGTTTGCCTCGTCCACAATATGGTTGTGCAATTTACTCATAAATTCGCTGAGTTCTGACTGTTTCTGCAAAGAGAGTGAGTGATACTCGTGACCTATGAACATTTATGGCACCCAATGAACAAAACGCGAAAAAAAGCTGAAATATTCGTTACATTTTTTGATTGACATGTCAGTCTTGTTTTTTTTTAATATGATGTGGATGACTGAACTTGATTTTTACGTTACCACGGCTACAAAAGTAGCCTTCGCTGAGATTCTGTATATAGCTGAGCGTACCGAGGGCCATGATGGTATGAAAGAACTTGATCTTTTACCACGAATCAATCGCTTCCCAGAAGTACTTTCTGTGCGTCTAAGTCAATTGTTGTAACGCAATTTTCCTCTTTTGCGGTGCTTTAAGCCCTTGAGTTGCGCATGTTCGCTGTCGTCATTTCTTTCTCTCTTTTTCAGTGATAGATAGCCAATGAATCACACCATTCTCTCTCTTTGGCGTGCGTGACCAAGTATTTACAAGAATATTAACAATTGATGTCTACGTGTGCTTGTCCGATGCATTCCGCTGGAGCAACGTTCTTGTTTTGCGGAATCTTTGTTCAGCATCTTCCATGCGTCGTATGCGGTATGTTTATTATTTTGAAAGAAATCACAAAGAGGCGGCGTCTCTTGCCTAGATCCCCAGTCGGTTTACGTTTAGTGCCCTCGCGATATTTTTTGCCGGCAATGTGTCCAAGGTTGTTGGCTTGTAATTTTTGGTCGAATCCGGGAAAAGTTACAATCGATATATCTATTAAAGTGTAACTTTACTTGCTCATTTTACTCCTGTGTAATCCATAGTAATGGAATCTATGCCCAGGGTGGAAACCTTTCTCCAACGTTACAGGAACGACTGTTGTCTAGTCGCCGGTATTAAACTACATGCTGTAGCTTGTAGAACGAACAAATATCGTAGCTATATATATCTGTAGAAGATGTTAATTTGATTCATAAGAGTCAACACATCCACGTTACTTAACTTTTCTTACTAACTATAGTCAGAATACATTGGACGTTGTTTTTATCGAAAACAGCAATTTCTTCAAGGGTTCCATTAAGCATATTCATATTCACTGACGAGCAATTCTGCAGTTAAACTTGAGATAGTTTTATCGATCGGCTTGTGAAGAAGGAGCTCACCGGGAGGGAGGAATAATAGGCAGGAAAACACCATTTCATAACTTCATGCATGCTGTGGCCCTTCTTCATAAGTGATTGTTTTCAAATTTATTATATTCGTTATTGTTATCGGCAGTAAGTAAGTAAGTAAGTAAGTTTTAATATAGCAGGGTGTGCAGGTATTCCACTAAACCGGCCTGCTATTACGACCGCGTACAAGTTTCCACCAGATCGATGTGATTTGTTAACGATGCATTGATTTATTTCTCGTGCTATTTTCGGGAAATATTTTTTTCATTCAGTCGTTAGCCTGGAGACGCTCAGCCGAACTTGTAGCATTCCGCGAAATAAGCTATTGTTTAATGAAACCGTTTTCAAACGACTATGTGAATAAGTATAATAAAAAAACTAGGATGGGAGAGCTGGATAAGTGCCATCTGGAACAGCTTCAGAACCGGCTTTGATGGCCTGTGTTGACCTTTACTGGTAATCTTCAAATGGCTTTTGTATAAGCCGCTTACGTCACAGCCGATTATCGTGGAGAAATCAATGCAATTGGGATTTCCTTTATTGAAAAAAAATTGACTCATTTTGGACGACGCTAGAATGTGGAGCTTAATTAAGGCCTAGTTTATACGTCGCGCTATCGTCGAATTTAATTCAAACGAATTTAATTCCAGGTCCTACTTTAACATAAATTCGACGATAAAGCGACATCTAAAACGAGTTCAATTCGTCAATTTAATTCGTCCTAGACGCTTTATCCGTCTTAAGAGGACGGATAAAATATCTTTAATTAAAGCGTCATCAGTTTATCCGTCGCACCAGCGTCGCGTCGAATGAAATGTATACTGTAACGTATACTTCCGGTCACATGACTTATTGGCGCCTTCGTTGGAGTTGGGAGCGGCCATATTTGTATGTACTGTGTTCTGTTACTTAAAAAACATGATATGGTGGCAGCGGTAAAAGAGTGATAATGAAACAATCAAGCCCGTTGAGTTTGGAAGGAAATACTAGTGAAAGTTGGAAGCAGCGTTTTGAGCTGTACTTGAAGGCAACCGAGGCTGATCGGAAGGATGAAGAAAACCAAGTTGCTATTCTGCGCCATTAATATTGTATCGGGGAGGATGGTCTTGAGGTGTTTAACACCTTTGAATTTGAGCGGGAGGAGGATAAGAAAAAGATTGATGTGGTGCTGACGAAATTTGATGATTGTTGTAGTCCTCGGAAGAATACTTTGTTCGAACGGTTTAAGTTTTGGAATCGGAGTCAACAGGAGGGAGAAACTGTAGGTCAATTCGTCACAGATCTCAAGAGAATGACCAAGAACTGTGAGTACACTGAATCTACTGATACAATGGTCCGGGATCGTCTAGTGTTTGGAATTCGAGATGCGAAAGGTGCATTTTTTTTGTCTCAGTATTTTCATCTGAGCCAGAATTTTCTACTAATGATCATGTTCACCACTCATATACCGATGAAACCATTCAAGATTTTAGCTGTACTGAAGCAGATGTTGAGAAGTTGCTGTTGGGTTTAAATACCAATAAAGCTTGTGGACCTGATGGAATAACAGCACGTATGCTTAGAGAATCAGCATCGACAATTGCACCATCCTTATCAAAGATATTCAACATTTCTCTAAAGTTAGGCAAACTACCCAGTGAATGGAAATCGGCAAACATTACGCCAGTATTTATTAAAAAAGGGAGTAAAAGAGACTGTAACTAACTACCGACCAATTTCCTTAACATGCCTTGTGGTTAAAGTGCTCGAGAAACTTATCGCAAAGCACATTTCAGTCTTCGTTGATCAGCATAATCTATTAAGTGTCCACCAATATGGTTTTAGAGCGAGATTATCATGCACATCTCAGCTGATTCATCTGTTCCATACCTGGGCCTCAGCGTTAGACAATGGAAAAACCACTGACGTTGTGTTTTTAGACTTTGCGAAGTCCTTTGATTCGGTTACTCACAAACGTTTTATTCATAGAGTCAGTCAATATGGTATACAAGGTCACATTCTACATTGGCTGTGTGACTTCCTTTCAAATAGACGCCAGCGGGTCGTTATTGACGGTTCCACCTCCAGCTGGGCTACAGTACTCTCAGGGGTTCCCCAAGGGAGTATTCTATATTCCTTGTTCCAGTGATAT
>NC_090892.1:52730327-52745327 GCF_036669925.1 Montipora capricornis | reverse complement strand
TTTTCGAATTTAGAGGAAAAAATTACCTGTGTTTTGTGGATTACTACTCCAAATTTCCTGAAATCAGCCTACGTTCGTCTAAGACGTCTTCCTCTGTCGTGGTTAATTTAAAATCGATCTTTGCCAGACGTGGGGTCCCACATAAATTGGTGGCAGATAATATGCCGTTTGCAAGCCGCGAGCTGCAACATTTTGCTTTACCGTTTGGGTTCCAGCTGATAACCTCCAGTCGTTGTTACGCGCACTCCAATGGTATGAGTGAGCGAACAATTGGTACAATCAAGCAACTTTTGAGGAAAGCGGAAGATCGCTATGTTGCTTTGATGGAGTATCGCAATACCCCCGTAACTGGAATTGGTCTCTCTCCCTCGCAGATGCTAAACAGTTGGCGTCTGAAGTCCAAATTGCCAACCACGGCAGAACTGCTCCGACCACAGGTTACACTGAATGCACGTGAAAAGCTAGTGGCTGCTCAGCAACGGCAAAAAGTTTATTATGATCGCCATGCGAAACCATTGAAGGGTCTAGACCCAGAGTGCGAGAGAATAGATCCTGGGTTCCCGCGATTGTCACTGATATATGGCCCAATCCTCGATCGTACGTCGTAAAAACTGAGTCAGGAACGTCCTTGCGAAGGAACCTCCTCAAACAACCTGAGTCTACTTCTTTAATGGAGAGTGACGAGGAAAGTGTCACGTCAGCGACAGAAGTTGCCACTCCTGATAAATTCGACCATAATTCGAGCCATTAATTTCGACGCGTAAAACCACGGTACAATTAATGTCGACGGAAGGACGAATTTAATTGGAATTAAATTCGTCTGAGTTAAATTCGACAATAGCGCGACGTATAAACTAGGCCTAATTTTCGTCATCCGTTGAGAAAAAATTACCGGCTAAAAAATTTAAATCAAGGAAGTGACGCAGTTCACGTGGTATTGTACGCCTTAGCCTTGTTTTTAAAAGTTTTTACAAGAGTGTCCATTACCCAAGAGTAAAAATCTAGTATCAGGTTTGTCCCCATCAGCATCAGATAAGTGTCTATTTTTAAACGTTTTGTGGGGAAAAAACCAAATCTTGAACCTAATTTAAAATTATCTCCCTGGGTTAAGACTCTCTGCGTGTTGTATTTGCATTATAATGTTGCATTCGCATTTAGATGATATCGAAATAACTGGAAGGAAGGTTTTTCAAATTCCAAGGGGTTTAAATTGGGTACGCAATAGCCCACTTTCGATATATTAAAATTCAGTCCTAAACAAAAGGCATCATCTCGAGGCTCTGGGGAATAAACTCATACAAACCTTACATTTATTCCCCAGAGCCTCGAGATGATGTCTTTTGTTTCGAACTGAATTTTAATATATCGAAGTCAGCCGATTTGTTCTATGGTTTATTTTCCCGCGAAATCTGGTTTCAAAATGACACTTGTTTACTCTTGAGTGAGGGGATCTGGGTTTTCATGAAAAGTAGAACCAATTACCATTACAACAATTTTACACTCAATAGATATAATTTTTTGAAAAGATGACTTAAAAGAGCTTTTTTTTCACCTGGACGCTCTAAAGGACAACCATTTTAATACATCGACACTCTTGAAAGCGAGCTTACCAAGGGAATCAGTGAGCGCCAAAGTAGACTAGTTTCGATCTATTAAGGTGGCTCAAACCAGTTTCAACGCTTTCAAGTAACGTTTTTATTTGAAGATTTAGCACTGTATCACGTATTAGCAATGTTATGGTACCATGAGAAACATCAACTATTGCTGAGCAAGATGCGGTCATTATTGTGGCGTAATAAGTCACTGTGGCAACGGGAAATCTCTGTAATAAAACACTTCATTTTGTCTTTAGTTGCTCATATCTAATAAACAAACTTGGTGACCCCCATTTTTTACTGCTGGAAAGTGATCAGAAGGCCCAGATGAAACTTTCCGCGACGTTTAGAAAACTCTGTACAGTGGATTCAGAGCCACCTAAACTCTGTGATTTTTTAAAGGTGGCTCTGACAAACTCGGAAACCCTGTCCATTCCATTAATTATTCCAAGAGTTACAAAGACGACAGATCTTACAGGTGTCAGTTCTTAGGAGGTTCTCAATTTCACATGTCCATTCAAAGCGTTTTGGGCTGTTTCTGAGATTTGCTCCTAACCTTCGTCAAAAAGAGAGCGAGATGTGATGAAAGGGGTTCGGAGGTTTGGCAACGGTCAAAGTTGAGTATGTCCATGCGGTATTTATTTGTTTCTACTCGAGCACGAGTATATTTGTGAGTGCTAGTTGTCTGGCCACTGAGCACAGTTGTTAGGTTTGAAGGTGGAATGTTTTCAAGGTGCACGTGCTCAGATCATGAAACTCTAATTCCTAAAAGGTTTTTATTTCTTTCTTTGGCAGGTGATGTCACTTCCGCTGACTTCATTGCTGTAGGCGCTTCCCTGGGGCTGGCAATATTCATTTTGACTTTTCTCACTATCTTCTATTGCCTTGCTCAACGGAGAATTGAAAGGGCTCGTAACTGTAGAAGAACTGGACGAGTGAGTATTTTGCTGCATTTCATGTGATCATAAAATTAAGGGTTTAAAATATAAATTAGCGTGTACATAACGCAGGGGACGATTCGTAACGAACGTTTTGTTGCAGCAACATTTTCGCCCTCCCCCCCCCCCCCCCTTCACCTCCCACAATAATACGTTGGGATATAGAAGGAATTTGCAATTGACCAACTCCCTGATAGATCAGTGTTAGAGCAGTGTGTCCCGCCGCCTCACATTCATGGGCTGGAATCCCGTTCGCTGTTTCAGGCTCATTGACAACAACTGCTTATGTAAGTTATTTCGATAACTACCATGACTCTTCGTTTGTCCACAGTTCCTATGTCAGTATATGACTTACGTTATTCTGTCCTTCGCTACAACAATATGTTGCCGGTTTTGAAAGCGGACCTCCGAAGCATGCGGCGAGCAATGCATTTTTTTGCTATTTCGTACGTGTATCACTCCCGTGGTCCCTCTTCGCATCATCGAAGCAGATTAATGCAATACGCTGGTTGTAATGCAATGCTTGTAGTGTTTTCTTCTCTTTTAAAAGTTTAATTATTCAAAGCTGAGAGTACTCTTTTCTCGTCATGCTTTCCAGGAAAATATCTCCATTAACGGCTGCGTGGGGGACAGAGTGGAGGGAATACACATGTCGTTCTACTCCACAAGCCAAGAACAGAACAGAAAGCCGATTTACTATAATTTCGTGACATACTGTTAATAGAAGACAAATGTTGAACTCTGCTTCTGAACATATTGTACATACAATTATCTTTACCAACTACAGCTAATCTTTTGTTCGCTCGAGGAAGCTAAAGTTCAGAGCAGAATATAAATGCCACAAGTGAGCGAAAGACTCAAGCGCAAAATATCCCTTGACTGCATGCTCGCTTGGGTGTTTTAATGACTAACTTAACTGATCAGGGCTTTGTGAAGGGAACTTTCAGAACTCGAAGTAAATCGGTTAAAAGTACTGAGTAAGTAATGGTTGGTATTTTTATTGATACCGTGCCATGCAGACAAAGAGATTATTATATGGCGTCGAGTGCAGTAGGTAACATGCTCCTCGTAGGACTCACGCGAAGTGACTCTTCTCTACCCCATGACATTGGCCGTTTTTATACTAGAGACGCATAATTCGTCTGGGACGAACTTGGGCAAACATTTTTTCTGCGTCTGTTAAATTCGTCTAGTATAAAGACGGCCACAAGACGCATTATGCGTCTGGACGAAGAATTTATTTTAGTGCGTCTTCGAAGACGCACTAAACTGGAAAGTTCGTCCAGATGCATTATGCGTCTAGTGCCCGTCTTTATACTGGACGAATTTAACAGACGAAGAAAAAATGTTCGCCCAGGTTCGTCCAAGACGAATTATGCGTTTCATATAGTTCGTCCCGTCTTTACACTAGACGGATAACATAAGAGACGCATAATTCGTCTGGACGGATTATGCGTCTCTAGTATAAAAACGGCCATTAAGATCCCTCCAAATTTAGAGAAAGTAAGTATTTTTAACGGGATGATGAACATAAGCGAGTTCGAGTGTTGACCAAGGCAATTGTGGGGAAAAGCAAATCCGTGTTTGTCAAACCAAAAATAAGCGGCGGTGCATTACATGGTACGATTTTTGTCACATGCGACAAGCTTACGACAGGCCTACGACACGAATTGCTTCGTATAAATCAAACCTACAACTCGCTTACGATTGTCGTGTACGTCAGAAAAAATGTCGTAGCATTTTTAAACATGTTAAAACGCTGCATGCGACAATCGTAAGTCATGTCGTAGGCCTGAGTCGTAAGCTTGTCGCATGCGCCTTAAATCGTATAGTGTAAATCAGCCTAAAGATGTCTCATGAGAACCAGTTTGAAAAAAACCCGTCTCCGCTTTGGTTTTGCCTTTATAACATAGTCAAACTCGGGTTCTTTAATTTGTTGCTTTGCAAAAATTGCCGCGCTGCTTCTAAGAGTACAAAAAACAAAAACCAGTTCATGCCGTTAGCTATGGTTTCGTCGAATTATGATGCTATCAGAAAGTTTGGTGAACATTACTCTTCCACTTTTCTTGTGAATTTAAACTCTGCGCACGCTCAAAGATGACTGAAAATAAAAGACAGCCGAAAAAAGAGGAGAGCGCGCATTGTGGCCGAGATATGTGCATTTCACATTTCTCAGTTTTTTATCATTCAGCTGCAATTACTTCCCATTTGTATCAGAATGCAACGTTTACATTACTGGAATTGAACATAGGCATACCCCTAGTGTCGATATTTCGTGGTGGAAGTTAAGATTACAGTGAAGTACTTAAATCACAGATAAAAATTATACATGGAATTAAGGGTATAAAAAGTGAAGATTACTCTTTTAGTAAAAACACTTTTAAAAAGGTAAGGCCGTTCCCCCTTGGCATTTTCAAAAAAAAAAGTAACGACGTAGTTAAACCACTTTTCACTTTATGAAAGTCTTTTAATCAGAAAAATGAGCATAGTAACATAATAACATTGTCTTAATTTTTTATTAACATCAACCAACTTTTCTGCCATATTGATTTTCCGTTCATGTGTTGTTGTTTCCAGGCTCCACAGCAATGATGCTGGGGTACCAGGCCTCCTATTCTGAAACGTATTGTTCTTTTTTTCTCTGTTTGTCTTTTTCAATCCGACCGATCGACCCAATATCAAGAAACGCATTCGACGCTAAACGAAAAAAAAAAAAAAAACGGGGATGGCCTAAAAGGGTTAGTTTGTATTTCGTATATAAAATTCATAATAAATAAATAATTCACAATGTGGTCCCGCGTTTTTTTTTTGTTGTATTTTTCGTCATTTATGAGTGCATCCGTTTCAAATTACCAAGATTAACATGAGGAAGAGCTTGATGGCCTTTTCATTCCCGTTTCTTGATTTTTTAAAATCGAGATAGCATGTGATAATTATATGAAAAACGTATCTGTCGCTTGCCTCAACCGGACGGGTGATGGTAAGCGGACATTCTAGAAATCATGATTCTTCACTATCTAGGTTTCTACAAATCTCTCCAGATTTGTTTCACCTCTAAGAAATCGTCTATTATTAATTTATAGCAGAGTGAAAGGTTATTATAATACATAGAGAAAGAAAACCTTTCTTTTTTTGCGATGCTTTCACATCCTCAGGATGGATCCCATACATAATACAAGGTCGACAATACCATCAAGTCCGGTATAACCCGCGATATGGAGCCTGCGTTGGGCCTA
The DNA here is from genome assembly GCF_036669925.1 of Montipora capricornis. Taxonomy (NCBI): domain Eukaryota; kingdom Metazoa; phylum Cnidaria; class Anthozoa; order Scleractinia; family Acroporidae; genus Montipora; species Montipora capricornis. The sequence continues at coordinate 52,739,558 of NC_090892.1, read as the reverse complement.
TCTACGAAGAATCGAAGCCGAAATTGGTTACATGCACTTAAATTCTTTATTAACACGGCTTCTACGAATCTTTCCAGATTTTTTTCACCACCAAGAAATCGTCTATTATTAATTTACAAAATTAATGATTCCCTTTAGGGTTGTGCCCGGAGTGTACTAAGTTTTGAATGACGCTGCTTCGAGGCTTCTTCTCTACTACAGTATCACCAAATCGGGATCGTGAGCCAGTACAGGTGTCTCCAAAGACGCAAGAATGCTTATGTTTGGGGCCCGATTCTCGAAAGTTCCGAAAACTTTTCGGGCCCGAAAAGCCATCTGTGAAATTGCCAACCGCTTGTTTTGGAAACCCGATCTTTTAACATGTTTTCAAGGCAACAAAAAGTAAAATAATTGTGAGGTTTGACGAATTAAATTCTCTCCGTTCTTGAGATACAAAGGGAATGGTGACACCCGAAAATGGCCCGTAAAGTTTCGGGACCTTCGAGAAACGGCCCCCTGGCCCGAAAAGCTAATTACGGAACTGCCATTCGCTTGTTTTGGTTTTGATAAGCTGGTCCTTTAAAATGCCTTCAATTAAGACAACAAACAACAAAATAATTGTCACGATTTTGATGACTTAAAACCTCTCCCTTGTGAAGCTACAGAAGAAGGAATTGTGAGTCCTGAAAAATGGGCTCCGGGTTCGATTGAAGCTATCATGAGATGGCTGTGGGAGAGATGGTTTAACCCAAATGCCTTGTAGCGGTATGTTCGGCGGTGCGCTGGTTGTGGCTACAGATGGCTCTATAAGAGATGGTTCCACCAAAATCTCTGGTAGTGGCATTGGTAAGTTCAGTGATGCAGCATCTGCTTCAGTATGATAAAGCGAACAGAAAAAAAAACAGTTTGTAAGGCAATTTCCGGCAAAATCAAGAAAGCCTATGACAAACGCGGCATCTAATTATTGGCGAGGCCCCAGTTGGTCATTAAAGGGCGGATAACTTTATCCGGAGGCAAGAGAGTATATATAACTTGCCGGTGGATAAGTCACTATCCGTCAGTTTCAACAATCTCCGCAAAGATTTCAGTATTTGCCCTCGAGTAACTGCATGTCAATATGAGCTGTCGGTCAAATCCGGGCTCAGGTTGAATCCGTTTTTACCGACAATACTCGTCACATTTGTTGGAACACCCACACCCGTTTCCCCCTTCCTCCAATGTTGATTTCCACAACTACTAGTAGTCGCCCGAAAAAGTCTCACACAACATTGAATTGGGGGAAGGGGGATGTGGTATAAGCTACGATCTTGTAACACGATGATTCTGACCATTCGTTAAGTGTTCCAACTAAATATGTCTGGTATTGTAGGTACCGGAGAGGCTGAACATTTACGCACGCATGCGCTGACGGAATGTTTGAAGACGAAACGAGAAAAATATGCAGTACCTCCAGACGTGGCGCTGGAGCGTTGTACCAAACGAGTCATCCCGGGATTTCGGCCCGTGCGATCTCTTTTGGACGCAGTTGGCCCTTCGCTGCTTTCTGCTACCGACCTCGCCTCCCGGTACGGCATTGAGGGAGGGATATGTCGGCCCCTAAACCATATGAGACAAATCCCACGCCTACTCACAGCTCCAAACCGCCCTTGTCATTACGTAAGAGTTCGATGGCTTATATATTCAAGAGAAAAGTCATTTTATTTGTCATATGGTAAGCACTGGAGTCGCAGATTACAAAGTGCACGCATGCGCCCTGCCGAAGGTAACATACATGCATGCATAAAACTTTATTTCATCTCGAATTTCAGAATAATATCTTCGAGACATTACAGCTAACATACATAATATATACAGATACGTAACTAAATATGAAATAATATTTAAAGATATATGAATCAAAACGAAAAGCCGCTGTACAAAATCCGGCCTTGGATTAGTTTAAAACCAGTAAACTCAGTGGTACGGGAAAAATCAGGTAGCGCATTTCGCAACGTACTTAGCTAATACGTAAGAAAAAGAACTAAGACCATAACTGGTTGTTCTAGGTTTATTGAGGGACAGAATGTAATTTCCACGAAGATCATGCATAAGAAGAGAACGGGAGAGAAAACGTATATTTCATATATGCAGGACAAGCCTTTTCTTTCTTTAACTACTTTTGTACAATAATACGAGGAAATTTTGAATGCGCTTATTGCACAGAGATGTAGAGTTTGACTTAAGTGATACGTAAGAGGACAGGTAATCGCAAATATAAATCTCATTACTCTCTTATTTACATTATACCGTTTCTTTGACAAGAAATTACTAAAGGCCAGGCCGAATTTCCTATGATAAAATGTCTACGTTAACAGCACGCACCTTGGCTACTCCTTAGTATCCGCCTAGAAATCTTCTTCTCGCTACTTTTTAATCATTTGATGAGGACCAGTCTCCGCTTGCCTCCTTCATGCCCAAAAGGAATTCTGGGTAATTCGGCCGTTCCATGACAAGGAAAGACCCCCGATTCTCATTTCATAGATTTTCTTATGAGTGTGGAGCCACCCAGTCCTACCGGCAAAATACAGCATCGATTGAAGTTTTTAGCTTTCAAAACTTGCTCAAATTGTATCGGTAGGTCCTGGAATTCGTCCACAGAAAGGCCAGAGAGACGACTTCACTGGTGCTGTCAACCGCCACGTTTACAACAGAGCAATTTAGGCGTTCCAGTCTGCATAAAATCATCTCTCACCTCTGTCTCGAGAAGACCAGACACGCACGGTTCTTACGCTACGTTTATGCCCCTGTAGAATCAACCGAAATCTCAACTCCTTGTCAAAAGTTAACCAGCATCTTAATATTTTTGGTAGGCTACAATACTCGTCACATTTGTTGGAACACCCATCGCCGTTTCCCCCTTCCTGAATGGGGGAAGGGGGATGTGGTATAAGCTACGACCTAGTAACACGATGATTCTGACCATTCGCTAAGTGTTCCAACTAAATATGTCTAGTATTGTAGGTTAAATTGGTGATGCTCATTTCTCATTTTACGTAGGTTGAATATACACTCTGGCCTAAGTTAAAGCAGCTATCAACCCCCCCTCCCCCCTCCCCAAAAAAAAAAAAAAAAAAAATTGAAAAAACCAATACCTTCCCTCAGGCTCTGTCTTACGCACCTCAACACATCTTCTTAATTTCTCGTATCATCTTATCAGTTTCTATATTCATACACTTATCCATTCATCATCCTACGACGGCAACGGTCGACGAAAACGTCACCAGGGCAGTAGCCAGTACGAGGCAATCCGAAGCACTTGCCTCAGTCATTCAGTTTTCCTGATTTTTTTTGTAAGGCAGGATCCCAGTGCTGTCTTTAATGTAGGCATCAAAAACACCCTAAATGCCTACGAGGAGAGTTTAACCAGGGACATTGCCGCAGTCATATTTTTTTTCTGGCTACGGCCATGGTTACCTCGAAATATAACTTCGCTTTATCATAAGTCTTTCGCCATTATTCAGTCTCTTTCTCGTCCTACATTATGGGTGAAGTATCCTAAAAATAAAGTGGTACGAGCGGTTTTATAGTGGAAATAAAGAATGAAAGATTCTAGCTCTTTTGCATGCATACGTTGTCGTCAAAACCTCAAATTTGGTGATTTCACGTCGTCGTTATGCAGAGGACCGCTAAGATACTTGCTAAAATCCGTGCTGCACGTGCAGCACGATTATTTATGTTCTTTTAACCAATGATATTGTTTTGTGGCGTTGTCGTAGTCGTAGCCGTTGTCGTTTCTTAAACTCCGTAGCAAGGGACCAAGGACTGTAATATGCACTTACCGGTATTCCAACTCGGACCCTCCATGGGCCCCAGTTGTTCAAACGATGGATAGCGCTATCCGCCGGATAAATCACTATCCAGTGGATAACTGCTAGTGTTTATCCGCTGGATAGTGATTTATCCGCTTGATAGGAGGTTTTCACGTGACGTCATCGCCGCCATGTTGGTGGACGAAAACAAAACATGTCTCATTAGCTTCTTTTGTTCGTCCACCAGAAGTGGTACATTTCTCTATTGTATATTGGTGTCTCTAGAGGTTGGTTGAAAACGTCCTATAGCGCTATCCATCGTTTGAACAACTGGGGCGCACATCTATAGTCCTGTGTCTTCACCACTACACTACAACGACGAACATGCTCAACCCAACACAGTTGTTTTCATTATTTACTTTTCTATAATAAGTCAATTGATATCCATATATAGTAACCAAAACTGACCCTAATTTGTCTCTAGGCTTAATTGTATGGAGTTATATCTCCGCCAAAATTCAACATGGGAATTTGACATCCAATCGAAGTTTTGAATTTGACATTGAATTGAAAAATTCTGCATTTCACATTCGACTTTGTTTCATTACTGGGTTGCCAGTATGGCAAACCTAGTCGGGGTCTGCGTTTTATTTGTTTGTTCTATTTTTTTTAATTTTTTTTTCCGTGTCGGTAAAAGTCTTGCCTGTCACTCCCCTGCTAAGTGGTGTCTTTGTGGATAGAGCCTTCTGCATGTATTTTCTTAGGATCGAGAGGGTAGTAACGCGAATGGCGTTTTAGTGGATCTTTGAACAAAATATACCCTTATAAAGCTCAATAATGGCAAGTCAATTGGATACTGAACTAGACAGGCGGTGGAATCTTAAAAGCGACGAGTAATGGACTTCCACAACAATCTGTCGCCCGTCGAGCCAAAATCAAAGTGAGCTTTCATTTCTAATTTTTTACCAAGTGTGCTGCTATGTAGAACACTGAAACCAAATGGAATATTCTCTGGTAACTTATGGGTTCAACAAAGACAGCGAACGAATCGAACACCTTAAGTGGATCTGTGATCAACTCTGCACAATCTTCAGGTAAAAAAAAATTGGAAATGTGACAGCCAAGAATTATTTGAAAGAAAGCTTGTCGTCTATTTTGTGCCTCAATTCAAGGAAAAGGCTCTTCATGGAAACGGTTTGATCCTGAAATTTAGTTTGTTGCAATATTGCGCATATTTGACACGATTGAGTTTCTTCTCTTCACGCACGTAATGAAATAGAAGGGGTTTTTGCCTCTAATAGCAAATATGTTGTTTGTTTCAAAAAATTGTTCGCTGGAAAGGGTGGCCTTTATGAATTCATCATGTTTTATGATATGCGAGCTTAACTCGATAGTTTTTATGGCAATAGTAAAGCATTTTCGGGTCAAAATGAGGTTAGCGTCTTTCTGGTGTGTTAACTAATTAAATCGTGAGTTTGTATTTGCCGTCTGCCGTGTAACCTTGATTTCCACTCTCAAAATTACCTCCAGAACCTACTTTTTGCGTATAGAATAAGCTTTTAGAATGATGTTCTTGTTTTGCATAAAGCAAGCTAACAAAATCTGTACCTTGCTGAGTTCGCATCCATGAACTTGAACTTGAAAATGACCTTGGAACGGTCGAAACGTCGTTCGTCTTATTTTTTTATCGCTCGTTTTTATAACTAAATGTTTTACTAAAAACGTATTACTTCGACTTTGTTTCAAATTTGAATTGAACTTCACTGTTAAAGAAGTAAAAATTGCGAGTTAAATTGTGTTTTTCGATTAGGTAACGATGCTTTTGTCGTGTGGGAAAGCAATGTGTGTGATATAGAGCATATTACATGGCCGAGCGGAGATACGAAATTTCTAGACTTGATCTTGAGTTAAAAATATGAAACAGTATGTTAAGAGACGGATTTGACTGTGGGATTAGCTGTCAATTCCCAGTTAGCTTTGTAGCCTCGCTCGTATTTCATATAACACGGGTATCTGATATTAGACAAGCAGATGACCTCTGGCGATCGCATTGTACATACCGTATAATTAAACACTGGAAGCTCCTGTTCTTGACTCCTTGTTACGCGCCTTCAATAACAACACAGTGACCACTTCAGCAAAGGGGCCACACTGTTGCCAGGCAAAATGAACGTACTAGAAAACACAACTAATTTTACTTACAAAGGCGTTCCAACGTCTCTCGCGGAAACGTTCTTGCGTATATTGAGCTCGCAAACAATTTAATTCATACCTGGACACACTAGAATATATTTCTTATTTGAAATTAATCCATCTGGGTGAATTAACTAGAAAAGCAAAAAGGACTATGTTGACAAGTGCTTCTAGTGCGTGTTGTCGTGCAACTGCTGTACTCCTAGTCTTTAGTGTCTTTTAGTAAGGCTGCAACGCTAAACTTTGGTCAACTGTTGTTGTACTGTTGGGAAACAACCCTGTAGTACCATCACTATTGTTGTAGAAATTCCGATACCGTACTAATCCGTTAATCCAGTGTTGTCGTTATTAGTTGAGGGCTTGTTTTAGCCAGGTACATTAATTAGTGTTGTTAATCCCTTGTTTACTTCGGTTGGTTTAGTCTTTGTTACTTAAAGTTTAGTAGTTGACAAGTCATGTTCCGTCCGGAAAGTTTAGGTTAGTGATCCTGGTCCACCAACCATTGTGATTGGTCTTAAATTAAGGCCTAATGGCACTGCAATTTGGAAGTCGTTGACGTGGGCTGCGTTTCGTGAAGCCGTAGGTACACCTTTGTAGTTGGTGTTAATTAAACACTTCTTTTGTAGTCGACGTTATTGCGTTTTAAGCCTCTAATCCTTTGACCAATCGCGATGCATTACTTGGACCGGGGGCGCTAATAAGTTAACGAATCTTTCGATCTCAAGGCGCACTTTTAACAAACCACTCGCTAGAGAATAGACACCCTAAGAAGAACTGTTGTAAGAGGGAAAGAACAAATTAAAAGCAAATAAGAAGACAATTGTTGTCCTGAGTTCCTGCGGACTAAACAGAAGATAAAAGGGAGCGAGAGATAATCCCTGCCCGTGGCAAAAAGTTCCCTTCTACATCATGCATGAATGACTTGACCTTTAATTTCGTAACGGTAACCACTGATTTAGTTGACTGAGGGCTCCCAAGGCTCGGAAACTGAAATATTGAGAACACTGGCAGAGGTGGTACAGAAGACATTAGAGAGATGGCAGGCTGTTGCTTGTCATAAAAGCATGAAAATTATCTTATTCTAATTTTAAGAAAAACACGACACTCCTGAGTTTTACAGACATGTTTCGGCAGTTGCCTCTGCCATCTTCAGTGTGAAATGAATAATAAATTACAGTGAAATATAAATACTAGAGAAATTACAATAATAATAATGACAGTAATTAAGACTACGACAATAGTAATTCAAAATTAAACAGAAAGTTTGACCTGTGCGTTAAGTGTTGGTTTGTCCCAAAATATGTGCAACGCCTCTTTGATTTTGAGAGCAAAGCGCGAAGATGCGTGATCAATGATGGCAAAATTGTCACGGGAGCATGCAGAGCGACACGCTAAGGAGCTCTCCAGCTGCTTGAAAATGTGTGAGGCCCTGTCCGTTTCCAAATGTTCCCTTACACGTGTGTTGAAATGTCGGGTGGTTTCACCGACATAGCAAGCTGCACAGCCTGCACACGAAAATTTGCAAACAACACATGATCGGAGTCCATTGGGGACAGGGTCTTTCACATTAATTCTGCTTTCTTATTCTAACTTTTCTCTCTCGTTTTAGAAGTTGCGCGACATTTGTAGATAACAGGCAAATAAAGGAGCTAAAATCAGACCAGTTTCTTTGATTTTTGGCAAAACGCAAATTTCAGTTTCACGTTTGCCGTCTGCTGTAAACGCAAAGCTAAATCTATTTATTAAACAGTACTTTCCCTTTTATCCCTTGGAAATTGATTGTGTAATTCTAAGACTGGATTACGTGCCTCGATCACTACTGAAAATAGATAGACCCCAAGACTCGAAAACGGAACCCTAACCCTCAATTTGGCAAACCCTAGGCCTAACTAGGCCTTGAAGTTGATTTTTGGGCGTAGGGTTAGCCAAATTGAGGGTTTGGAGGTTACTTTCTTCGTGTCTTAGGGTTCTTAGGAGTCTTTGCTTTCAAGACACTCGAAAACAAGTGAGCAGGAAAAAAGGAGCGGCGGACAAAATCAAGAAAGAGACACTTAACTCTTACGAAAAAGGAGAGAAGAAATAGATGTCCCTTTAAAAGCACCGTAGTCCCAAAAGTAATTAACTCGTATTGTGTTTATGTAAATAACCCCCCCCCCCCCCAAAAAAAAAAAAAAAAAAAAAAAAAAAACGTATTCAATACGTGGCAATACGTGGTGAACTTTTTCCCCCTTCGCGGCATTATGGGATTGAGCAAGTAGTGAATGCATTTAGTTGATCAATCACCTACGTAGTAAAACACTCAAGACGACTGGAAAGTCGGCCGAACCGATCTTACGAATACACCAAACTCGGTGAATATTTGTTAAATCTGTGTCCCCCTTGAAGTTCCTGGTGCCTTTTAAATTCTCCTATAGTCACGCAAATAAAACCTGTTGATGTCTTTGCTGTCATGGTCCGACCTTTATGAGTCTTTTGAAATGAAGATGCATTAGGAACTAAATCATTAAAAAAATGGTACGTGTGTTACTTTCCCACGTTACACTAACGACAGTGACTGTCGGGAGTCATTAAAGTAGTACTATGCTAAAAAAATTATTTTCCTTTGGATTTCAAAACTATTTTAACTAAACACTAAGTTTTAAGCCTTAATCTCAAACACGCACTTGTTTATTTTAACTAAAATTTTGCTGTTTAATGGTCCGCTATTACTAACTTTAAAGAGTACCTCCACTAAAACAACAAAATAACTTTAAACCACAGAACATAATGTTTACAATTAAAAGTGTTCAAACTTTTTCCAATGAAAGCGTTTGTATCCGAAAAAAAATGAAATTCAAAAACGCTTGTTTTGGCTTTCAAATTTCCTGGGCGCCGCCATCTTGAATAATTGTGACGTGTCGTAGTTGCTCTATTGTTCTGAAACAAAGAGCGTTTTGGAAAATTACGGAGTTAAACATCTGCGACGCAACGGTAACGAAAAACGTCATTTAAAATTGCAAGTTCAGGTTTATTTATCTCTTTTGTCATTTTGTCGGTTTGTCTTACTTCTTTCCAGGAACTGAATTAGGAGGTGCAGTGTTGAACCTAGGACAAAAATTCAAATTCGATGCCTTTTGTTCACGTTTTCCGTAAAACTCGAAAATTGGTCATTTCACGTCGCAGATTTGCCGAAAACGTGAAAGAAAAGTTCAAAACTATTGTTTTGCTCATTGAATATGCAAAATTTGTGACGTTTTCGTTGTCGTCGCGTCGTAGATCTTAAACAACCACG
>NC_090892.1:52717827-52725327 GCF_036669925.1 Montipora capricornis | reverse complement strand
GGCTTATTGTGTTTGATAGCATTCCGCTAAGTTTGTAAGCTCTGCCTTTAAAAAATTTGAATGCATGTTGTTAAGTTTGCACGTTTCATGTCTTGCATGTACATACTATGTACATGCCGTTCACGAAAGCAAGGGGACACTTTGTGACGCTTATCAAAAAGCCTGTGCATCTACTAACCTGCATTTCTGAACATGCAATTTGCTTGCTCTCTTTTAACAAAGGTTAGGAACACGTCTCAGAAACAGCCCAAAATTAACGCCGTAAATGGAAAATGCATATGGAATTGAGATGCGGTAAAAGTAACTTCATTTCATCAACTGTCGTGATATTGCTTTCATTCGAGTTCCGGCCTATGGTTGCCGTGTTCGTATTACCCAGGCCACCACAGTGATTATACATTTTTGGTAAAAGATCCTTCACAGTCAGCACCGTCCTCTCAACTAAAACATTAGACTGGTGGTATAATGGGCAGCAGATGTGTATTGGGAACCGTTGTCCGTAATAAGCTTGTTAGTCATCCCATGTTCTTCGGAGATAGACTTGAGGTGTGTAATGACTCTGAGTGACTGGGTGTTAGGTAGCTTTTTCACGACAGGAAACTTGCTATGGTAGTCAGTTACTAACAAGAAGTCAGTACTCTTCCAGTGGAAGACATCAGAGCTCAAGGTATGCCACGCTTTCTGGGGCACATCATGGGGCAGCAGGGGTTCCCTGACATTTAACTTCTGGTGACGCTGACATGGTGGGCAACTCTTTATCATTTCATCAATGTCTTTGTTGATATTCGCCCAGAACATAGAACTCTTTGCTCTTAGCTTGCACCTCTCGCCCCCTTGATGGGCGTAATGTAGCTGGTGCAGAACATCAGGCTGGAGTGACCTGGGGATGACGACACATGTGCCTTTACGGATCAAACCATCTGCTACAGTCAGTTCGTCGCGATAGTTCCAGTAAGCAAGAAGATGGGCAGGACAATCTGATCTTTTTTGAGGCCAACCATTCATGATGATTTCACGCAAAGTTGACAAAGACGTATCCTTGACGGTTTCTTCCTGTGTGTGAGCCACCCTTGTTGGGCTGGCATTGAGATTTTGACGAATCTCATGCACCGACATATCTAAGCCCTGTACGGTTTCACCGGGACAAAAACTGACCCTTGAAAGGGCGTCAGCAACAGGTATGTCCCTCCCAGGGACGTACTTAATTCGTGCAGCTTGCTTGTGAACTCCACTGGGCCATTGGCTTGTAGGAGGACTGCACCTAAACCTCTCTGCGAAGCATCCACTTGAATGATTATAGGCTGAGTACTGTCAAAGTACTTCAACGCAGTGGGGGCTGTGATTAAACGTTTGATCTGATCAACGGCAGACTTGTGTTCTGGACCCCAAACAAATGCACTTGTCGCTTTGGTTAAACCCAAAAGGTTAGGTTGGGAATAAAACGGCTCAGGAATTGGACCATTCCAAGGAAAGACCGCAGATCTGAAAGGCTGGATGATGTGTCCATGGACAGTATGGAGTTAAAATTAATCGTCTGAGGATAAGGCTGGAGATCTTCAGCACCAATAATATGGCCGAAAAAGGGGATGCGGGTGCACCTGAATTTGCACTTATCCAAAGTGAAGTGAAGACCGGTCTCAAGGGCGCGCTGGAGAACAGCGCGAAGGTTTTCATCATGGTCGCTAAAGTCCTTCTTATAGCCATACACAACAATGTCGTCTGCAATTCGGGTTACACCAGGTAAATCGCCGAAAGTTTCATCAACCTTCCTTTGGAAAATAGTCGCAGGAACCTATACCTCCCAAACGGCGAGTTGAAAGTGGCACAAAGTGAACTTTCTGTGTCTGGCTTAATGTTCCAATAACCACTGCGGGCATCTAAATTCGAGAAACATTTTGCACCATTAAGCCTTGGAAGGACATCTTCTAGCGTAGGTGTGAAATAGTGTGGCCTCTTGATGGCCCGGTTGAGATCCTTAGGATCCAGGGAAAGACGCAACGCACCGGTGCTCTTGGTGACACACACAAGGGGTGTTAACCCAATCAGTTGGCTCGGTAACCTTCGCTATGATACACTGTTCAACCAATGAATCTACGTCTTCCTTTAGGGCTTCCTTGGAGGCTTCGGGGATCCTGCGTGGAGGATGCACGACAGGGGAAACCACAGGTTCAACTGTGATAGGGAACTCGCCCTGAAAACATCCCATCCCTTGAAAGCAGTCACCAAAGTTCTTGAGCAGTTCAGTCTTGGCAGCTGGGTCTGGGTCACAAATAGGTTGATGTGCAGAACTTAGCCAGGGAGCCTCTTTCTTTGTCAAAACACCAAAGTTTAGGATAATTAAGTTCAGATCCTTACATGTCGGAAGGCGTAGGATGGTCGGAACATCCGCATATCAACAACGTGAAAAATGTATGGTTTACAGGAGCCTTGATGAGCCAGCTTGAGTACACAGGTGCCATAGTGACCGACAGTGTGCCCACCGAAAGCAGATATAATTGTGCTGGATGGTGACAGGGTAGGGAGGAATACCTTAATGGTTGCAAGGTAAGTCTGGGAAAAGTGACTTGTGGGTATTTAAGGAAATAACACTCCCCTTGCCGCCAATGTCAATTTTGCACAATAGTGGTTTTTTGCACTGATCAGACTCCACTTCCACCTCTAGGCAGGCTTGGGTATTACCTTTTGTGACCTGGTTAATTGATAACGTATTGAAGTATAGCTGGTCTGGAAGAGGCACTTCAGGGCTGTCTTCCACCTCTTCGTGAGCTTCAAGGCTATGGAGATGCTTTTCTGCATTAGGCTTCCCACTTGGTGCCTTCGAACGCCTTGGACGGCCATTGCATGTCTTTTGTTGCTTTTGGTAAGCTTTGACGCGCTGCAGACCTTTCTCCAATGATTTTCCTCACCACAAGCACCACAAATTGATCCACAGGCTGGGCAGCAGGATCTTTGAGAAATATCATGTTCTGTACCGCAGCAACCGCACAAGCGAATGACAGAGCCACGGGGTTTGTTGGAAGCATTTCTAGGTTTTGAAGTTGGACAATACTTCAGGGCATCAACACGGGTAGAAACATCGCTTAAAATTCCTTTACTTGTTTACTTGTAACTTCTTTGGTTCTGGTGATGTCCAAAGCGGTATCAAGGGTACGGGTAGCGTCCTTTTCAAGAAGCTTAGTTTGCATACGTTTGGAATCTGATCCGAAAATGAGGGCATCGATAATATAATCATCTGGACTGGTAAACTTACATTCTTCAACAAGAATTCGCATTTTCTTAACAAATGAATCGACTGACTCGTCAGGTTCTTGTTAAGGTTCTGAGCTTGTACCTTGCAAGTCGAAAGTTGCTCTTTGGAGAAAGGTAATTCTCAAAGCGCGTCCAGTAGGTGCTACGTTTCTTTTCATAAGTGGCGCTCAAATTCCACGTGGAAACCAGTTCAATGCCATCGTCGCCAGACCATATAAGCAAATATGTATCACAGTATCTATGGCGGAACGCCATAACTTTCTTATGCAATCTTTGTCTTGTGGTGTGGTTTTGCCATTATGTGACGAGGTGTTGTGTCTCCATCATGATCTGTTGAGGTCTTCTCTTGACGTGCTGTGTTTACATTTTATGTGATGAGGTTCATTTCTGACGTCGAGTTTCTCCCCTTATGTGATTATAAACACAGCATGTCAAAAGACCTCGCCTCGATCCAAGCCCTCACTCGTTTTTCACACGCAGTTTTCTTCGCTTTCCCGACTATCTGGGAGCCTGGAACAGTGGCTCAGGGAGAACCCAGCGTCTCGTCCCAGTCCCAAACATCTCTCGTCCGTATTCCGTAGTTTGTAGTAAGCATATCTTACGGTTGCCTTTATGTGCCTTTATTTTGAAACGATAGGGCAACCGCGACAAATCATAATTATTCAAGATGGCGGCGCCCGGCAAATTTGACAAGCGTTTTTGTACTTCATTTAAATTTCGGATACAAACGCTTTCATTGGAAAAAATCGAACAATTTTGACTGTAAACGTTATATTCTGTGTTTTAAGCTTCTTAGTGGAGGTTCCCTTTAAGGCGTACAATACCACGTGATCTGTGTAACTTATTACTTAACTGGCTTCATAGCTCATATCAGTCGGTAGAGCAATGCACCGGCATCGCAGAGCTATTGCGTTCGAATCCAGTTGCAGTCGCCTGAATTTTTCAGTTGTCTATCTATCAGAGGCGGTTGCTTATATTGTCCAGATAGATGCTAGGATCACTTCCATTTTTTCGTCTGTAACCCGAAAAGGAAATCCCACATTTCTTTCCTTTAAAAAGTAATTAAGCTGCACACTCAAGACACTCAAGCATCGAGCCAAAATTATTATTATTTTTCAACAAGGAAAGCCCAATCGCATTAATTTCACCACGATAATCGGCTGTGACGGAAGCGACATATTAAAGGCCATTCCTACATGTTCATATCGTAGGTTATTGTAGGTCATAGCTCAGACGATTAAAGATCGTAAGTCGCGATTTTAAAAATGGCTGTTTCTAAAACGAAGGCCGAAGAACCCATGGACTAAAACGAACCTCCCTTGCGTTTCGTGTGTCTCGCGGTTCGCGCAAAAAAGTAGCGCCTCTTAGAGTCGTAGTCACTAAAACATGGAACGACCTAAAACCACCTGAAACCACCTAAAACCATCTGCAACCACCTAAAACCATCTACAACCATCTACAACCACCTCATAAAAAAATCTACAACCATCTAAAACCACCTCAAAAATATCTACAACCACCTACAACCACCTCAAAAACATCTACAACCACTCACAAAGAATCGAATATTGCTTATTTTATACAATTATGGCTTGTTTAAGATGGTATTCGATTCTTTGTGAGTGGTTGTGGATTTTTTTGAGGTGGTTGTAGATGGTGGTAAATTTTTTGAAGTGGTTTGTAGGTGGTTGTAGATGGTTTTGGGTGGTTGTAGGTGGTTTTAGGTGGTTTTAGGTCGTTCCATGTTTTAGTGACTACGCTCTTAGAGTTTGTTTGTAGATGGCGGGATCCAGATCGAGCGAATAGGCTATTGGGCGAAACGAGCACAAATGACTAATTTTCTTCACTTGACGAAAAGCGAGAGGGCATCCAAGCAACAACGCCTCTTTGTGATTTCTTTAGAAATAATAAACATACCACATACGACGCATGGCAGACGTTGAACAAAGATTCCACAAAACAACATCGTTGCTCGAGTAGAATACATCAGACAAAGGCAAGTAGACAGGAATGTCAATATTCTTGAAATCTCGGCTTGCAAATGATGGTCACGCACGCCAAAAAAGCAACAAAGGCTATCTATCCACTGAGAAAAGAAAATTATAAATATTTAAGGTATCATTATGCTGCACTCCTGGTTTCAATAAGTGTTGAATGGACTTTTCAACGTTCACCGCACGAATTCGAATTTAACACGTGTGTGGCTCAGACTATTTGACCCACGTTTAATATGTTAGTAAGGCCAGTCCAAAAGACTTCCGCTATCACACTAAAAAACTGACGAAAGAGATATTAAAATGCACATAACTCACCACAGAAAAAAATACTCACCCGGAGCAAAAGGGACCTAATGTAAATGAACGTTCATTTAGAAAAGCCACACTTAGCTAGGGGTAATCTACATAAGAAAAACAATAGCGTTTGCTAACCGTAGTAATGTTCTAAGTCCACAGTCTCCGTCAGGCAAGGTTATATTTTGTTTGCAATTCAAATCTGAAGAATGAAAACCAATCGATCGATGTCAAAGTGATCGATTGATTACAATATTTTCCACCGATTGTTGATGAATGTGAAGTTTTTCTTTCTCAAATTATGCAATGTGCCAATATTGATACACGTGCACAATATTTCAAAGAAGGTTGTAATCTCGACTGAATCTTTACTCAAAAGAAAAAAAGGAGAAAGGGATATACTGCTTGTATGTGACCAGCCATTCGAATAAAATACGAAAAATTTAAGTAAGTTGAATCGATGTAACTGGATAAAATTAAAACAAATGGTAAGTAGTAAAAATAAACAATATCGACTGCAAATTCAGCGATGGAAATAACAAGATGATCGCATGAACCTAACGACGGCCAGGATTATTAAATATGTATTAATGTCAGCTATGCCGAGGGCCTTTTTTCTTACTCTAGACAGGCTGACATATTTGTTGTATCCAGGAAATCGACTGATCTTTGTTTTTAGTCAAGCTGTGTTGTGCTACAGGCAACTGGTGCCAAATATATTACACCTATTTAATCGACTTGGGTTTTTTAGTTTCCTCTAAATGAAATTGAAGCTTTGTGTAGAATTACCTCTTCGTTAAAGCATCGGCCTTTCGAGATCAGTTTTACGTCTACCCTGTCGAAGATGAGAACTTTGTCTTTCGACTCAGAGATACATTTGGCTCGTCACGCAATCTTCCTCCCGAACGAAAACGAGCCGGAATTTACCGTGCATAGTATACCGTACAGCGCTCTCAAGTCTCACGCATTTCGATGCAATCTCACGCTCTCACGCCGACACGAGCATTTCTCACGCATCGGTACTTTTCTCTTAGGTACCTCCCAGGGGTACCTCTAATTTGCACTCATGAATTCCAAATTCGTTCCTTCAATGGCACTAAACTTCGGCCGTTCGTGTGCGACCAATTTTCTTGTTTCTTCAGGACTTTGGCCGTTTTTATGCTAGAGACGTTAAAGTCGTCTGAGACGTTAAAGTCGTCTCGAGACGACTTTAACGTCTAGTATAAAAACGAGAAATAAGACAGACGCATTTAACGTCTGACGACTTTAACGTCTCGTTTTAAGTGCGTCGTTGAGACGCACTTAACAGACGACTTTAACGTCTCAGACGTTAAATGCGTCTAGTATAAAAACGGGACGCCCTAACTTGGACGCATTTAGCCCTGAGTCCTTTGTTAATCTGCACTTCGTTCCTTCCTTGTTCTCTTACAAGCCATGAGTCGAGGCTAAATCTAGTTCCTCGTCCATCGCCAGAAAATGCTGATTTCTAGACTGATTTCTATTACAAAAAAATATTTGCATCTGTCCTTCCAGGCGACGTCGAGACATAAATTTGAGAAGCTGCAATTCCGCCACGTTTATTTGCTCATATATTCGTGTGTTAACGTTTATTTGGTGCCGAGTTTGCTCGTGCCCAGTGTCTTCCGATAATAGAACCTAGTCATTTTTTCATCTTGTTTTTGTCCGTTAGTTTGTCTACTTTTATGCATCCGTTTTTATACCAGACGGCTTTAACGTCTCAGACGTCAAATGCGTCTTGACGACTTTAACGTCTCTAGCATAAAAACGGCCTTTCACATGTTAGTGTATGAATTACAGGCTGGCTGACAATAATAACATTGGCTTACTTAGCAGGCAGCATGAAAAACCTAAAATTGCTGACTCAACGGTACATTTCCAGCGATTTGAGAAGTGTAAATTTCAACGTGAATGATGTGTATTTCCAGAAATAAGGCTTACT
>NC_090892.1:52695327-52712827 GCF_036669925.1 Montipora capricornis | reverse complement strand
GTCTCTGAGATTATAACTATACATTTATATTCAGATTCAAATCGGGGTATCTAATCCAATGGGAATACGAAACTAATGGGATAATTAAACCATCATGCTACCGTTACAGCCAATACTAAAAAAAACTCTTCATTGTGTAAAACACATACAAGCGATCTCACGACGATCATATCTTCGTCCCAAACAAGCCCTGTAGGAATTGAGCTTTTGTTTTCTTTTGCAAACATTTTCTCTTATTTAATAGGTTAACAAACACATTCATAGCTACTTAACTGACCACTTTCCACAGGGGCTTTTCCAAGCCATGGAAACTAAATCAGTAGACCTTATTCATAAATGGCGGTCACATTTGTTTATAACTCTTTTGTCCACATTGAAGTGCAAATTAGCGTACCAAGCCTCATTTTAGAGCAAGAATTCCTTTCAATTTACTGTATGGTATCGAGACCTGGTAGGCTAATTTGCACTTGGACAAAAGAATCATAAATTGACTTCCATTTATGAATAAGGTCTATAACAAACCAGTAAAGGAACTCTTAAATCCCAACCGGACGGAGGTAAACCAGTTGGCTATATTTTTACAAGTACAGCCGAGAAGTTGAACCAGGGACTTCATGCACCAGGATCAAATATAAGGAGTGGTCAGGACGGGTCCTGAACTCAGGATACTCGGATCGCAACTGGGCGGCACTGCCTCCACTCATGGTTACGTAATTCCATTCATGGTATGGAAGGAAACCGATGAAAGAAATGATAAAAAACTTACCTTCCCCATTTCTGCCCTTCCTCCAAATGCTCCTTGGGGATTTTTTTGCGCGCGCCACAGAAAGAACGCAATGAATATCAATAAGAATACTGCTATTCCCAGGGACGTTCCGATGGCAACATAATCAACCGTACCGAGGTTTCCAGCTGGAAAGAGAGATTAGAGAGTAAACCTTTTTTAAATAACGAGATTCTGTGAGATGCAAAAGAATGAAAATTAGAGAATTAAAAACAATTGAAAGATAATCATGCAAAAAAGGAAGGCTGGGGTTGGGTTCGCTGTTGTTGTGAGTGTTTAGTCTGATGAATTCCGCGTCGTAATCGTTCTTCCTGAAGTCGTCGTCTAATGATTTCTAGGTGGTAGGAGAGTATGGAAACACGGCTGTGACATCACGAATTTTGATTGGTTGTATGCTGTCAGACGCGCGTTTTGATTGGCTGGTAGGAAATATGAGCGTGTATCAAGAAAATCTGTTTCAATCAAGAATTTTCCTTCATTTTTTTCCTTCATTTGTCGAATTATCTTTGAGAAATATTTTATAAACACAATAGAGTACTTTTTTTCCGTGTTTCCATAGCTTCACCTAAACACTCGGGGAAGTAGGGAGAATTCTCGACAGTTATCCAAACCCTCGACTGCGTCTCGGGTTTGCGTAAAAAAAAGTCACTGCTTACGAGCCAGAAGGCCCATGAGACCGGCGCTTATCTCTGGTTTCCGTAGCATGAAGCGACTAGGAGTATTTATACTCCCCCCTGGATGGGATGCTAGTCCATCGCAGGGTTACCCCCAGCATTTCGCCGGTACCCATTTATACGCCTGGGTAGAGAGAGGCACCGTGAGAGTAAAGGGCCTCGTGAGTTACTTGGACATTTCTCTTATAAATCTTTTGCTAACGGAGCCAAAATGCTTTACACAAGAAAACTACGATTTTTTCTACGCTTATCTTTTGATGATTTGATGTTGAAGTACTTGTCGTTTGTATTATTCATATCTTCTACCCGAGTGAGCGTGCGGTATGTGACGTTGTGAATATGTTTATTCTTTTCCTAGGTCCTTTTTCACTACCACGAGCGCAAAAAGCAATTGATTGTAAAGTGTGGAACGTTAGAAGAATTAATAACAGAAGCAAAAGTATAATTCGTGGTTGACGCGGACTCCATAGTGTTTCTCCAACGATTATGCAAAAAATGAATGCGAAAAGTTGATGTGAAGTCATTGAACGAAATTAATGACCGTGAGAATTATTTTTGATCTGCGCTTTGTGAGTTCAAAGTTTCAACTGAAATCACTTTCGGATACTAATGTATCCTAGGGGGAGGGATGTTTAAGCAATAGAGGAGGTTTTCCGTGTTTCTATAGCCTCATCTAAACACGAGGGCGAATTGGGAGAATTCGAGACAGTTATGCAAACCCTCGCTGCGTCTCGGGTTTGCATAACTGTCGAGAATTCTCTCAATTCCCCCAAGAATATCAAAATATCAATATCAATCAAAACGCGCGTCTGACAATACAAACCAATGAGCATTCGTGTGATGTCACAGCCGTATTTCACATTTGACAACTGCTTGTAAATACGTAAAGTCAACAACCCATGCAATTAACGGTGTTGGGTCTTCGGTGTTCGGTCTTACAACCGTGCGAACTTTGCAAGGAGGCGTGACTGTCAATCAAATTTGCTCTCCCTGATTAGCGGATAATTTGTAACACACTTTGTCAGGTGACCACGGTAAGGCGCGTCGCACTGTAATACAGTTCTGTTTCATAGATCAACGTTAAGTTGACCCACTAATCAGTATACACTAAAGCTTAACTGATGAGTGGGTCAACTTCATGTTGATCTACGAAACAAAACTGTATTAATTTGTACTCAAATCAAGGGCACCCAACGAGCAAATTATGCCAAAAACCTTTGACATGTTTGAGAGGCATTTCAAGGCGCCTTGTAATGTATAAAGACTGTCTAACGAAATGTTTTTACCACCTAGAAGAATTTGATCTGTTCGGATATCTTAGCTGAACATTGAATTGTCCGAGAATTTTAGGGGACGATATCTTCGTTTCAGAAATTGCTGCGGAACGTTACCTTCTAAGAAGTTCCAACAGAACCATTTGCACATCCGAAACTGCCAGCATTCTCGCCACCAGAGCCTTGGATTGACACAAGGCTCTGGGAAACTCTATCTAGGAGAACATGCGCAGTAGGGTTCTTGTAGCCAAAAATTGCCTATTTGAACATTACAGCGCCTGCTCACTCCTCGTGCTAACATGAATGCACCAATCGGAGACGCTTTTGTTTGTTCATCACGAAAACCAATGAGAAGACAGCTCTGGGGTCGAGATTGAAACTGCCAGGTGACCTTTTTAAAGTGCTACTATGATCAAAAAATCACTTTCTTATTTCTTCAGATTTTGAAAATGTGATTGCTTAACACTTGACTGACAAAATTTTGAGCTTTGATTTTTACGCGCAAATTGTTTACTTTGAGTGTAAGTTTTTGACTTCACGGTCCGCCATTACTCCCGTTCCAAACTGACCGACTGGACCACAGAGAGTTGGATCTAGGGAAAAATGACGTCATTTACTCACTAGCTTGAAATTTCAGCGTGTAAACGCAACTTATTATATATGCAAAACACGAGTTTAAAAGTCTGAAAGCCCGAAACTCCCGTGCTGCATATTCAGCATATTAATTCAGCCGCGTACACATGCATTGAGTCCATCGAGTCTTTGACGTCATTTTCTCTTCAATCCAGCTCTCTCAAGATTTTAAAGTTAGTAATGGCGGACAATTAAATAGGAAAATTCCGGTTAAAATATACAGGTGTCTTTTTTAAATCAAGGCTTAGAACTTGGGTCACTTATTGTTTGGTTAACATTGTTTTGAAATTCAAATAAAAAAAAATTAATTGTTTGGTAAGTTTTTAGTAAGTTCCTACTTTTTCCTGGTTACGAATCTTTTAGGGTGGATAGCTTTCACGGTTAACCGTTGAAAAATTGGCATTTTTACGGCTAACGGTTATTTTTTTTTCTGGCATGCACGGTTAACTTACATGACAAAGACTGACTTCCCTCGTTGAAAAATACACTTTCTGTTTTTTTGCTATTGGGGTTCTCTGTGTTAGGTAGTAGGGTCAAAGTACAAATATCGAATAGAATAAGTCATCGGTCATCACAATGCGACTTACATTTTTGTCAAGATCTCCAGCTGACAGTTATTTAGGACTTGTTTGTCTCGTCAGACAACAGCGCAAGCCGAGCGGGACGGAATGTCAGAGGGTGGAGAGTCTCTTAATAGTTCGAAATACTCCCTATTCCACTTTTCAAAATTAAAAAAAATCACCCAAAATGCTTTTAGTTTGTTTTCATGGCTAACGGTTATTTTTTTGATCATTTTCACACCTAACGGTTAACTTTTTTGGACGTTTCACGGCTCACGGTTGACCCCATTAAGACCTCTTCGAAGAGTACTTGTGTATAAAACAGTGATATGGAATGTTGAATCGTTTCCAAATAAAATTAAGTTCTTCCGTTTACTTCTCATTCATACTTAGAAAATTCCAACAATGAAGTACATTATCATACAAGCCCATCATTTGGCGTAAATCAAGTAGCTACGGAGCTTCCACATCGACACCGTCAATGCCGCCGGATCTAGACTATCATAGCCTGCGAGCAGGCAGTCTCTCTCTGCGGTAGGATCCCCAACCCCAGTCCCTGGCTAAGCCTATCACTGTTTCATTGGCTGACCCACTGCATGCTTTGGCATGCTTCAATGGCGTTAATCAAGCACGTCGCATCTTCAGCTTAAACTTGATAAAACACTGCTGTTTATTTTGATAGAATTTTCTGAACCCTGGATATGAAATGTTTGTATTTACATCGAAAATTTATATCGTCAACGTGATCATACTACCATTAACTGTGGGCCGTAAAAGAACCCGCACACTTGACGTAAAGAGTAGGGCATGTAGTTCCCGGTGTTGTGGTCCGGTCTTTCTGGTCTGGATAGGGTAGGGTGGAGCACCTCGCATAGGACCTCGAGTCCTGTTCGTGCTCCTTCCCTCTGGGCAGGTTTGCCCAGTAGAAGAGACAAACCAGATGTCTCGTAAAACAAAACAAAACAAAACAAACATTAATGATAGCGCAATATCAAATTACGTCGTGTGAGGCAAGTCATGGATTGTTGACGACGCTAGATATTGAAGCAAAAAGCCACGAATTTGTTAGTGTGTTAAAGAGCTTCCGCAATCAGATCTGTACTAAAAATGTAGCCAAAAATGAATTAAAACCAAGCCCCATATACAGACAAAACGAACTTTACTTAAATTTGTTTTGCCTTTCACTTAAAAAAAAAGAGGTGGCAAATTTTGACCTAATTTAACCCTATGGTTTGATTAATCAGAGGTTTTTTTTTCTTCCATCGGTTAGCCACAACTAACACCTTCTTTGATGCTATGCCAATCTTTTGCAGCGTTGTCTCAACTATAACATTAACGACTGTCGTAGACTGCAGTTAGAGGCTTATATAATGAAACGAAGCGGACTTCCGACCAAGGGAGAGAGAACCTGTTTGCATGATTCCTTTCATTTCTGGCCTGTTACTTGCATATCCCGAGAAACGCTCCAAAAGATAGAGACAAAATAGGATAAGGCAATTTCCATACTCTTTTATGCCAAGCGGCATGCTCCCTAAACCCTATACCGACACTAGTGCCCTCACTGAGTTAAGATAAAAATGATCAATATTAGTACTTATCACTTTTCAAGTTTGATTGCCGGACTCTAGCATCACAAGTGTCAGAGCTTCCTTTTATTTGTGAAAAAACTTTTGTGTTTACTCCTCAAAGGCTTGTGATTGGCATAATCGCGACTTGGCATGTAAATGTTTAGGTCGATGAACTGCAGTTGCCCTTTTGTGGGCATTTTATCGATAAGGATTAAAATCAAAAGAACTGGTTTAATAAATCAGAGATCCTTTGAAAGACCTAATGGATCCGTGGTTACTGAGTGCAAGTGTTTTTGTTAATTGTGTTTTAAGTTAATTTTTGCGTGTCGTTAAAGTTAGATCACGCACTACTGAACATTAAAATTTTAAAACTTTGAAACCAAGGCAAAACTAAAAGTTCTAAACGTGTCGAAGAAGAAACCATCACGGATTTCCGCTTCAGGTAAACGAAAACCGTTTCATCGCACGAAAGCCGTTTAAACAACTTGGGCAATATTTGCGCATTTGTTAACCGTGAAGCTGACATTTGAGGGCTAAAAAAATCATCATTAGAACATTGCAAACGCTTACTTACCACACGAAACCCCAATAATGTGCTGAGTGATCAAAAAGCAGATGAAGAATGTGGACGACGTTGAGAAATACATCGCAAAACGTTCTCGGGAACTGAAGTGTTTATCACCGGCCGATTCTTTCTTCAACTGAGCGCATTTAAATCCGGATATGTTATTCAAAAGACTTGTGATTGGTTCTCTTTAGTACACCGCTCAAACAAAGAGGAAAATAAAATATTCATTACCTCAACTTGGTCATGCAGATCATAATTTTTCGTTTCATTAATGTTTGCAAAGCAGTGATCGAAAAGAAGATGAACATGAGCATATTTATTTGTTTGGAACTTCGAACAATGTCCAGGGAAGGCTTTGATCTCGGTAGGAAGAGCAGCAACCAAGCAGACGAAATTACTATGGTTACTGATCGAATGATCCTTGATCCCCTGACTGAATCGTATGATCGTATTTTCCTCGGTCAGATGACGTGAGGTGACTATGTTTTTGTTTTGTTAACAGAATGAGATCACACGTGAAGCTAGTGGTGGATGTAGCGGCAAGTCATGGAAATAGGACATAGGACATTGGATCATATGCATCATCATTTTATGAAAGTCCCAACCTTATCGTGCTGTGAACAACAGCTCTGCAGACTGGACCTTTGACTTTCCCGGCGTTCATTTTGCCAGCTGCTTCATGCTGTACAAAGCTTACAAAGAATGGTCTTCATAGCACAACGGTTACAATTATTTTTCAAAAGTACAACCACACTTCTGAATGGAAGGAACATGTTTCGATGCTTCAAATATCATCATCAGTCTTAGTAAGTATAACAGTAAACTTTTATGAGATGATCCGAAGATAGAACTTTCAATACTCGATGATTCTCAGTTATAGATTAAATGTTCGTTACAAGCAGATAAATTCAAACTAACCAAAAAATATTAGAGAAAATAATATTAGAGAAAACACAACGGACATAACGATAAATAAAACTGAGTTTAAGACTGCAGACTGCAGACTGCAGACCAGGGGTAAAATGCAGACTGAGGTTATAACGTAACTGTTGAAAAAGCGCAAACGGCCTTAGAAATGCTAGCCTTAGGCCTAATTAGGCCCAAAACAATATTTAGACTTAACTGTTAGCATTTCTAATGGGTTTGGGCTTTTTCAACAGTTAAATTATAACCTCAGTCTGCATTTTACCCCCGGTCTGCAGTCTGCGTTTTACACTGACCGGTTTAAAAGTCTTGAAAGTGTAATGCTGAACTGACATCATCAACTTGTTTGTTAAGTTCGGGTTTCAACTGCTCAACTGAAAGCTTTCCCGCCTGATTTTAAGTTTATAAAAAGACGCAGCATCATGAATAACATTGAAACAAGAGTCATCACAATTATCCTGACAATTCTTAGAAAAAGTGAGATGAAAGAAATGTTTATATTTAGAAAAACTTAGATCTTTGAAAATATTGGAATAAGGTGCTCAGCCTCATTTATAGTTGTGTAAAAATGGCCGTTGGTTAACGAACGTAGCGAGCACCACAGCCCGCAAAAGCAAAGATTTCTACTGACAACACATGATTTGAGAAAACCAGGAGTAAATCCTAGGGACTAAAAAATGTTGCACAGTTGGAATGGAGCTAGAGAAAACTACTCTAACATTTAAATGCTTACAACACTTGCTGATACAAGAATTTTCTTTCCAGTATAAAGATAAATAGAAACCAATGTAAGGGAGTTTGTAAAAATGGCAGTTAGATACATCATACTTGGACTCTTCTTTTGCTGTAACATTTCTAACTAAAGATAACTTTAACTGACTTCATTGGTAGTGTCAATGGACCAACTAGGAAACATATTACGTTTCAACTGACTAGTACAAATTTGTAAGCCCTCTCGATGAGCCGAGTTTTTATTAATCCTAATTTGTATACCAAAATGGAGTAAAACTGAAATGATTTGTAGGTCTTTGTAAGTGGACCGGTGCAAGTCCTTTTGCAAAAAACAGAAGTGATACGAATATTGATTGCTACTTGATCTCTGCTTGGATGCATCTAAAAATGACAACTCGTTTGTTTCTCTTTCCATTGTAAACTTAATGTTGGGATGGCATGTGTTAATTAAGCGGTATTGAAAAGACATATCTGCATCATGAGAGCCTTGAAAACAACAAATAATATCATCTACAGTATCTTCGATAATGTAATACTTTAGGACCGATGTATTTATCCGACCAAAGCTTTTTCATAATGAGCCATGACTTGAAGAAATTGGCTGATACAGGGTCTAAAGGTGAACCCATGGCGACTCCATCTATTTGATCGCAAAAACAACCATTGAATAAAAAATGAGTGTGGTAAGTAGCAAAATTGAAAAGTTCTTTTAGTTGAAGTTTCTTTAGTTTTAGATCAGAATTCATTTTACCATCCAATATAGCGTTGACAGCTAAATGACCCAAATCAATGGTCTCAGATCAAGGGATATTTGTAACTGAGGCTTGTGACATCACAGGAGACTAGAAACTTGTCACCGAAATCCAGCTGTTCAATTTCTTGGAGAAAAGAGAACGTATCTATTGCACAAAACTCTGAAGAGATGTGGGGTTTAAGTAAAGGACAAACAGATACTTGGGTTTAAATTGAGCTTGCGTACTTGCTTTTCTGGACAAAAGTGCTGAAAGGAGGTAGCTGGTTCACTGAATCAGAAGGGTAAATTTCATGCACTATCGATGTTCGAAGAGACCGGTTTTCTTAAGTTAACGTACAAATCGCTGTAACTTACCTTCCCTGCGTATTATATTCCAATTTTTGAAGTTTAGTGTCATCATTCAAACAAATCAGACATAGTATTATTGTAAACCATCTTGTCAAGTCTTTCCCCTTTATTTGGTTTCAGGATAATGATGCTCTTGTATTGTTCCAGTATTTTCAGTATCTTTTGTTTCTTTAAGTCATTCATTGAAGGCTTAAAAGAGTTGACATAAGCTGTATCTCTTTCTGGACTTCACTGGCCTTGGTCTTATTCGAACGACCTGAGAGATTACTCTTGAGATCATCATGGAGGAGCCCAAATATCGTGAATATGTGACTCTTGCTTATATGTGGAGGTTTTATAGCTAAGGTAAGACCAAGTTTCAAAATATCAAGGGGTGAAGTTCTTCTTCGGAAAGCTTATAAGACGAGATAACAACTGTTTTCATTGTATTCATAGTTATTTTACGGATCGTCATCTAAAATTTTACTAGAGTTAAACTCACTATGGCTGATGATGATGTTTGAAACATCGAAACATGTTTCTTAAAGGGGCTAGGTCACGCAATTTTAGGCAATTTCAGCACTGATCGAATGGTCATAGAATTAACTAAAATATCAAAATAACTCTAAGAAAACACAGGGAAGCCAAGAAGGGACACGGATGGACACAACTGGAGAGGATTGAAATGGATTGAATTTGGGTAAATTTGAAAAATGTCGGCCCACCTTTTTTCAAGTTTATATCAGTCTATATCAAAATGTCATTTACACAGCTGGAAAATCATTCTCAGCTGTTATGTGGCCGTGATTTTGCAGATGAAAGACTCTTGCTCTGCCAATTTGACGTTTAGAGCTCATAATTAACAAAATTAAACAAAATTACCTAAAATAGCGTGACCTAGCCCCTTTAAATTCAAAAGCCGTGTGTTTGAATTTTTACAAATAATTGATACAAACGCATTTTTTGTTAAAAAAATACACCTAATTAGAAGAAGAGACGTGACTGATTACAGTGTAATGTGAAGTGCTAGGTTTCTACCCCATATGAACCATGTGAGCGTTAGCCCTACTGATGGAAATGGGCCCACAGAGAAAAACTCTGACCAGGGTGGGAATTGAACCCACGCCCTTGGTTAGATCATCACTGCTCTACCGACTGAGCTACAACTAGAAGAAGCACGCCCCAATTTTGACATCCAATACGAAGTGTCATTTTAAGTCTAAGCCTTGGCTACCTATTTCCAACAATAAGGTGATGGTAAAGCTTTATAACTTAGCGTTATTTTTTTTGCTTTAGGTAAATGCAACCGTTTATCCTCACTTGAGGAGCAGCATTTGTTGAGGACACTTTGTGACGTTAATTAACAATTAGACCCGTGGCCCTTGAGGGCGAAGGGTCTAATTGTTTTAGTTATTAACAAACTAGTCGTACAGAAAAGGCAATAATAAAGTTAGCAAATGCAAGTTGAAGAACTATTTATTTGGGAATAAAACGAAAGAGAGTGTCACGCTTTTCGCTACTCGAGGACTATTACTAATAGTCCTCTAGTAGCGTAGCCAATCAAAATGCAGGATTTGCATTAGTCCACTTGTTGGGTGATACTAATTGTCTGTATTACGAGACACGAGTGATGCTGAATTTGGCCGGGGGCTCGAAAGGTAACTGTGGGCTTCTAATGGAAAAGGATTACAATACCACCATCGTTCATTTTAGAAGGGAATCCGTTTTATAGTTGTCTAATTTTACTGTCAGGCAATTTCGTAAAGGTATCCGCAAGTCCCCATGGCAACATGGCAACATGGCTTACAGCACTGCCAAAAGACCTTCTAAATACTCCGTTTTTAGATAATGTCTTAATCACTGATTCAGTTACTTAGTTCTTTTTCTAAAACTTCGAAGACCCTAATACGTAGTTTGCTAAAAATTTATCAGATTCAACTTGAATTACTTGTGCGATAAGTAAATTCTACTCAATAGTTTTTTTTTCTCGATTTTCTTAAAGAATACGAAGAAACGAATTTTACTTGTATACCTAAAATCAGGGTGGATTACCGAGGTAAGTGTCGAAATATTGCTCTCCACATCTAACATAATATATTTCCGATTTTCTCAATTTTAGATACCATTTTTATTTTCTGCCATCCGTTTTGAGTCACTTGCTGACTCGTGGCATATACCTTACGCACGAGCCCTCAGCTGAAAAGTCTTTCAAGCCTCCTACAACGATATTGGCTACAACTCTCCTGGTAGGAATCCTTTTTTTCTCGGCTTCGATCCTGGTTTCGCTAAGACACATGAAAGCCGAGTTCCTTCTTTTCACGGTCTTAGTTTAACATGCGTATTATATCTTGACCAATCTATCAAATACAACATGTACGTTTATACCTTCATCACAGTAAATGATATTCGGTGATGTCTAGTTCAAATTTCTATAAAGTGTAACGACGCGAGGGTGACGCTTTCATTTTTCTCTCAAAGCTCGACGATATGTTCTAAGTAGAAGTTTGCAATCTGACTAATTCAGGTGATGTTTTTAGCATATCCATTTTGGCACCGTCAGGGCTGGGCATCCATTGCATTAAGGTAGACTAGACCTGTTTCTGTGTCATGATCTCGAGGCTCGTTCACCACTCCATTCCTGTCTCTTTCCTCTTCACAGGGCAAAGTTTTTCAAAATAGCATATTGACGGACAGTGCTAACAATGTGGTACACACCATTTTCTGCACAGAATCATAGGAACTCGACTTGAGTGCGGCCCACTGGTTAGGGCGCTGGCCTAGAGATCCGGATACTGGGTTCAACACTGACCCGTTCTGAACACTCCTTGAATTTGATCCTGGTATTTCAACCTCTCGACTGCACTTGAAAGTATGCAACTAGTTAGTCAACCGGCCAGTTGGAGATTCTTAAATAGCCGAATTGGTCTGTTAATTCTGTTCTTTCATTGATTTCATTTCGCTGATTGGCCCTGAAGAGCCACTATGGGAAGTGGTCTGTTAGGTATGTATGTATGTGCAAACTTACATTTTAAGGCTCGCGACCCCCCAAGGCTTTTGGAGATTGCGCTAGTATGTCCAGGGAAGGCTTTGATCTTGGTAAGAAGAACAGCAACCAATCAGACGAAATTACTATGGTTAATGATTGAATGATCCTTGATCCCCTGATCCGATCGTGTGATAGTATTTTCCTCTGTCAGGTGACGTAAGGTTGTTGTGTTTTGATCACACAAGAAGCCAGTGGTGGATGTAGCGGCAAGTCATGGAGAGGACATCGTCGTCATTTTATGAAAGTCGCAACCTTATTTAGCTGTGCAAAAGAGCTCTACTAATTGGGCAGACAGGATTTTATTCCCGGCGTTCATTCGGCCTGCTTCATGTTCTCAACAAAGCTTCAAGCGAACAATGGTCTTGATAGCACAACGGTTACAATTATTTTTCAAAAGTACAACCACACTTTTGAATTGAAGGAACAGGTTAGGATGTTTCAAACATCATCAGTCATAGTAAGCATAAAAGTTAGCTTTCATAAGATGATCCGTAGATAGGACTTTCAATACTCGATGATTATAGATTAAATGTTCGTTACAAGCAGATAAATTCAAACTACCCAACAATATTAGAGAAAACACAACTGAGATGACGACGTCTAAAAAGTCTAAAAGTGTAATGCCGAACTGACATAAGGGTTTCAACTGCTCAATATGAAAACTCTCCTTTATTTTAAGTCGCTAGAAAGAGGTAGCATCATCAATAACATTAAAACTAGAATCATCACAAAATATATCCTGACAATTCTAAGAAAAAGTGAGATGAAAGAAATGTTTATATTTTAGAAAAGCTGTGATGTTTGAAAATATGGTAATTCTTATCCCGAAAAGGGTGATCATTTAATGCCTGTTGGTTAACCAATGTAGCGAGCACCACAGTCCGCAAAAGCAAATTTGTTCAGAACACGTGTTTTGAAAAAACTCGGAGTAACTAAAAGTGTTGCACAGTTTGAATGGAGAGAAAACTACTAACATTTAAATGCTTGCTACACTTGCTGATAAAGGAATTTTCTTTCCAATATAAAGATAAATAGAAACCAATGTAAGGGAGTTTGTAAAATGGCAGTTAGATACATTATATTTGGACGCTTCTTCCGCTGTAACATTTCTAACTGAAGATAAGGGACCGACCATTTAACTCTTGAGGGGGAGAGTGGGTGATTTCTGGTCAGCAAGTTTTTTTTTTTCTGGCAGCCTTGGTGGGCAGCATATTTTTTTCCCTCCTAAATGCTCTGCAGGAAATTTTTTTTCTCTCCTCATTTCTCTGCAGGATTTTTTTTTTCCTCCTAAGCTATACAAAATCATTCTTGTATAGCTACATGTTTCCGGAATGTCATTCTTTAGAATCATTTAATATTACCTATTATTATATGGCTAGTGTTTCTGGCAGATATAACGCATGCTGTGATTGGCTAAGAGCAGCTAAGCGCCAGGGCATTATTCTCCCATATTTTAATGGGACATTTTTAGTGAGTGCTTAACCCATTGACTCCTGGGGATTCCCCATTGACGAGTAAAATCGTCTGGTGTGAGACAAAGTGAAATACTAAGTATGGCCGGTCTATGGGTGAAAGGGTTAAAGTGCTATTATTAGTTTGACTTTCTTTTTCTTTATTTGAACCAAAACAAGTGATTAATCATCACCTCCACCATGCTTTGCTTTGCCTTGCTTTGGCTTTTAGAACAAAGTATCAAAGTTGAAGCTGGTGGCTCGAGGAGTAAACTTTGCAAAAAAGTTAGGTCAAAAAGACTATAATGGTATTTGAGTATTATTGTAGAACAAATTTGCCTATGTCATTAAAGTCATTAAATCAATGGGAATCCAAACATGAGGATGCAGTTTGCTCAGGAGGGGTCTTCCCTATAAAAATCGCAGGCCACTTATTGGAATTTTTTTTAAAGCAACCCTTAAAGGTAACAGAACCTTGTTTTGTGGACGGAGGCTAAAGAAATCTGACCCCTTAGAGGAACCAGTTCTAAAGTGACAAATGACTGACATTTTATAATTCATAAGTAAAAGTTATTTGCTCGTGTACCAAATTGTCCTACAGTTCCAGTCATTTTTCAGATTGATAGCCTTAAATGTACTGCAGCAACTCTGGCAGCTGTTTGGTCACAGCATCATAAGCAGTACAAATCCACAATTTTTTCTCCAAAAAGGAACAATAAGAACCCCTGTCTTTTTCGTAAGGGAGTCCCCCTTGCGGCAGTTTGTTTACTTTACCACCATTGTTTAATACTATCCAAGGACTAAAGCAAGGATGGAAATAGATTATAGTTTGAAAAAAATATGCCCACTTTTTTTTACTTCTTACACTTACTGCATTCAACTTTAATTTATTCATCCTTGGAAATGGTAGGAATGATTAGTATTCTTTAAAGCAATTGCTAAAAGTTCATTGCACCTAATGTTGAAATATTTTTTACATATGGAAAGGTAACAGGAGTTATTTCTGTGAAGTCTTCTCCAGAAAACTCCAACATGGGATTACGCCCCTTTCAAATGTAGCTTTGTATGCTTTTGCTCAATGACTTTGAGCAATTATTACAGAAATATGAAGTTATGGAGTTTTTTAAAAGTTAAATCTAATGGAAGGGGATTAAAATTATTGAAACCACTGTGTTGCAACCAGAGTCCACAAAGAGGGGTTAAATAATTTATTGCACTGGAAGTATTTAGTAGGCCAGCATGAAATTTGTTTTGGATGATGACACTGAATCAACTTCAACAAGTTTTCTAAACTTTGAAGATACCTAATTTTATATCCTCCTGCTGTTTTATTGCTGGAAGATAAAATCAATTCTTGATTAATTATTTTTGTTGTCACATTAACCCATCACAATGTGATGAAAGTGTATTATGAGAAACTTGTGGCACAACAAATAGTTGATTATATTGAACTCAATCAATCCTTGAAGCAAACGATCTCTGGATTCCGTAAAGGCCATTCAACCACTACTGTCTTATTGCGTATTAGAGATGATATTATCAGGGCCATGAAAAAGGGCGAACTTACCTTAATGGTGTTAGCCGATTACTCGAGAGCATTTGACACCGTGTCGTATTCTGTTATCATACAAAAGATGTGGAACATGGGTTTCACAAAGCCCTTTTTGTCCTGGATGACAAACTACCTTTGCGATCGCCGTCAGTACGTGCACTGAATTGACGACAAGAAATCGACTCTGGAATGTCTTCAGTTTGGTGTTCCCCAAGGATCTATTTTGGGCCCATTGTTATTTAACATCTATACTGCGGATCTGCAGGACAACCTCAACAACAACTCAATTTCGTGCTTCCAATATGCTGACGATACC
This sequence comes from Montipora capricornis, assembly GCF_036669925.1. Classification (NCBI taxonomy): domain Eukaryota; kingdom Metazoa; phylum Cnidaria; class Anthozoa; order Scleractinia; family Acroporidae; genus Montipora; species Montipora capricornis. The sequence goes on along the minus strand of NC_090892.1, from coordinate 52,697,664 downwards.
ACCCTGTATAAACAGTCCACCGTTAATGAACTCGTGCAAAATGTTGCCGACTTTAATAACTCTCTCAGAAACATGGCCAGCTGGTCTAACAAATCAAATCTTGCCCTTAATCCAGTGAAAACCAAACAGATGGTGCTGTCAACAAACCAACTGGCTTGAGTCCACGATCTTAATAATCAGACTACACAATTGGAAATCTCGAATCGCCAGTTGGAAAGAGTGAGTGAAACAAAGTTACTGGGAATAAAACTTCAAGAGAACTTAAAATGGAATGATCATGTCAAGTTAATGAGCTCACATTGTTTTTATCGCGTTTCTAATTCTTCCCGTGACAGAGAGAAAAGAGACCGGTAGAGAAGCAGGCTGTAGGGGGAACATTTAATAGTTGAGTGGGGGAAGGAAAAAGTTTTGCCGCAAATATTTAATCAGTGTTTCAAGCAATGCAAAACCCTCTGCGAGAGTAGAACAAACACGTAGGTGAAACTTGCGGGAAACAAGTGAACGCTTCTAACCGCGTAATCAAACAAACATATTTCAACTCGATGGCTCTTTAACTACGCAAATGTTTAATAAAAAGGTTTTACAGCCGGTTTATGTTCACAAATAAAGCCGTGGATGGCGTGGGGAAGAGGAGACGTTGGCGAACTGACATATAAGCGTTGGCGAACTGACATTAGACGTTGGCGAACCGACTTCATACGTTAGCGAACAGGGGCCGGTTGCTGGAAGCCTGGTTAGCGCTAACCATTGGTTAAGCGATATCAAAACCTGTAGGTTTCCATGGCATTTAACGCTGGTTAGCGCTAACCATGCTTCGAGCAACCCGGGCCAGGTCGTTGGCGAACTGACACGTTGGCGAAACGACCGGTATTCCTACGATTTCCTATACACATACACACTTAATCACTTTTGAGATCAGTCAAAAAGCACGGTTATATATGTACTAGGGAGGCATCTCGGTCATTTGTGTCTTTAAGTTGTACAATCTTTTGCAACTCCTTAAACAGAAGAATGGCTCCAATACATTTGCATTGGTACTGGTACATGTAGGTTGAAGGGCTAGATGTCAACTTTTCTAGAGATGATCATGAACTAATATTAATTTCCTTTGTTCACTATTGCAAAAAATAAGTTCATCTCAAACTACTTTATTACCATTGTATAATTCTGGCTTTATTACTCATGCGCTGTAAGCGCATGGGGGTATAAAATGCCCTCCGTTTCTTGTTTTCCGTGTAACATTAGTGCATGGAAATTTATGCTTGCATACATTTACATACATGACTGTAACTTTACATGGGGCGGGGGGTAGGGGATTATTCAAAACAATATTAATAGCTGCTCAAAAATGTATTGTTGAGTCAGAAAGATTAATAGAAAGACTTGAAAAGAAGTATTAGAGTCTTAAAATGTATGTATGCTTGGAATATCAGTCCATTTTGCATGACAAAATAAACAGTGCGTGTTTGAAGAAATCAACCATCCCTCTCATGTTTCAAGCCCTTAAGTAGACTTGCCACAATTCCACCTCACGAGAATCCCGGGAGAAAATGTTTTGGCGAGCGAAGCGTGATTTTTCGGACGCGAATCTACAAGAGACGAAGGACTTTTGAAAGTCTAGCCCTTAATTTAGATGTGTCATTTTCTCTTGGATGTGCATGGTCGCGTCCGAATCATCAAACTTTGTGATTGCAGTCGCGGTCGTACGGCCCGGGTCGTACGGATCGAGCTGTCAGAATAAATCTTTTTCGATTGTGGAGCCAAAGGTAAGTTGTTGACATTAAAGACAAAATTATTATTATTTTTTCTAATTTGTTTTACAAATAAACACTTTGCACGAGAGCGGGGATCGACATAAAGGTCATTCAAACTGATCTCCGTCAAAATGCCGGTCATCTTAGCTCCTCGTAATCTTTGAGATACCTCAGGGACCGGTCGTTATTTATGTAGAGGGGGTGGGGGGGGGGAGGGAAAAATATTTTGATAGATGAAATTTTTTGCCAGGCCCTCCCTCCTTAGGTCTAAAAATGGCAAGTAGCCCCCCATCTTAATTCAATATTTCATTGATGACCCCCCCCCCAATTATTCCACTTGTCCGGTTGTTCGAAAGCCGATTAACTTAATCCAGGATTAGCGGGAACATTGGTTTCATGTTTTCAACTTTTTGGTGAAAGTTTCTTTTGCTTATTTTTGTTTTTCAAGATTGAGTTCTTCGAATGTAAAGTTTTGCCGAATATCAGCATTGAACAGCATTTGGGAGTAGAGAAATAAACTCCATGGTTAATTTTTAATCTGGGATTAGCGTTAATTGGCTTTTGAACAACCGGGCCCTGGTTG
>NC_090892.1:52667827-52687827 GCF_036669925.1 Montipora capricornis | reverse complement strand
ATGGAAGTACATCTTGTCAGGGGCAATTCAGTTAAGCATTTTTACTACAGGCCTCGGTTGTTCAAAAGGTGGATAACGTTATCCACCGGATAAATCACCATCCAGCGGATAAGCACCAGCAAAACCAATTGAGTTATCCAGTGGATAAAGCTATGCACCCTTCGAAGAACTGGGGCCAGGTCGATGCGTATGTTACATGCCGTCCTTGTTAACATGCATGAATAGGATGACGAGTCAATTGACAACTTGTCTTAGCCTCACTCAGACGTAGTCTTAACTACACGTGAGAAAGAGTGAGGGCAATGTGCGAGCCAGTGAGCCATGCGAACCATGGCTGCCAGTCGTGCGAGTCAACATGGCGAGCCATGCGAGTCAACATACGAGTCACCCAGTTATTGAAAGCTAACCGTTTTAAAATGGGTGCTTATATTTAAATACTGCCCGTTTATCAGCGTGATTTGAAATTGGTGCTTAGACTTCAATGCGAGTCTCGCATGGCTCGCATGACTCGCTGGCTCGCAGATTGTCCATCCCCTGTAAGAAAATATGGCACTATTAAAGAAATTCAACATATTTCTGCCGTGGAACTTTTTATATTGCTCAGCCGCTTATTAACTGTAGCAGGTGATGCATAAAGGAGGCACGAATACATTGGCTGGCTCGTTTTCATAAACCAAATCTTGTTCAGTGACCATTAGCTTGGGGCAACGGAGTCATGCTTATTGTTTGTATTCGTACTTGCTCAGCCTTGTTTGCAGACATGCCTAAATTATCCTGTAAAATAATAAACAAAACTTCCAATTAGCCTTGGTCCGTCGGAAGTAAGAGACAAAGGTTGTGTTTGCGTTCTCACAATAGGCTAACATTTGGTGACGTCATGGTTTTCATTTTAATTTGTCTCGGCATCATGCTATTCACAAATTGAGTTCGAAAAGTATGAGAACGTGTCAAATTTCCAATTTTAAGCCCTTTGGCTTTAATAACGAGTGACTTATTAGCCATCAAAAATATTGAAACATTATTGGGTAGAAAAAGCGCTAATGAGCCCGCGCATTCTCCGTAACATTTGGAGTTTTCAAGGCATCATTACTCAGAGATTATCTGGTAAATAGCGCTCAAAGTTTCAGATATAGCTCATTGTTATATAGCTGAAAAAATTCCCCCAGCAACTCGCTAGCGCGCGCTCTCATTGGTTACTTCGTGGTCACATGACATCTAACAATAAAACTGTTTCCCGCCAAAAGTCTCTGACCGGGGAACAGTGCATAATCTATGACGTCAAAGGGTAACAGTGCAACTGTTACCCTTTGATCCGTTGACCGACGACCGCCGTTGCTGTTGCCGTTGCACGTTTTTCTTTTTGTGCTATATAACATGAGATTCTCGGGAGACAAAATGAACTGCTTCCCGAGGGTGTTAAGTGTTTATTATGCAATGCACTTTCAATGTTGAGTGTTGATTTTATGGCTCGGATGGATTAGAAAACGATGAGCTTTTAAAATATGCTAATGAGACAAAAAATAGAAACAAAGATTCCCCAAATAGCCAATATCAAAAATACCATAATACTCTTTGTTTGTCCCTCCAACACTTTGCATAACCATTGTTTTCAGTTTCTCTTCGGATTTCACATGACGTCACGGCAGCCATGTTGGTGTTCCAAAACAAAGAAATGGCGGCCATGATGGTGCAACAAACTAATTCTCCGGGAATTGAACTCTATTTTTATGCAAATACTTTTTTTTTGTTTCTGTAATCCAGTATGGCTGCTGATCACGTGAGTGAACACGCTGTCTAAGTCCCAAGAGAAGAGTATTATGGTATATTTGATATTGGCTAATTTACCTTTTCGTTTTCTAAAGCTAACATCGTATCCATTCGTGAAGTAAAACACATAGCACGAAACTCCACACGATCAATTTTACAAACTACAGGCGTTCATCATCATCAGTTTACCCTTGTGCCAGAATTCCCGAAAATTCATGGTTAAAGGTAGATAGCAAAACCCTTTTTCGGTAATTGCAACCAAAAATTTACAACCACGTTTCAAGACAATCCCTACTTCCCGGTTCCAAGCATTCCTTTGGGACCTTCGCGCTGTTGCACTGTTTCGAGACGTATTATTACACAATGACAAGCAAATTTTCATTTGTTTTATAGGCCATCCCCTTTATTTTCTCCTTTGAGCGTCGTCCGACCGGCCCAAATTTTTGGCATTAAAAAAAAGGTAACGACGTAGTTAAACCATTTTTATGTCGCATAGGAGTTTCGGTGGTGGATCCTTTTTCCCACGTAGTCAACATCAACATCACATCAACCAACTTTTCCGCCAGATTGATTTTGGGTTCCCGTCTTGATGTTTTTCTGGCTCCACAGCAATGATGCTGGGGTACCAGGCCTCCGATTCCGAAACTACTTGTGATTTTTTTTTTAGGTTTTCTTTTTTTTGAATCCGACCGACCGACCCGAAATCAGCAAACGAATTCGACGCTAAACGAAAAAAAAAGAGGAATGACCATATTTATACTTGAAAAAATCGCTACTAATTTTGCAAACCGTGTTTGCAAAATTGGTATGCAGAGTTAAAAAACAATTAGCTCATGATTCTTGCCCTGTGTTGGTATTAAGTTTGGGAGCACTGAGTTTGTTATCTAGTTGACTTCGTCTACACCACTCTAAAACCTCTAATCGCCAGAAACTCTTAGTCATAACACAAATAAACGCATGATAACTTTCAGCGCAAAGTTGGTGTTTTTTGTCTCTGAGATTATAACTATACATTTATATTCAGATTCAAATCTGGGTATCTAATCCAATGGGAATACGAAACTAATGGGATAATTAAACCATCATGTTACCGTTACAGCCAATACTAAAAAAAACTCTTCATTGTGTAAAACACATACAAGCGATCTCACGACGATCATATCTTCGTCCCAAACAAGCCCTGTAGGAATTGAGCTTTTGTTTTCTTTTGCAAACATTTTCTCTTATTTAATAGGTTAACTAACACATCCATAGCTACTTAACTGACCACTTTCCACAGGGGCTTTTCCAAGCCATGGAAACTAAATCAATAGACCTTATTCATAAATGGCGGTCACATTTATAATTCTTTTGTCCACATTGAAGTGCAAATTAGCCTACCAAACCTCATTTTAGAGCAAGAATTCCTTTCAATTCACTGTATGGTATCGAGGCTTGGTAGGCTAATTTGCACTTGGACAAAAGAATCATAAATTGACCTCCATTTATGAATAAGGTCTATAACAAACCAGTAAAGGAACTTTTAAATCCCAACCGGACGGAGGTAAACCACTTGGCTATATTTTTACAAGTACAGCCGAGAAGTTGAACCAGGGACTTCATGCACCAGGATCAAATATAAGGAGTAGTCAGGACGGGTCTTGAACTCGGGATACTCGGATCGCAGGGCAAGTGCCCTAACAACTGGGCAACACTGCCTCCACTCATGGTTACGTGATTCCATTCATGGTATGGACGGAAACCGATGAAAGAAATGATAAAAAACGCACCGTTCCCATTTCTGCCCTTCCTCCAAATGTTCCTTGGGGATTCTTTTGCGCGCGCCACAGAAAGAACGCAATGAATATCAATAAGAATACTGCTATTCCCAGGGACGTTCCGATGGCAACATAATCAACCGTACCGAGGTGTCCAGCTGGAAAGAGAGATTAGAGAGTAAACCTTTTTTAAATAACGAGATTCTGTGAGATGCAAAAGAATGAAAATTAGAGAATTAAAAACAATTGAAAGATAATCATGCAAAAATGGAAGGCTGGGGTTGGGTTCGCTGTTGTTGTGAGTGTTTCGTCTGATGAGTTCCACGTCGTAGTCGTTCTTCCTGAAGTCGTTGTCTAACGATTTCTAGGTGGTAGGTCTCGTCACATAGGCTGCCGGGCGAACCACAAACTAGTTGTTCTCGCCTTGTAAGAGTCTGTATAGTCGTAGCCTTGTGAGTCGTGGGGTTGTAGGATGATTGGTCGAGTAGTCTGTCAGTATAAGCAGGAGCCCCTAACCAAGAACCTACAACTCCAGTACTAAATCTATTTATAAAATTATTAGGAAATTACGAGCACTCTCATTGGTCGATAGCTGTGTTTAGATGAGAGTATGGAAACACGGCTGTGACATCACGAATTTTGATTGGTTGTATGCTGTCAGACGCGCGTTTTGATTGGCTGGTAGGAAATATGAGCGTGTATCAAGAAAATCTGTTTCAATCAAGAATTTTCCTTCATTTTTTTCCTTCATTTGTCGAATTATCTTTGAGAAATATTTTATAAACACAATAGAGTACTTTTTTTCCGTGTTTCCATAGCTTCATCTAAACACTCGGGGAAGTAGGGAGAATTCTCGACAGTTATCCAAATCCTCGACCGCGTCTCGGGTTTGCGTAAATAAAAGTCACTGCTTACGAGCCAGAAGGCCCATCAGGCCGGCGCTTATCTCCGGTTTCCGTAGCATGAAGCGACTAGGAGTATTTATACTCCCCCCTGGATGGGATGCTAGTCCATCGCAGGGTTACCCCCAGCATTTCGCCGGTACCTCTTTATACTCCTGAGTGGCGAGAGGCACCGAGAGAGTAAAGTGTCTTGTCCAAGAACGCAACACAATGTCCCCGGCCAGGACCCGAACCCGGACCACTCGATCCGGAGTCGAGCACTCTAACCATGATTACCACGCATAGGTAATCATTTCTCGTGCCGACTTGTGATTAGCTGGAAAGGTCTGGTTCCGCGGGAAAATCAGTCTAAAAATAACTCTGTAAAAATGTAATGAAAATGAAGTTGTACTATCCCAGTCATGGGCTCAGGGTATAAGTCGGTTTCCTGAAAACCGTTGCCGGTTCGCAGCATATCATCGTCGTCACGAGTTACCAAACAGGTGAATTGCTAATTTGGGGAACAAGGGAACACAAGCAAAAATTTAAAGGGAACAAGGGAACATGCGAGGACCCCTTGGGAGGGCCTCGTGAGTTACTTGGACATTTCTCTTATAAATCTTTTGCTAACGGAGCCAAAATGCTTTACACAAGAAAACTACGATTTTTTCTACGCTTATCTTTTGATGATTTGATGTTGAAGTACTTGTCGTTTGTATTATTCATATCTTCTACCCGAGTGAGCGTGCGGTATGTGACGCATGTTTATTCTTTTCCTAGGTCCTTTTTCACTACCACGAGCGCAAAAAGCAATTCATTGTAAAGTGTGGAACGTTAGAAGAATTAATAACAGAAGCAAAAGTATAATTCGTGGTTGACGAGGACTCAAAATGAATGCGAAAAGTTGATGTGAAGTCATTGAACGAAATTAATGACCGTGAGAAATTATTTTTGATCTGCGTTTTGTGAGTTCAAAGTTTCAACTGAAATCACTGTCGGATACTAATGTATCCCAGGGGGAGGGATGTTTAAGCAATAAAGGAGGTTTTCCGTGTTTCCATAGCCTCATCTACACACGAGGGCGAATTGGGAGAATTCGAGACAGTTATGCAAATCCTCGCTGCGTCTCGGGTTTGCATAACAATATCAATCAAAACGCGCGTCTGACAATACAAACCAATGAGCATTCGTGTGATGTCACAGCCGTATTTCCATACTCTCATCTAAACACAGCTATTGTCCAATGAGAGTGCGCGTACTATCCTAATTATTTTATGAATAATTGTAGTCAGGCTACTCAATATGAGTACAAATGGATTTTAATCACAGTGCAACGCGCCTTACCGTGGCCACCCAGCGAACTTTCACATTTGACAACTGCTTGTAAATACGTCAAGTCAACAACCCATGCAACGGTGTTGGGTCTTCGGTGTTCGGTCTTACAACCGTGCGAACTTTGTAAGGAGGCGTGACTGTCAATCAAATTTGCACTCCCTGATTAGCGGATAATTTGTAACACACTTTGTCATGTGACCACGGTAAGGCGCGTCGCACTGTAATACAGTTCTGTTTCGTAGATCAACGTTAAGTTGACCCACTCATCAGTATACACTGAAGCTTAACTGACGAGTGGGTCAACTTCATGTTGATCTACGAAACAAAACTGTATTAATTAAAATCCACTTGTACTCAAATCAAGGGCACCCAACGAGCAAATTATGCCAAAAACCTTTGACATGTTTGAGAGGAAATTTCAAGGCGCCTTGTAATGTATAAAGACTGTCTAACGAAATGTTTTTACCACCTAGAAGAATTTGATCTGTTCGGATATCTTAGCTGAAAATTGAATTGTCCGAGAATTTTAGGGGACGATATCTTCGTTTCAGAAATTGCTGCGGAACGTTACCTTCTAAGAAGTTCCAACAGAACCATTTGCACATCCGAAACTGCCAGCATTCTCGCCACCAGAGCCTTGGATTGACACAAGGCTTTGGGAAACTCTATCTAGGAGAACATGCGCCGTAGGGTTCTTGTAGCCAAAAATTGCCTATTTGAACATTACAGCGCCTGCTCACTCCTCGTGCTAACATGAATGCACCAATCGGAGACGCTTTTGATTGTTCATCACGAAAACCAATGAGAAGACAGCTCTGGGATCGAGATTGAAACTGCCAGGTGACCTTTTTAAAGAGCTACTATGATCAAAAAATCACTTTCTTATTTCTTCAGATTTTGAAAATGTGATTGCTTAACACTTGACTGACAAAATTTTGAGCTTTGATTTTTACGCGCAAATTGTTTACTTTGAGTGTAAGTTTTTGACTTCACGGTCCGTCATTACTCCCGTTCCAAACTGACCGACTGGACCACAGAGAGTTGGATCTAGGGAAAAATGACGTCATTTACTCACTAGCTTAAAATTTCAGCGTGTAAACGCAACTTATTATATATGCAAAACACGAGTTTAAAAGTCTGAAAGCCCGAAACTCCCGTGCTGCGTATTCAGCATATTAATTCAGCCGCGTACACATGCATTGGGTCCATTGAGTCTTTGACGTCCTTTTCTCTTCAATCCAGCTCTCTTAAGATTTTAAAGTCAGTAATGGCGGACAATTAAATAGGAAAATTCCGGTTAAAATATACAGGTGTCTTTTTTAAATCAAGGCTTAGAACTTGGGTCACTTATTGTTTGGTTAACATTGTTTTGAAATTCAAATAAAAAATAATAATTTTTAGTAAGTTCCTACTTTTTCCTGGTTACGAATCTTTTAGGGTGGATAGCTTTCACGGTTAACCGTTGAAAATTGGCATTTTTAGGGCTAACGGTTATTTTTTTTCTGGCATGCACGGTTAACTTACATGACAAAGACTGACTTCCCTCGTTGAAAAATACACTTTCTGTTTTTTTGCTATTGGGGTTCTCTGTGTTAGGTAGTAGGGTCAAAGTACAAATATCGAATAGAATAAGTCATCGGTCATCACAATGCGACTTACATTTTTGTCAAGATCTCCAGCTGACAGTTATTTAGGACTTGTTTGTCTCGTCAGACAACAGCGCAAGCCGAGCGGGACGGAATGTCAGAGGGTGGAGAGTCTCTTAATAGTTCGAAATACTCCCTATTCCACTTTTCAAAATTAAAAAAAATCACCCAAAATGCTTTTAGTTTTTTTTCATGGCTAACGGTGATTTTTTTAATCATTTTCACACCTAACGGTTAACTTTTTTGGACGTTTCACGGCTCACGGTTGACCCCATTAAGACCTCTTCGAAGAGTACTTGTGTATAAAACAGTAATATGGAATGTTGAATCGTTTCCAAATAAAATTAAGTTCTTCCGTTTACTTCTCATTCATACTTAGAAAATTCCAACAATGAAGTACATTATCATACAAGCCCATCATTTGGCGTAAATCAAGTAGCTACGGAGCTTCCACATCGACACCGTCAATGCCGCCGGATCTAGACTATCATAGCCTGCGAGCAGGCAGTCTCTCTCTGCGGTAGGATCCCCAACCCCAGTCCCTGGCTAAGCCTATCACTGTTTCATTGGCTGACCCACTGCATGCTTTGGCATGCTTCAATGGCGTTAATCAAGCACGTCGCATCTTCAGCTTAAACTTGATAAAACACTGCTGTTTATTTTGATAGAATTTTCTGAACCCTGGATATGAAATGTTTGTATTTACATCGAAAATTTATATCGTCAACGTGATCATACTACCATTAACTGTGGGCCGTAAAAGAACCCGCACACTTGTCGTAAAGAGTAGGGCATGTAGTTCCCGGTGTTGTGGTCCGGTCTTTCTGGTCTGGATAGGGTAGGGTGGAGCACCTCGCATAGGACCTCGAGTCCTGTTCGTGCTCCTTCCCTCTGGGCAGGTTTGCCCAGTAGAAGAGACAAACCAGATGTCTCGTAAAACAAAACAAAACAAACATTAATGATAGCGCAATATCAAATTACGTCGTGTGAGGCAAGTCATGGATTGTTGACGACGCTAGATATTGAAGCAAAAAGCCACGAATTTGTTAGTGTGTTAAAGAGCTTCCGCAATCAGATCTGTACTAAAAATGTAGCCAAAAATGAATTAAAACCAAGCCCCATATACAGACAAAACGAACTTTACTTAAATTTGTTTTGCCTTTCACTTAAAAAAAAAGAGGTGGCAAATTTTGACCTAATTTAACCCTATGGTTTGATTAATCAGAGGTTTTTTTTTCTTCCAGCGGTTAGCCACAACTAACACCTTCTTTGATGCTATGCCAATCTTTTGCAGCGTTGTCTCAACTATAACATTAACGACTGTCGTAGACTGCAGTTAGAGGCTTATATAATGAAACGAAGCGGACTTCCGACCAAGGGAGAGAGAACCTGTTTGCATGATTCCTTTCATTTCTGGCCTGTTACTTGCATATCCCGAGAAACGCTCCAAAAGATAGAGACAAAATAGGATAAGGCAATTTCCATACTCTTTTATGCCAAGCGGCATGCTCCCTAAACCCTATACCGACACTAGTGCCCTCACTGAGTTAAGATAAAAATGATCAATATTAGTACTTATCACTTTTCAAGTTTGATTGCCGGACTCTAGCATCACAAGTGTCAGAGCTTCCTTTTATTTGTGAAAAAACTTTTGTGTTTACTCCTCAAAGGCTTGTGATTGGCATAATCGCGACTTGGCATGTGGGCATTTTATCGATAAGGATTAAAATCAAAAGAACTGGTTTAATAAATCAGAGATCCTTTGAAAGACCTAATGGATCCGTGGTTACTGAGTGCAAGTGTTTTTGTTAATTGTGTTTTAAGTTAATTTTTGCGTGTCGTTAAAGTTAGATCACGCACTACTGAACATTAAAATTTTAAAACTTTGAAACCAAGGCAAAACTAAAAGTTCTAAACGTGTCGAAGAAGAAACCATCACGGATTTCCGCTTCAGGTAAACGAAAACCGTTTCATCGCACGAAAGCCGTTTAAACAACTTGGGCAATATTTGCGCATTTGTTAACCGTGAAGCTGACATTTGAGGGCTAAAAAAATCATCATTAGAACATTGTAAACGCTTACTTACCACACGAAACCCCAATAATGTGCTGAGTGATCAAAAAGCAGATGAAGAATGTGGACGACGTTGAGAAATACATCGCAAAACGTTCTGGGGAACTAAAGCGTTTATCACCGGCCGATTCTCTCTTCAACTGAGCGCATTTAAATCCGGATATGTTATTCAAAAGACTTGTGATTGGTTCTCTTTAGTACAAACAAAGAGGAAAATAGAATATTCATTACCTCAACTTGGTCATACAGATCATAATTTTTCGTTTCATTAATGTTTGCAAAGCAGTGATCGAAAAGAAGATGAACATGAGCATATTTATTTGTTTGGAACTTCGAACAATGTCCAGGGAAGGCTTTGATCTCGGTAGGAAGAGCAGCAACCAAGCAGACGAAATTACTATGGTTACTGATCGAATGATCCTTGATCCCCTGACTGAATCGTATGATCGTATTTTCCTCGGTCAGATGACGTGAGGTGACTATGTTTTTGTTTTGTTAACAGAATGAGATCACACGTGAAGCTAGTGGTGGATGTAGCGGCAAGTCATGGAAATAGGACATAGGACATTGGATCATATGCATCATCATTTTATGAAAGTCCCAACCTTATCGTGCTGTGAACAACAGCTCTGCAGACTGGACCTTTGACTTTCCCGGCGTTCATTTTGCCAGCTGCTTCATGCTGTACAAAGCTTACAAAGAATGGTCTTCATAGCACAACGGTTACAATTATTTTTCAAAAGTACAACCACACTTCTGAATGGAAGGAACATGTTTCGATGCTTCAAATATCATCATCAGTCTTAGTAAGTATAACAGTAAACTTTTATGAGATGATCCGAAGATAGAACTTTCAATACTCGATGATTCTCAGTTATAGATTAAATGTTCGTTACAAGCAGATAAATTCAAACTAACCAAAAAATATTAGAGAAAATAATATTAGAGAAAACACAACGGACATAACGATAAATAAAACTGAGTTTAAGACTGCAGACTGCAGACTGCAGACCAGGGGTAAAATGCAGACTGAGGTTATAACGTAACTGTTGAAAAAGCGCAAACGGCCTTAGAAATGTTAGCCTTAGGCCTAATTAGGCCCAAAACAATATTTAGGCTTAACTGTTAGCATTTCTAATGGGTTTGGGCTTTTTCAACAGTTAAATTATAACCTCAGTCTGCATTTTACCCCCGGTCTGCAGTCTGCAGTCTGCGTTTTACACTGACCGGTTTAAAAGTCTTGAAAGTGTAATGCTGAACTGACATCATCAACTTGTTTGTTAAGTTCGGGTTTCAACTGCTCAATATGAAAGCTTTCCCGCCTGATTTTAAGTTTATAAAAAGACGCAGCATCATGAATAACATTGAAACAAGAGTCATCACAATTATCCTGACAATTCTTAGAAAAAGTGAGATGAAAGAAATGTTTATATTTAGAAAAACTTAGATCTTTGAAAATATTGGAATAAGGTGCTCATTCAGGGTTTTCAATAACTTCTGAAATAGCCGTCCATGATAGCCCATTGAAGGCGGCAGTTTGTCAAGTTTATGATAGCATTTTTAGTGAAAATCAAGGCAAACTAGCCGGCGGTGTGAGGCAAAGCGGGCGGCGGTATACCGCCGGTAACCGGCTTCTATTGAAACCCCTGCCTCATTTATAGTTGTGTAAAAATGGCCGTTGGTTAACGAACGTAGCGAGCACCACAGCCCGCAAAAGCAAAGATTTCTACTGACAACACAGGATTTGAGAAAACCAGGAGTAAATCCTAGGGACTAAAAAATGTTGAAAATTTGTAATGGATCTAGAGAAAACTACTATAAAATTTAAATTCTTAAAAAACTTTCTGATACTATAATTTTCTTTAAATTATAACTATAAATGGAAACCAATGTAAGGGAGTTTGTAAAAATGGCAGTTAGATACATCATACTTGGACGCTTCTTCTGCTGTAACATTTCCAACTAAAGATAACTTTAACTGACTTCATTGATAGTGTCAATGGACCAACTAGGAAACATATTACGTTTCAACTGACTAGTACAAATTTGTAAGCCCTCTCGATGAGCCGAGTTTTTATTAATCCTAATTTGTATACCAAAATGGAGTAAAACTGAAATGATTTGTAGGTCTTTGTAAGTGGACCGGTGCAAGTCCTTTTGCAAAAAACAGAAGTGATACGAACATTGATTGCTACTTGATCTCTGCTTGGATGCATCTAAAAATGACAACTCGTTTGTTTCTCTTTCCATTGTAAACTTAATGTTGGGATGGCATGTGTTAATTAAGCGGTATTGAAAAGACATATCTGCATCATGAGAGCCTTGAAAACAACAAATAATATCATCTACAGTATCTTCGATAATGTAATACTTTAGGACCGATGTATTTATCCGACCAAAGCTTTTCATAATGAGCCATGACTTGAAGAAATTGGCTAATACAAGGTCTAAAGGTGAACCCATGGCGACTCCATCTATTTGATCGCAAAAACAACCATTGAATAAAAAATGAGTGTGGTAAGTAGCAAAATTGAAAAGTTCTTTTAGTTGAAGTTTCTTTAGTTTTAGATCAGAATTCATTTTACCATCCAATATAGCGTTGACAGCTAAATGACCCAAATCAATGGTCTCAGATCAAGGGATATTTGTAACTGAGGCTTGTGACATCACAGGAGACTAGAAACTTGTCACTGAAATTCAGCTGTTCAATTTCTTGGAGAAAAGAGAACGTACCTATTGCACAAAACTCTGAAGAGATGTGGGGTTTAAGTAAAGGACAAACAGATACTTGGGTTTAAATTGAGCTTGCGTACTTGCTTTTCTGGACAAAAGTGCTGAAAGGAGGTAGCTGGTTCAGAATCAGAAGGGTAAATTTCATGCACTATCGATGTTCGAAGAGACCGGTTTTCTTAAGTTAACGTACAAATCGCTGTAACTTACCTTCCCTGCGTATTCCAATTTTTGAAGTTTAGTGTCATCATTCAAACAAATCAGACATAGTATTATTGTAAACCATCTTGTCAAGTCTTTCCCCTTTATTTGGTTTCATGATAATGATGCTCTTGTATTGTATTTTCAGTACCTTTTGTTTCTTTAAGTCATTCATTGAAGGCTTAAAAGAGTTGACATAAGCTGTATCTCTTTCTGGACTTCACTGGCCTTGGTCTTATTCGAACGACCTGACAGATTACTCTTGAGATCATCATGGACGAGCCCAAATATCGTGAATATGTGACTCTTGCTTATATGTGGAGGTTTTATAGCTAAGGCAAGACCAAATTTCAAAATATCAAGGGGTGAAGTTCTTCTTCGGAAAGCTTATAAGACGAGATAACAACTGTTTTCATTGTATTCATAGTTATATTACCCGGATCATCATCTAAAATTTTACTAGAGTTAAACTCACTATGGCTGATGATGATGTTTGAAACATCGAAACTTGTTTCTTAAAGCGGCTAGGACACGCAATTTTAGGCAATTTCAGCACTGATCGAATGGTCATAGAATTAACTAAAATATCAAAATAACTCTAAGAAAACACAGGGAAGCCAAGAAGGGACACGGATGGACACAACTGGAGAGGATTGAAATGGATTGAATTTGGGTAAATTTGAAAAATGTCGGCCCACCTTTTTTCAAGTTTATATGAGTCTATATCAAAATGTCATTAACACAGCTGGAAAATCATTCTCAGCTGTTATGTGGCCGTGATTTTGCAGATGAAAGACTCTTGCTCTGCCAATTTGACGTTTAGAGCTCATAATTAACAAAATTAAACAAAATTACCTAAAATAGCGTGACCTAGGCCCTTTAAATTCAAAAGCCGTGTGTTTGAATTTTTATACAAATAATTGATACAAACGCACTTTATGTTAAAAAATACACCTAATTAGAAGAAGAGACGTAACTGATTACAGTGTAATGTGAAGTGCTAGGTTTCTACCCCATATGAACTATATGAGCGTTAGCCCTACTAATGGAAATGGGCCCACACAAGGACAGAGAAAAACTCTGACCAGGGTGGGAATTGAACCCACGACCTTCGGGTTTGATCACCGCTGCTCTACCGACGGAGCTACAACTAGAAGAAGCACGCCCCAATTTTGACATCCAACACGAAGTGTCATTTTAAGTCTAAGCCTTGGCTACCTATTTCCAACAATAAGGTGATGGTAAAGTTCTATAACTTAGCGTTATTTTTTTTTTTGCTTTAGGTCAATGCAGCCGTTTATCCTCACTTGAGGAGCAGCATTTGTTGAGGACACTTTGTGACGTTAATTAACAATTAGACCCGTGGCCCTTGAGGGCGAAGGGTCTAATTGTTTTAGTTATCACCAAACTAGTCGTACAGAAAAGGCAATAATAAAGTTAGAAAATGCAAGTTGAGGAACTATTTATTTGGGAATAAAACGAAAGAGAGTGTCACGCTTTTCGCTACTCGAGGACTATTACTAATAGTCCTCTAGTAGCGTAGCCAATCAAAATGCAGGATTTGCATTAGTCCACTAGTTGGGTGATACTAATTGTCTGTATTACGAGACACGAGTGATGTTGAATTTGGCCGGGGGCTCGAAAGGATTTTCAACAGGTAACTGTGGGCTTCTAATGGAAAAGGATTACAATACCATCGTTCATTTTAGAAGGGAATCCTTTTTATAGTTGTCTAATTTTACTGTCAGGCAATTTCGTAAAGGTATCCGCAAGTCCCCAACTGTTGCCATGGCAACATGGCTTACAGCACTGCCAAAAGACCTTCTAAATACTCCGTTTTTAGAAAATGTCTTAATCACTGATTCAGTTACTTAGTTCTTTTTCTAAAATTTCGAAGACCCTAATACGTAGTTTGATAAAAAAATTATCAGATTCAACTTGAATTACTTGTGAGATAAGTAAATTCTACTTAATAGTTTTTTTTTTCTCGATTTTCTTAAAGAATACGAAGAAACGAATTTTACTTGTATACCTAAAATCAGGGTGGATTACCGAGGTAAGAGTCGAAATATTGCTCTCCACATCTAACACAATATGTTTCCGATTTTCTCAATTTTAGATCCCATTTTTATTTCCTGCCATCCGTTTTCAGTCACTAGCTGACGCGTGTAGGCATTTATAGATTATGCTAGCATAATTTTTGGCATAATTCGAGCAAACTGGCATAATTTCTGCCAAGTAGCAATGCTAGCATAGTTTGTGCATTTTGACAATTATCAGATCATTTTTGATGCTATTATTTGATAATTTTTTGTCTCTAGTCCCAAGCACTTGGTGACCTTAATCGATATTTAAAGTTTTAGTAAAACTAGTAGCATTTGTAGTTCACTGTGAAGCACTGAGCCAGGGTCTGAGGTGCACCGAAACCGGAAGTCACATTTATCTAGTACTAGTGTGCATGTTAACCTGAACCACATGTTTATTTGAAATTAATTGTGGATTTGTTGCGTTTCTTTCCTGTAGACGAACGGCTTCTAGTTAAAGTATATATATTTTGGACTTATTTGCATTTTTTCAAAGAGCATAATTTAAAAAAACGGTGGCATAATTTGGAAAAAAGAGCATAATGTTAGCATAATTTGGCCAAAAAAAAAGCAATGCTACCAGCATAATATGCCACTTTTACTAGCATAATCTATAAATGCCTAGACGCGTGGCATATACCTTACGCACAAGCCCTCAGCTGAAAAGTCTTTCAAGCCTCCTACAGCGATATTGGCTATGACTCTCCTGGTAGGACTCCTTTTTTTCTCGGCTTCGATCCTGGTTTCGCTAGGACATATGAAAGCCGAGTTCCTTCTTTTCACGGTCTTAGTTTAACATGCGTATTATATCTTGACCAATCTATAAAATACAACATGTACGTTTATACCTTCATCACAGTAAATGACATCCGGTGTAACGACGCGAGGGTGACGCTTTCATTTTTCTCTCAAAGCTCGACGATATGTTTTAAGTAGAAGTTTGCAATCTGACTAATTCAGGTGATGTTTTTAGCATATCGATTTTGGCACCGTCAGGGCTGGGCATCCATTGCATTAAGGTAGACTAGACCTGTTTCTGTGTCATGATCTCGAGGCTCGTTCACCACTCCATTCCTGTCTCTTTTCTCTTCACAGGGCAAAGTTTTCCAAAATAGCATATTGACGGACAGTGCTAACAATGTGGTACACACCATTTTCTGCACAGAATCATAGGACCTCGACTTGAGTGCGGCCCACTGGTTAAGGCGCTCGCCTAGAGATCCGGATACTGGGTTCAACACTGACCCGTTCTGAACACTCCTTGAATTTGATCCTGGTATTTCAACCTCTCGACTGCACTTGAAAGTATGCAACTAGTTAGTCAACCGGCCAGTTGGAGATTCTTAAATAGCCGAATTGGTCTGTTAATTCTGTTCTTTCATTGATTTCATTTCGCTGATTGGCCCTGAAGAGCCACTATGGGAAGTGGTCTGTTAGGTATGTATGTATGTGCAAACTTACATTTTAAGGCTCGCGACCCCGAGGCTTTTGTAGATTGCGCTAGTATGTCCAGGGAAGGCTTTGATCTTGGTAAGAAGAACAGCAACCAATCAGACGAAATTACTATGGTTACTGATCGAATGATCCTTGATCCCCTGATCCGATCGTGTGATAGTATTTTCCTCTGTCAGGTGACGTAAGGTTGTTGTGTTTTGATCACACACGAAGCCAGTGGTGGATGTAGCGGCAAGTCATGGAGAGGACATCATCGTCATTTTATGAAAGTCGCAACCTTATTTAGCTGTGCAAAAGAGCTCTACTAATTGGGCAGACAGGATTTTATTCCCGGCGTTCATTCGGCCTGCTTCATGTTCTCAACAAAGCTTCAAGCAAACAATGGTCTTGATAGCACAACGGTTACAATTATTTTTCAAAAGTACAACCACACTTTTGAATTGAAGGAACAGGTTAGGATGTTTCAAACATCATCAGTCATAGTAAGCATAAAAGTAAGCTTTCATAAGATGATCCGTAGATAGGACTTTCAATACTCGATGATTCTCAGTTATAGATTAAATGTTCGTTACAAGCAGATAAATTCAAACTAACCAACAATATTAGAGAAAACACAACTGAGATAACGACGTCTAAAAAGTCTAAAAGTGTAATGCTGAACTGACATAAGGGTTTCAACTGCTCAATATGAAAACTCTCCTTTATTTTAAGTCGCTAGAAAGAGGTAGCATCATCAATAACATTAAAACTAGAATCATCACAAAATATATCCTGACAATTCTTAGAAAAAGTGAGATGAAAGAAATGTTTATATTTTAAAAAAACTGTGATGTTTGAAAATATGGGAATTCTTATCCCGAAAAGGGTGATCATTTAATGCCTGTTGGTTAACCAATGTAGCGAGCACCACAGTCCGCAAAAGCAAATTTGTTCAGAACACGTGATTTGAAAAAACTCGGAGTAAACTAAAAGTGTTGCACAGTTTGAATGGAGAAAAAACTACTAACATTTAAATGCTTGCTACACTTGCTGATACAGGAATTTTCTTTCCAATATAAAGATAAATAGAAACCAATGTAAGGGAGTTTGTAAAAATGGCAGTTAGATACATTATATTTGGACGCTTCTTCTGCTGTAACATTTCTAACTAAAGATAAGGGACCGACCATTTAACTCTTGAGGGGGAGAGTGGATGATTTCTGGTCAGCAAGGTTTTTTTTTTCTGGCAGCCTTGGTGGGCAGCATATTTTTTTCCCTCCTAAATGCTCTGCAGGAAATTTTTTTTCTCTCCTCATTTCTCTGCAGGATATTTTTTTCCTACTAAGCTATACAAAATCATTCTTGTATAGCTACATGTTTCCGGAATGTCATTCTTTAGAATCATTTAATATTACCTATCATTATATGGCTAGTGTTTCTGGCAGATATAACGCATGCTGGGATTGGCTAAGAGCAGCTAAGCGCCAGGGCATTATTCTCCCGTAATGCCCACGGGCCAATTAGAGATTATGCAAATTAGTTTTTTTCTTATTTGTAACCGTTCTGTTGGCCATATAATAAACAACTTAATAACCTCGACCGTTCGGTCGTTACAGCAAAATCTCAAACCTCGGCCCAGCTGTATTGACCTCGCTGTCGCTCGGTCAATACGGCACTGCCTCACTTTGAGATTTTGCTGTAACGACCTCACTCTCGGTTATTAAGTAGTTAATAACAATATTCAATAGAAAGTAATTACATGAAAATGCTTCAGTTGAAAAGATTAAAAATGAGCAAATTATTTTTCTTTGTCTAATAAAACTTGAAACTTCACATCGAAAAATTTACCTCCATTACTGTTTGTGATAAGCTAACGAGTTTAGATACAGTGCGAGCCAGCAAGCAAGAAATCCCTGATCCCAATAACCGCAAGCTACCCAAGGAACTGCAGGCTAACTGCAGTGCTAACTAGGCTAGCCAATGTGTAATTTAGGCTAACCGTAATGGATTGCATGACTCCTATGACTTGGAGCCATGTGAACCGAGCAAGCAAGAAATCCCTTATCCATTATAAGGGAGAATCGCAAGCTATCTAAGCTAACTGTAGGCCAACCGGTGTGACGTTTAGGCTAACCAGAGTGTTATTTAGGCCAATCAATGTGTTGTTTTAATAGGATAACCAGAGTGGCTCGCTCGCTTGCAGATTATCCGGAATGGTTGCAGTTTTGCTAGGATTTTGTAAAGCCCCCCCCTCCCCCCCCCCCTGGAATGATGAAATAGCTTTGCAACATTTTTTTTTCTTGCTTGCAGCAGTGCAAGAATTTTTTTCTACCTCATTTGTGCTGCATGCAACTTTTTTCTTCCAACAAGCGCTTGCAGGAAATTTTTTTTAGTTTAAGTTTGCTTAGTTTTAGGTCAGAATTCATTTTACCATCCAATATAGCGTTGACAGCTAAATGAACCAAATCAATGGTCTCAGATAAAAGGATATTTGTAATTGAGGCTTGTGACATCACAGGAGACTAGAAACTTGTCACTGAAATCAAACTGTTCAATTTCTTGGAGAAAAGAGAACGTATCTATTGCACAAAACTCTGAAGAGATGTGGGGTTTAAGTAAAGGACAAACAGATACTTGGTTAAAGTACTGTTGTAATAATTATTGTAAGAGCAAATTTTCACATTTGACGACTGATTGCAAATACGTCAAGTCAACAACCCATGCAAGGAGGCGAGACTGTCAATCAAATTCGCTCTCCCTGATTAGCGGATAATTTGTAACACACTTTGTCAGGTGGCCACGGTAAGGCGCGTCGCACTGTAATACAGTTCTGTTTCGTAGATCAACTTTAATTTGACCAACTCATCAATCAGTATACACTGAAGCTTAAGTGATCAGTGGGTCAACTTAACGTTGATCTACGAAACAAAACTTGTAGTCAAATCAAGGGCACACAACGAACAAATTAAGCCAAAAACCTTTGAGAGGCATTTCTAGGCACCTTGTAATGTATAAAGACTGTCTAAGGAAAGCTTTTTACCACCTAGAAGAATTTTATCTATTCGGATATCTTAGCTGAAAATTGAATTGTCCGAGAATTTTAGGGAATCTTCGTTTCAGAAATTGTTGCGGAACGTTTCTTTCGTTTTAATCCCAAATAATTATTTCTTCAACTTGCATTTGCTAACTTTATTATTGCTTTTTCTGTCCGACTAGTTGGGTGATACTAAAACAATTAGACCCTTCGCCCTCAAGGGCCACGGGTCAATAGCCCATTCGGCTTCGACTCATGGGCTATTGACCGGTATGGCGGACTACGGGTCTAATTGTTAAGTATTCACCGCGATTGTGTGGTCGCTCTCTTGGCTAACTTTTAAAGTTAGTAATGGCGGACAATTAAATAGGAAAATTCCGGTTAAAATATACAGGTGTGTTTTTGAAATCAAGGCTTAAAACTTATTTCACTAATTTTTTAGTTAACATTGTTTTGAAATATAAATAAAAAATAATAATTTTTTGCGAAGTTTCTGGTAAGTTCCTACTTTTTCCTGGTTACGAATCTTTTAGGAGATGTTTTAGTAAAGAAATGTGTAGCTGTTTGGTAACCTAGAACCGAAATTCTTAGAACAGTTTCACCGAATATTATCGTTGGGTGCCCCTGTCATATTAAGTTAGAGTAGCCTGACTACAATTGTATCCGCTTAGATCTTCCAGTCAAATGCTTCTTGTTGTACCTAAAACTAAAACTAAGCTTTATGGGGACAGATCGTTTGCTGCCAGTGCCCCTAAACTTTGGAATGCACTACCAGTAGACATTAAGAATTCTGAATCACTCGATATTTTTAAGGGTAAAGTTAAAACACACCTGTTCCGCCAGTGCTATAGAGTATAGAGATCATATTATATATAGTTTATAGAGATTACTATTATTATTATGTATAGTGTATAAACCTTGCATTATTATACAGGATATAGATTTTCTTGTTTTTCTTTAGAAATCTATTGTAATTTTAGAGTTTCTCATACTGCATGTAATTTGAATGTAAGATTTGAATGTAAGATTGTAAGATTGTAAAGCTTTGAGAATTTTGT
>NC_090892.1:52640327-52655327 GCF_036669925.1 Montipora capricornis | reverse complement strand
AAAGCCGTATATCTTTTGATTTTTTAAGGCATTCTAAAAATCATGAAAAAAAGGCTGGAAAATTAAGATGTAGTCAACAATTCCTATTTTGAATTCCAGTTACAATTTCATAGATCGACTCGGGGAAAATATGTTGGAATGCGAACCAACAAATTGCTGTGTTCAAACCAACACGGACCGCAAGATCTTGCCTTTGAACACAAGTTGGCACCTCACTTAGTTAACTACGTCATGACTTTACAAGGTCTCCATGTTTGCTTCGTTTCAACCACTCTTCTGCGTTTCAGTAATAACTGAGAAATCAGTCGATAAATTAAAAAAACAAACACTCCGGTTTGCACTTTAGTGTGTGGTACAAGTACGAGTAAACTCACGTGAGGAATCTAAAAAGAAATTGATCACCTAACTGAACGATTGTTGAGGAAACCATCATTGTTTTTAAAACGATCTTTCCAGCTCGCGTGTCCTGCACCCCATTTGAACAAAATACCGGACCTGCCAAACTTACGCAACAAAATAAAGAGCTTTCCCACTTTCATAGTTTTTAATCCCGTCACTTGTTTGGTTGGTTGATTTCTACAGCTTTAAAATATTCTAAATGGCCTTTAACGTTCTTTTTCACCGTTTGCGTAAGCTAGAGGTTTTCCTCTTGTAACACTGTGTTCCCACAAACTACGTCGCATTACAACTTAACTGAACTGACTGAATGCTCTTAAACTTGCCAAAGGATTAATCAATTGAACATTAAAGAAAATGACCCACGCCAATATACGCCAAAAATATAGAATTGAACCTCACGCTTCTTGACGCGTAAGAGGTAGTCCTTGTTTTTGAAGAGAAATTAAGCGAAATCCAGTTTCAAGAACGAAATTACATTCAAACTACCAGTAGCGCGCGCGGTCATGAAATCCAATCACACAGGAACGAGTTGTTTTCGAGCTTTCAAATTCTTTACCTGTCGTTTCTGCAGCAAATGTTTCCGCTATTTAAATAACACAAGAAACTTTGTCGCGATTCGTAGTGGGAATTAATTATAGAAGTAGGCAACATTTCGAGTTATCAACAAAGTTAGATCTGAGTATTAACGGGTATCCCTCACTTTAAGCACCAAATTAATCCCTTCAGTGTTTTGCACAAAATGGCCATGAAGTGGCGTCTTCTATAAACAGATGCAACAACGAAAACTTACGGGAGGGAAGTTCTCTCCGAGCGCGTCTCTGTTCAGCATTTGAATTAGCAGTCAAAACAACAACCACGAACAGTAAAATAAAATAACCCAATATGATCTTCTTCATGGCTGGTATGTGTTCGACGGCTTCGGTTTGAAGATCTAGTGAAACTTGTAAGTGTAATTGACCGAGATGCTAGTATCCTTCCACGACTCTGTTAAATTCTGCAACCCAATACCGACACAAGTGGCTTTCCAGTGTGCGAAAAATGTTCCAATATTCTGAATCTCTGACTTCTGAACAAATTTGAACAAATATCGATTGTGACAGCAACAAAGTCACGTATAAACACTTTTTTTTTTTTACACTTTCCTCCAGCCCGTACTAATCAGCAGGGAGAAGGGCAAAAATATGTCATGGATAAACTAATTATATAAAACTTTTAAGATAAAAGAGGAAGTTCAGTAACTGCAAGAAAGGAAACAATAAACGCGAGTGTAATATACATACAAAGCCAGTCGAGAAAGTTAATACTATAAACAGTACACATACAAAACCATGTTGAGATACTATGAAACATGCAAAATTGTTTGCGGTAGAGAAACATGAACAGATTCAACTTCTCAAAACTTCTGTTCAAATCCGTTAGTTTACTGAAATGGCGTAACACATCCATTTTGCAGGCACCGCTCGTCTTGACAATGACGCACACCTAATATGGGACACCAAAATTATATCCTGGAAAGTTCACTACCATTCCATAACACAATAGGGAGAGTCAAGGTCCGGGAAAACGCGGCTTCGACATCCGTTCGATTTTGTTGAACGATGTTGCCTGCTCACCGGGGGTGGGCTTGGGGGTGGGCAATCATCAACATTCGATTCAACATAGTTTCACGAGAGGCCTGGTATTCAGTCCCAGGCTGCAGCCGCGGTTGTTACTATGGGGATAAGGATAAGGATACGTTAGAGCGGTTTTCAAATGAGTGTCGTAAAATCAAAACCAAAGTAAATACTTTGACAATCCAGTAAACCAATCAAAACTCCAAGTAATTACACGTAGCCGACACAAAGCGCGGGAAAATGTGCACGCGCGAGCCACAATTGGTTTTGGTTTCACTTCTGATTGGTTGAAAAAGTAGCGCGAAAACATTGAACCAATCTCTTAGTGAAGTAATGCAAAACCAATGTAAATCGCTAATTACTTTCGACACTCAATTGAAAACCGCTCTATTGAGAGACCGATTAGTGCATACCCATGCAACAATGATGAAAGGGGGAGCAAATGTTGAATGGTTGTGGAAGATCATTCAACATCGATTCAACATGTCTCAAAACGGTTGAAAGGGGGAGCAAACGGTTTCCACATCGCCCTTCCACAAAATCGAACGGATGTTGAAGCAAATGTTGAAGCTGGTTTGCCTTTGGAGCCTTTGAAGCCTTTAGTAAGACAAGTAAGAGCGAGCGACATCTTCAGTTTAACAAATTGATGTCAGTTTTTCATGCGTCTGTCCTGTTATTGATCATGAATTGCGTCATAACATTGTCAAAGTAGCTGTGGATCCGTAGACCACTTTGACAATGTTATCTACATCTACATCTACATCTACATCTACATGTTCCAGCACTCGGCAAAGTCCCTTTTTGGCTTATGGCTGTTTCTGCTTGGGTGGCCTCATACACCGTAAGCCTTTTTAGAGACATCACGCCAAGCATACATACATTCTTTATTGGCTCGACCCCACGGGGCTGTTCAGAGTTATGACAGAATTCATTGTCAATAACAGGACAGACGCATGAAAAACTGACCTCAATTTTTTTTTGCAATAACAAAAAGGCAGAGGGATCAAAATTAAGTCAAAACCAATGAGCGCGCGAGATTTTTTGCAGTCATTGTAAAAAACGTTATTGTTTGAAAGTGTCTCCAATAATGTGGAATGTTAAAAATAGCCCTTTTCACGGTTAGTTTTTTTAATTTGCATTACAATGTAATCGAACGTGGATGCGAGGCAATTTCGAGTTAAAACTACAAACTAGCCCGATATTGCCTCACATACATGCCAGATTATAGTGTAATGCAAATGAGAAAACCTAACCGTAAAACGGGATATTGCACAAGATTTTCTGCATGACAATAAGACTATGGTTTGGAGAAATTTGTATGTAGCTCAAAGAGTCCATAAAATTATTGTAACTTTTTCTAAAAAATGTGTTCGAATTTTTCCAAACCAGAGTAGCAACAGTTTTTCAAACTTCGCTTGGAATAAAAAATTCAGTAGTTGGGGCTTAATATGCAGAGAGTTTAAGGTGGCTCCCTAGCGTATTTGCAAATACCCTCACTACAGGGCACGAGTTACAAAAGGAAACCTGGTTAATTTCTCTTAAAGTTTCCCTGTATAGATTTACCAGTATTGGTACCGCTCATTTTTTAGGTGTCAATATTTGGATTATGGCCGTTACCATGGCAACATCACATGCAATGTCAGGCAGATGAATTCTTGTTTTTGGCCTAAATTCCTTAATATTTGTAATGTCCTTCGGTGAAATTTTTTATTCTTTGTCACATCATGGAAATGATATTGCGCGACATTAGGTTTAAGTGGTAAAAAAGTCAAGGTCATTCAAACGGCTTTGCCAATATTAAGGAAGTTGTCATTTTTCTAAATATACGCGATTAGCTCTGACAGATTTTAACAAATATAGGGTATTTGATAGGAACTGTATGTGGTTAGAACTGAGCCAATTTTCAAAAACATTTCCCCAAGGGAACGCGAGAAAATTAGCAGATAATTTTTACAGATTTGGTCACGCTGACGTCACAAAAATCAGATCACGCACGGTTCAGGCTTTACACGCCATACTAGTGCCCAGCTTGCGCGCGGTCCTAAAACTCCTTAAATATTATGTGAATCTCCCGACGGTCTCCACTCTTCCAAATCACCTTACGCTTTTCCCCTTGATTTTTTTTCAACGATTCTCGCCCGAGATAAAGACTTAGAGAGGAGAACAAAGAAACTTACACAGAAGACATCAATTTAACTTTGCATGTAGAGGCCAGTTCACTTTATTTTCTTTTTTTCGGCTGAGGAAGCTGGGGTCCAAACCCAGCAAATCCCCTACGAAACGCGAGGTCTGATTCATGAGTTACTGGGCGTTTTTCTCCCGCCTGCTGATCTGAGGGCC
This sequence comes from Montipora capricornis, assembly GCF_036669925.1. Lineage (NCBI taxonomy): Eukaryota > Metazoa > Cnidaria > Anthozoa > Scleractinia > Acroporidae > Montipora > Montipora capricornis. The sequence goes on along the minus strand of NC_090892.1, from coordinate 52,650,975 downwards.
GCTTTCTGTAGTTACGATTCCGGTGTTCCGGAAACGTTGGCATCATATCCGGTTCGACCGGAAGTGGCTTCTCCACAAAATATGAATTTTGGAGGCACTCGGCGGCCGAGGCCCGCTTGCACGGGTCGTACATCAACATGTGATTAACATGAGTCAGTCCCGCGGGACTCAACCACGAGAACTTGTGTTTTAGGTTGTTGTATGGCTGCCGCTTGAAATTCGTGGATTTTGCACCAGGGAGGCTTGAAAATCCTGGCCACAACTGATCACTGGGCGTTCCAAGCAAATCCACAATGAGCTCAAATTGGTTGATTTCTGATTTGCCTGCCATGAGGGGTTTGTTTCCCAGAAGTTCGCCGAAAATGCAGCCCACGGCCCACATATCCACCGCAGTGGTCTGAACTTTGGAGCCAAGCAGGAGTTCAGGTGCACGGTACCACAGGGTTACCACGATTGGGGTCATTGGCTTGTAGGGGTAACCAAATTTCCGGGCCAGGCCAAAGTCAGCTGAAGAGAAAACCAATGACGGCTAGTTTCAGTGTTGGCTTGCTTGCAGTTTGGTTTATGATTCAAGCATTAAATAAATTTCTTTTGGGATAGTCTAGGCTTCATAAGCTCATATCTTCTGCCCAGGCTTTTTTTAACACCAAAATTTACCACATTATTTATTGAAACTTGTTATTGACACAAAACAAAAAACACCTTATCTAAATTCCTACAACAATAACAAAAACAATTTCATTTAATTTATTATTTTTGACACTTCTTTTAGCTTCCGATTTATAGTTTAACATTATCACATACAATATCCCATGAGTAGGAGCGAGCAACTCCCATATATTCCTGTCACAGCGTTTTCACAGACTGATTTATTTTTAGATTGAATTTTCGGTGACTGAGACTCCCACAGGAACACGATGACCAATCACAGGAAACTAGCTTGATATCATAGTGTCACAGAACTGGAACTGCCTTTTTTGTTTCGCAGTAAAGGTAGTCCAAAAATACAAAAATATGGTTTTATCAACAGAGTTGATGATGTAAATTGGCCACCGTACAGAGATTCTAAAAGCTGACGTTTCGAGCGTTAGCCCTTCGTCAGAGCGAATCGAGGAATTATGGGTTACGTGTAGTTTTTATAGTAGAGTAGGAGCTACGCTATTGGTGGTAACATGGCAACGTGAACAATAGGAATATATTAGTTAAATGAAAAGCGTTCGTTAATACCGTGAGGATTAAGGGTGCAGATTTGGAAGATGAATTTTTGTTCTAGATTCTTGCGGCTTTCCGTCCTACCTAGATATAGGGAAAGACCTGTTAAGATCACCGATCATTTCACATGTACCTCCGCAAATGTCATTTATTGCATAACCTGTACGTTATGCAATAAATTATACATTGGCGAGACAGGTAGACGACTAGCTGACCGATTCCGCGAACACCTTTACGATGTTGGGAAGAATGACAAAGATGCATCTAAGCCAGTCGCTCGTCATTTTAATCTCCCTAACCACTCCAAAAAACACATGGCTATCTGCGGCCTTTCCCTACATCTAGGTACGACGGAAAGCCGCAAGAATCTAAAACAAAAATCCATCTTCCAAATCGGCACCCTCAATCCTCAAGGTATTAACGAACGCTTTTCATTTAACTAATATATTCCTATTTTTCACGTTGCCATGTTACCACCAATAGCGTAGCTCCTACTCTACTATAAAAACTGTACGTAACCCATAATTCCTCGATTCGCTTAGTCCAAAAATAGATTGGTCTGTAAAAATTCCATGACATAGGCTTAGTATGGGAGTTGCTCACCCCTACTCACAGGCTCCTGTCTCATAGTAATGAAATTACAAGAGCTGAGGCAGAGTTTGAGCACTCTGCAAGCATGAAAATTGTCACTATCAGCTCTATCAGCTGTTATTGTTACCTGTTTTTCCTATTACTAATTAGTGACAATAATCTAATTACTGGGTTGCCATAGGTCACCTATGAAAAAATTGACTGGAACGCTCCAGTTCAATACCACCCAACTCAGTCACTTCTGTTTTTGAGTAACACGTACCACAGGCAAGCCAGTGCGCTCATCGAGCGTCCAGTTGGAGTTAAATTTGCTGTGAGGTAAATAATTACCCACCACATTCAACAAAACTAAGGCAAATAATTGAGGAGTAAAATCGTCTGGCGTTAGACAGAGTAAAATACTAAGTCTGGCCGGTTTAGGCTGGTTTGGGTGTGGTTTACATGTACACCACAATAGCTGAATAACTAGAAGATAAAATACTTACTGACATGACAAGAAGCTATTTGGTTTCCATTCGGTTGCTCCGAGGTGAAAAGTCCTTCCAAATCACCACGGAATTAACAACAAGAATTAATCACTTGACTGTGTGGTTTATACTAAACTAACAACAATTTATTACTTTTTGTTATAATAATTTTTATAACAATAACTGGTACCTAAACTTTCATTATCACTTGAGTACTGAAAGAGTATTTCAAATATTTACTCACCAATTTTAAGAATTCCTTTTCCATTCAACAGAAGATTTGACACTTTCAAATCTCTATGGACAATAAACTGGTCGTGTAAATACTGAACTCCATGAAGAAGCTGCAACATCAAACATTTGATCTGTGCTTCTTTGAATGGTGATGCCATGTTGTCCAACAAGCTTGCTAAATCCTGTTCACAATATTCCATAACAAGGAATATGCTATCCAAATGTTTCCCAACAACTACCTCTTTGAGTTGCACAATATTCTTGTGCTTCAGGCTTAACAACAGACTAATCTCTCGCAGGCCACTCACAGGAATGCCATCTTTCTCTCGCTCCATACGAACTTTCTTCAAAGCTACTATTTCGTTGGAGACTGTATCTCTAGCACGATACACTACACCATACGTTCCTTCTCCAATCCTGTTAAGTTTTTCAAATTCTGTTACAGGTCTGCAGCAACCATAGCAGTGTTCCTCTGGCATCTTTTCAAAGGTCTCTATGGATGTCAAGACAACTCCTTGACTTTCATGGTCTTTTTCCATGGTTCTGTTAAAACATAAGACTTACAATGAATAAAATTATTTTTGGTCTTGGATCTTTGGTGAGTCTTGGGTACCAGTCATGCATGTCCATTACAAAGAAACTCAGTCTGATACAATCTGTTGAGCCATCCATACAGAGGGTAAAGATCACCAAAGGTAATGAGAGTCTGTATATGGTCCATTAATCATATGGATGTCTGCATTGGTTCCCTGGCATGTGAGACAATTTGAACAGAATGCAAAACTGGTCATGAGATTGAAATTAGTCAGTATACAGTCCTATAATTATAATTGGATATATGTGCTGAATTTGGCCTACAAAAGATGGACAATTTGTCTGGATTGTACAGAATGTCTTAAAGATGGTTCAGCCCATGAATAGTCATTGATATAGTATTTCCTGAAAGTCACTATAATGTGCCGTCACCGCACACCGGTGGCGCAGTTGGTTGAGCACTGGGCTGTCATGCATGAGGTCGTGAGTTCAACTACGGCTAGACTAACACTCAGGGTCTTTAAATAACTGAGGAGAAAGTGCTGCCTTTGTAACAGTACTACATCTGCAAATGGTTAGACTTTCAAGTCTTCTCGGATAAGGACGATTAAAGCCGGAGGTCCCGTCCCACAACCCTTCAATGTCTATAATCCTGTGGGATGTAAAAGAACCCACACACTTGTCGCTAAGAGTAGGGCACGTAGTTCCCGCTGTTGTGGTCTGTCTTCTGTTGATTATCATGGTTGGGAGGGTAAAAAAAGGGGCGACAGTAATTGGCGCAAGCTGTTGTGGCAACTCTGCCAGCTTGACTGGCAAAGTCTGTAAATCAAATCTAAATCTAAATCTAAATCAATGTGAAATGAAAGCACTACCCCTCCAACAATGTGGCCCACAATCAATTCTCAGATTCAAAAAAATAACAACGCCATTCTGCTCAGAGAGTTTTTTTTTCTCCTGGTACCACTGACATCAAAAACTAACATTTAAGAATGGTGCCTACTAATTCAAAGGTTTTTTTGAGCAGTTTATGAACACGTGAGAAAAGCAGATCTTAACAAGTTTTATTGAAATCCAACAAGAAAAATGGGAGTAATCTCATATTTTTCAAAATTAATTTAATCAACAAAATTAATTATGGTTGTAAAAACCTTTGAAATACAAAGCAATGTATGGCATTCGTTTCCAAATTGAAGCCTAATTATCTCTGAAAAATGCATGGTTACTCCCAGTTTTCTTTTTGGATACCAGGAGAACTTGCTAAGTTCTGTTTTCTCTGCATAGTTTTAACCTTTTCACTCCTGTGGGGTTCCCCATTGACGAGTAAAATCGTCTGGCGTTAGACAGAGTAAAATCGATAAGTCTCACTGGCCCTTACAGAAGTGAAAGGGATATTATTAAACTGCACAAAAACATCCCTGTATTGGTAAGAACCACTCTTAGGAAACCAGAGTGTCCAGAGATGCACAGAACATATGCACAATAACAGAAGCACATAACCTTGAAGCGTGTAATTTGCAATTCTTTTCCTTGGAAAAAAGCCAGGGATTTTAGGACACCAATTTCATGCCCAAATATGGACAAAAATAAGATCAAAGCTGCACGAGTGGGAAAATGCGCGAGCTATGTTACATCCAAATAAAGAAAATTCCAAACTCAAAAAACCCCAATAGTATTCACCAGGCCCGTCCCTAAATCTTATCAACTTCTCCTCATATCGTTCGCACGTATTTGCAAATCATCCTTTTATCATCCCCGTAACATCAGCTATATAACAAAGTACCTGTCATCTGAACCACTATGGAAATACTTGTTTACACATTTATATCTTCAAAATTGGATCACTGCAATTCTTTACTCTATGGCCTTCCAAATTACCAAATATAAAAGTTACAGCACATCCAAAACGCTGCTGCTCGTCTCATTACTCTTTCCACAAAAAATGAGCACATTGAGCCTATTTTGTTAAATCTTCACTGGCTTCTGATTCATTATCGCATTATGTTTAAAATTTTACTCACCACGTAAAAGGCTCTGAACAATCTGGCACCTTCATACATTCACGATCTACTTATACCATTCCATTCTCGTCAGCTACGTTCATCATCAAAGAATCTTCTCTATATTCCGCGTTTTAATTTGAGATCATGTGGTGCAAGATCTTTTTCTGTGGCAGCCCCCACACTCTGGAATACTCTGCCATTTGACATTAAGAACAGCTCCTCAGTGTCCGTTTTTAAAAACAAACTTAAAACTTTCCTCTTTGACAAAGCATTTTCATAATTTTCACCATTTTTATTTTAGTCTTATATACTGTGTTGTTACGTGCTTTTGAACTTTAAGGATTCTGGCGCTATATAAATATTTTATTATTATATTATTATTATTATCATTATTATTATTATTATTATTATTAATGATTGGCTGCAGGTTACAGGTGTTGAATAGATGTCAAATCATAATTTGTATTTTTTTGCCCCAATACTAAAATTTTTCCTTCATCTTTCAAATCAACTGAAATTTACCCATACTGCCAGGTGTCCAATGGAAACATCATCAGCAACTAGAAACATTTGTAACTAAATTACAGTGCGACGCACCTTACCGTGACCACCCAACAAACTTTCACATTCGACAACTACGTGTAACTACGTCAACTGACAAACAACCCATTCAACGGTGTTCAACTTACAACCGTGCAAACTTTGCGAGAAGGGGTGACTATCAATCAGATCCGCACACCCTGATTGGCATATAAGTTTTAAAAACTTTGTTAGGCGTCACACTGTAAGTAATCACGTCAAGAGGAAATAAATTGAATTGAATTGTCCAGTAAGATGCAAGTAATAAAAAATTTGCTAACCACAGGAACAAAAGACCCTTTGTTTCGACAGCCAATGAGGCTCTGGTTGGCACATTAAGTATAGGTGACGTCAATGATATCTTCCCTATTAATTCAAAGGGCACCATGATCCTGTCAGAGTGACCAACTCTAAACTTGTTTTGCCAAGACGTCAAAGCATGGAAAGCAGAATTAAAATCTTCTGCCGAATTTCTGAGAAAAGTTAATCTGTGTAGTTCTAACTTTTCCGAAGGCGGAAAAGTTTTCACAAGAAATAAAAAGGAGTTTCCTCTCACCTATAAATAGAAATTGAGAGGCAAGGCGTCCTTCCTCCTCGTTAAGACAAGATATTGACAAGCTGACTAGATGCGTTTAGGTAGTAGTCCCTATGTATTGCAAACCACGAGAAAATTTATCGGGGTAAAACAAGACTTCGACTATCACGGCTACCTTATCCTCACGCGGTTATGACAGCACAGCCCTCCCTACGGGCCCCTAGGGGTCCCTAGTGGGTGATTAAAAAAACCAGCTGAGGGGCTCTGGGGAAGAGAATGACGGTTATAATTCCGTCAAGTACACTAAATGAAAAATCCACCTAAAATTCTTTACCCAATACATCACTAAATATCACTTGCCAACACTATTCATCAATTCTGGTAACTTTATAAATCACTTTCCATTGTATAGCGCAATTGGTTTCACTATGGTTATATAAATAAGTAAAAAATTTACTCTACATACATGCAAAGGTTTTAGCCAAAAACTTATTCTGTATAAATCAAATTAACGATAATATATAAACACTTATATTCTGACATTCAATTTAGCCATGAATTAACGGCTAAGTTTGTCGTCTGTAATATATAAGGCCCCTTATTTAGCCGTTAAGTTACGGCTAAGTTTGTCGTCTGTAATATAGGACGTGTATACCCCAGGTCCATGGACCACCCCTGTGGACCACCCCTCATTTTGTAAATTCAATACGTTTTACAAGCAAAAGACTCTTCAGACGAAAGGGAAAAGTGATCCTCACACTTATCTCAAAAATTTAAGCCCATGTGCGATCTATTTTCAGACTACCTTTTCGGCAAACAGACAAATATAGTTCCGGTTAGGTGATGCTGTGACGTCAACTTAGTTTCTTGTGATAGGTCATCGGGCTCCGCAAGAGTCTCATTAGCAGGAATATAGAGCTGTTGTTCGCTCATATGGGCTACTGATAAAAATAAGCAATTGCCTGTTTTATAGACACTTATAACACCTACTCGGTAGCTCCAAAGGAAGTCGTCTGTAACCTGCTTTTCAAATATAAGTTCATTTCATTCATAAAGCCCTTCACTGGAACAAATGAGCCCAACAAATTGACTCGAACCAGCCCCCCAACTTAAGTGGTTTCAAAGCTCAGTTGCGTTCTGTACGTACAATCGTGTGATAGGTAAATGTGCTTACCACATGAGGAAATGCAAGAAAACAATTCCAAACTATAAACCATCCCTTATTTTATGTATTTTAGCAGAGGAGCTACGAGTAGTCCAGTGGTTAGTCACGTGTGGTTTAGGGGCCGCTTAATCTCTCCCTCCCAGGATCGAAAGTAGCACGGGGGCCCAAAACAGAGCTTTTTTCTTTCCTTTTTTTTTGTATCATCAAATCTCACAAATACGCATACGTTCTGTACGTACAATCGTGTGATAGGTAAATGTGCTTACCACATGAGGAAATGCAAGAAAACAATTCCAAACTATAAACCATCCCTTATTTTATGAACTCTAATAGAAGAGCTACGAGTAGTCAAGGGGTTACTCACGTATGTAGGGGCCAATTAATCCAGGTTCCCAGGATCGCAAGTAGCAAGGGGACCCCAAAGAAATTTTTCTTTTTTTTTTTTCTTGCGTTCCTTTTTCTATGTAAATCTCAACAATACGCATGCGTTCTGTACGTACAAACGTGTGATAGGTACCTTATTACATGAAATTTTGGCGACACGTTAATTTAGCGATTTTGAAAAATCCGGATTTAGCGACACCTTAATTTAGCGATTTTTCGCAAATTTTGGAACATACGTCACTTAATTTTCGCGATTTCGCAATCTGAAACTTTCTGGCGAACAAAACTTTTGCGACGACAATAGAACAGTAAAATTATTAATCGTTTGTGTCATGATGTAGTTACTTGGCGATTCATATCATAAGTGACCACATCGTCAGTCAAACGATAATACCTTGATTATTCTTATTATTGTACTTTACCACGATGAACAAACACAATTTTTCTTACGTCAATGGGTTCATTTAAAAAAATCATCAAAAACATCACACAACGTTATAAAGCTAAACAAAACAAATAATTGTGTCAAGCTTTTCATTTAGGATTCCACAGCTGTTGATAAAAGTGGAAACCGCATAGTCCACATGGGAAAGCGAGATTTAATGCGAGCGAAGAATCCATTTCAGTTGTGAAGCTGAAATGTATTCAGTAAACATCCGATACACGTCATAATCGACCGCAAAATAGCGTGATAGTGTGAAACGGACCAGATGGCGGAATTTCCTATTGTAGTCACTTTAATTTAGCGACGATTTAAATTTAGCGACACTTAATTTTGGTTCATTTTAATTTAGCGATATTTTGAAAACTCGCTAAATTCGCTAAATTAAAGTGTCGCCAAAATTTCATGTAATAAGGTAAATGTGCTTACCACATGAAGAAGTGCAAGAAGAAAATTCCAAACTATAGACCATCCATTATTTTATATACTCTAATAGAAGAGCTACGAGTAGTCAAGGGGTTACTCACGTATGAAGGCTTTCTTTCTAATGATTTTGTTAATATCGTGACTGGAAACTTTAATTGTATTATGAATACGAAAATGGATAAACTCGGAGGAAACCCGAAAGCGAGACATTCCGCTGTGCTTGCATTGAATGACGTTTCTACGCGTTATGATCTTATTGATATTTAGACGTTGCGTCATAGACATGAACGTAATTTTACTTGGGCTGGAAAAAACCCCGCTGACACTAGTTTCATAATACGAACACGCATTTACTTTTTTCTTGACGAGCAGACGTTTTGACCGCTTTGTAATTTCAGTTGATATCCTGCCTTATTCTCATTCCGATCATGAATGCATTTGTTCAACTTTTGATTTCAACCACTTGGTGCGTGGCCCTGGTTATTGGCATTTTAATAACGAGCTTTTGAAAGATGAAGTTTTCAAAACTGAAATCGAGGGATTTTGGACGAACTGGAAGACTCACTTTAAAGATTTCCCAAACCTCCTAAAGTGGTGGGATAGGGAGAAGCAGCATTTTGAAATAATTGCCATCAGACGGGCGAAAATGCGCCTAAAAGCGCAGTGACATGAGCGCCACTGAACCTGAAACCGATCTAAAGAGACTGCAACGAAAAGCAAAAAACGGTCCCAATAGTGATATAGAGCAATGCCTTTAGGCCAAAGAAAAACTCAAACAGCTAGACTTGAGGGATTTGGAGGCAAATAAGATTCAAGCGAAAGGGCTGTTTTCAGAAGAAGGCGAAGGGAGCACCCGTTATTTCTTTCCTTAGATAGAGAAGAAACAGAGGGCAGAGCAAACTGTTCGTCTTTTGACCAGGGGGAACATAGATACTGTTAAGGACATGAAAGGTCTTTTCTTCGAGACCCAAGCATTTTATAGGGTACTATTTTCAGCTCATCCGTGTGACGAGGCCTCTCAGAGTGCACCATTTCCAAAGCTGTCAGAGTGGGACAGAGAACATTGTGACAGAGACCTAACTGAGGAAGAGTTACGCAAAGTGGTTTTGTCAATGGAAAATGATAAGTCAGCAGGGATAGACGGTCTGACAAATAATTTCTATGAACACTTTTGGCCAATTTTAGGAGAAAAACTGACCCAGGTTTATAATTATGCATTTCGCAATGGCCAGTTATCAGTCACTGTCGCAGAGGCGAGGTGTCATTACGTTGTTATTTAAAAATGCTGATAGGACTTTGTTGAAGAACTGACGACCCATCTCGTTTCTGACCACTGATTACAAGGTGCTAACAAAAACACTTGCGCATAGATTGCAACAGGTTCTCCCCACCATTACCCCTTCCGATCCGACGGCTTCTATTAAGGGAACGACAATAAGTGACACCACGCGGCTTCTCCATGATGTGCCCGCATACGCTAATGAGACTAATACACCTCTGGCTGGTTTCTCTGGTGTGGATCAATTAAAAGCTTTGGATAGGGTATCTCATGATCTTTTTACCCAAGAGTCTGGATCGGTTTGGCTTTGGACCTAATTCTATTCATTGGATAAAGGTTCTGTATAACTCTGTTTCTAGCACGGTGCAAGTGAATGGTTGGTTCACGTCTTTCATTCCACTTGAAAGGGGTTTGAGATAAGGATGCCCGCTTCCTATGCCTCTTTATGTTATCGCTGCTGAAACCATGGCGATTAATATTCGGTGTAACGCAGGGATTCACGGCATTCTCACCCCGGATTCACAAGAGGAGGTTAAGTTATCGCAGTTTGCGGATGATACTACCCTTTTACTTTTACTCGTCGATGAAAGTTCCACTGGGGAAACTTTCCGTACTTTTAATCTTTATGGGAAAGCTTCTGGCGCAAAAATTAACAAGACTAAGTGCAAGGACCTTTTGAGTGGGGCTTTTGCGCATAGAACTGACCGGTCCTAAGGCTTGGAATGGTTTAACCAGTACATTCCCGAGCAGTACTTCGGGAGTGTGGACTGTACACAGCTTAACTGGAATCATAAGGTTGA
>NC_090892.1:52625327-52635327 GCF_036669925.1 Montipora capricornis | reverse complement strand
TGTCAGTAGTGACGCGAGCTTGGGCTGCCTATGATAATTAGCAACAATCTGGAAACCCATTTTCAATAGACCATATTCGTATTCTCAGTATTGGACTGGAACTAGCTTGCAATGGAGGCTTATGCGGAGGAATATATTAAAAAGTATTTGCATGTAAAAAGATTCCCCTGCATTAGCCTCCATTGCAAGCTAGTTCCAGTCCAATACCGAGAATACGAATATGGTCTATTCCTTGCTGAAGCACATTTTCACTCAGTTCCTTAATCAAATGAAATTATTGCCTGATAACCCTAGGCTATATTGTTGTTAATTTTTCAGCTGGGCTGGTGGATGTTCTTCATGCCCATAAATTTTAAGCAACCTTTTTGGTGGTGGGGGGTAAATACTTATGTTTTTTTCAAACTACTGAATTACTATAAGAAAACAAATAATTATTTCAATTGTCAATTTATTATTTATCGTATTAACCTGGGAAAAAAGTTTGACTGTTATGTAAGTATATCCTATTTGCAGCCCACAAACTACAAAACTGATTTCCTTGCACCAAGTTTTTGCATGAATTGTTAGGCTTTGATTTACCATTGTCTAACCTTGAGCACCACTTAATTCCAGTAAACTATGTTTGCCAAAATGACCTGTTGCATTGTTCTCTTTATCAAATGACATCTACAGAATAATACTGGGAATGAGTTTATCCAAAGTTGTGTGTTGTTGAATTTTAATGTTCACCAGACTAAGTGTAAAATGGAAGAAAATACTGTTTATATGCATATGAAATTACTTAGTTATTCTACTTCTTAAATTCTTAAGTGTATTGGTTGGAAGGGGGGGGGGGGGGTGGGGGTCTCAATGACGCATTGTAAAACTAAAACCAGAGTAAGAACTCTGGTCAATGGCAATGAGCACAGACTATCAAATGAAGCAATCAAATAAAGTTGTATATATGTAGGTGATGCAAAGTGCGAGAAAGGGTTTGGTGACCTGTTAAGATTAGTACTGGTTAAAATGCTTCTGATTGGTTGAAAAGATGGCAGAAGGTTTTTTTCAACTGATCATGTAATAATGCATAATCAGTCAAATAATTGCTCCTATGTTGCATTTGGTTAATTATACTACATTCTTTAATGTCTTATGTGGAGGCATGGTGGCCTCATGATTAATGTGCTTGACTCCCGATCAAGGGTTTGAGCCCTGACCAGAGACATTGTGTTATGTTCTTGGGCAAGACAATTTAGTCTCACAGTGACTCTGTCCACCCAGGTGTATAAATGGGTAATGGCAAATTTAATGTTGGGATAACCCTGCGATGGACTTGCATCCCATCCAGGGCGGAGTCGAGATACTCTTACCGGTAGTTGGTTTATGCTTAGGAAACCCGGGATAAGCTCAGAGTGGCCTGTTGGCCCACTTGGCTTGTATGCAGACTCTACCTTTTACCTTAATCTCTGAGCAGTTATTTTAACCTTTGTCATATTGCAACAGTGCAGAGCTCTACTAAAAAAAACAATACTAACACTGCCATTTCACCCATATTATGTACACTCAAGAAACAAATTTCAAAGGGGTAGGCAGAGGACTAGATATAGACTGTATACAATGCAAGTTCCTGAGTATACCCCATTGAAATTTGTTTCTTGTGTTTCTCTAGCCGGGAGAAGAACTTTTCCATGTCTAAAGCAATCAGTGGTGAGATTTCAAAATTGCTGAAACTCTCATGACTGTGGTTTTCCCATACTTGGAAATGTTAATTAATGTTCCTCTAACACACATTTGGAGGTGCCATGCACCTCTCGTAAGGTTTAACAGGATTGGCCAAGAAAACAATAAAATAAACAACAGAAACAATGGCCTATTCCTGAAAACAATAGAGGTGGATGAGTCCAGGAGCAAATAAAATTAGAGGTTCCGAAGAGGTGGGTGACTACTGCACATTTGTACATTGTGTGGGTGAGGAATTTGCAATTTGCAACTTGTTGTTGCATGTTGCTGGTTGATAATAATCACTGCTGTGACCAAAGAAACAATCTAGTTTGGAAACAGTAATGGTAGGAAAACCTTTCTAACTACTACCCCAGACCCCATCCAGTTATCTGTAAACTGCTTTGAAGAATATAAAAGGTTTCAAATAAGTAGTATAAAGTTCACCAACACAAGTAGACATAAACAGTGCAAATTCTTTCAACATGCCTTTCTTATGCCAACATTGATTGAAGACATGGTTGGGAATGCTTGATTAATACAAACGTTTTCAATGTGATACTTTATATATGATACATTATATAGTTATCACTGCCTAGATCAAAGAATACTACTTTGGAATATGTAATTTTTATCTTCTCTGAGTAACTAATACTCTGTTACTAAAATATATACAGCAGCTTTCATAAATGTTCTATTGACCACTTTCAGTGCTAAGATGGTTCATCAAGATGGCAATTTATCTACAGTAAACAATTATTGTTCTCTTGTGCACTACTTAAACAAGAATTGAAATAAGGTCCCCACTTATAGAGAAACTAACACAGTAAGGAATGTAAGTGTTTAGACACAATAAAACAGGAACCATTTTCCCTGGCCAGGTACTGAGAAAAAAACATAGTTCAGTGTTTCAGCCAGAAAATTATACTTAAGGGCCAAAGTGGCCCCTGAAGACTTGTTTCAGGGGCAAATTTCTTAGGAAAGGGCCCAAAAGATAATATTTGGACCTAAAAAATTAGTCGCCAGAGGTCTGGCATGAAGGACCTGGGTCAAGAACAATACAAAGGCATACAAGACAAAGTCAATGACCAAGGGTTTGTAATGCATTATAGGGAGACACAGCAAAGCAAAAGGGTGGATTGACTTCTTGTCTTATGTTAAGTGTTAAGAAGCAAAGATCTTTCAATATGGCTTACTAGAAGAACATAAGGTGTCCTCAACGTAGCGAAAGGAAGTCGCGATTATGGCAACTAAACTAGAATTTTTGGTCGCCAAGAAACAAATGTTAGTCGCATTGTACATTGTGAGTTCATTGGTGACCATATCGGTCGCAATTTTGAGCCTTGGGATGGTTATTAGAATACTATCCCTGGGTTAAGCCTGCATGCAGCCTTGTAAAAGTAAAGGGCTAAATTGGCCCTTTCTCCATTTCTCTGGGGGCCTTCTCTAAATGCAATGTAGGCACTGGCAGTAAGTTTTATACTAATAATATTTCTGCAAGAAGTCATGTGCATTGTATCAAATAATATGTATTTAATACCTATAGGCTGGCTCTAAAATTACTTTAACACCGTCCAGACAGCAAATACAATCATTTGACAACATAAATACCATACGGTAAAATCTAAGAATAGTCACAAGAATATTTTCAGCCTAAACGTCGACAAAGAATGAAAATATTCAATTCATCGTTGCTCACAAACCCAATATTATTATTCGAAAAAATAATGCGTTTGAAAAGATTTAAAGTAAGCCAAAACCTAATACAGACAGAAGGCCTATATTTATTTAAGGAATACGTGTCCAAGAAAATAGAAGCGATTTTCCGTATATTAGAGCAGTGCTCTGTAACGAGCAAAAGTTCCTTTTTAGATTTGAAATTCGAACTTCTTTGTTTCCGTACGCGGAAAATCTAATTGCACGTGAATACAGAACAACAAAAACAGCACATAAGACCACATGTGATGAGCTGCATCTCGCTAGCTGTCGGCAGATCTAAGTTTACATGCTCGTTATTTATATTTTCCCGCGTTTATTTCTACTTCTATGGTATAGGTTTCATCTTTTAAATTAAAATATAACGGAAAAGATTCACCTTTCGAATCGTTAATGGCAGTCTCATTCAACATCGCTTAACTGAACTGCAATTCAACCTCCTAGAGCCCTTTCTTTTTTGTGTAAACACTCGCTACATGTACGTCCGCCATATTTCTTTAGAATGTACTTTAAACCAATCAGCGTGTTCGTGTGGATGGGCTAATCAACAAAGGTGTTAGTTCGGCGTTGGCCAGGGTCTTCTCCAGACGAGCCGCCATTTTGAAAATCGCAGAGGAGAAGGTCCTGGGGACGAGGTTGATTGCGATTCTTGGGTTATTCATGTTTAAGGTTTGTTAAATTATTTCTGTATTTTTTGCTATACGTAAGTGCCAATTTTGTTGATTTGCTCGAAGGAAATTATTTCGATATTTTGCGTAAACAGCGTCGCTCACATCGACCAGAAATTTAGCTGGCTGGCGAATATGTTGTATAGTCAGTTGCACTGTTAATTTTCGGATATCTTTTTGCACGCAGATATAAAACTGCAAACGGAAACTTCATATATATTAAAAAACATACCTTGTAGCTTGACGTATCTCGAAAAAAAGTAAAATTAAATCTAACAGACCGCTTTTGAAAATGAAAAGGTATAAGTCGCATGTAATAAGAAACAGATTTTACTTAGTATACTTCAACGAAAATTTGAATCGTCTCACCTAATGAACCAACGCAAGCAGACTTAAATTGATAAGTGTTTGGAACGTATCGTTCGAATTTGATTCGTTTTTACAACAAAATACACGCAGAATCGTGAAGTGGAAGTGTCCGGGAAATAGGGCAACATACTGTAAATTTTAATACCTGACGTGTTTACAGTTTACTGGTCGGTGGTGATATGATTTTTCATTTCCAACCATAAATTCCTTAAAAGCAGGGTGACAAGACACAAATGATTTGCTCGAAAATTAATGCAGCCAGCTTGGCGACTTTTTAACTAGTCTTCGGTAGATACCTTTTCTTTTCGGCCTGATTACGCAGATTTTTCAGCTAAAGACTGAAAATTGCATGGAAGACTTTTCTTCGTGTGTCTCGGGTTGAAATTCATAATTTCACTGGTTTAAACAATTATAAGAATACTGTATATCATTATTTTGTTTGTTTAGTATAACCCAGGAGTTCAAATTATCTTTATTATTTAGAATATACCGGTATATTCATCTCAAACAAAGGGGCTTATTAATATTACCCAGGCAATGACAATACTGCACGAATAATGGATTACGGTCATGTCGCCCACAAGTTAACTCGCCCACAGGTTAACTCGCCTACACCGAAGTTAACTCGCGTACACGTTCGAAGTTAATTCGCCTACACATGAAGTTAACTCGCCTACACATTCGAAGTTTAACCTAACTTCCGAGCCTAGCTAAGTAACATTGTAAGGTGCCAAGAATTTAGGAAATAACCTACATTTGTAAACTTCTATGAAACTAGAAAAACACTTCATTTTAAACAGTTAAATGATAGAAAAAGACTATTTGCTACGAACTGGCCCATTTAAATGCCTGCATGCCCTCAAAAGCTGTTGAGCCATTAATAACCCCCCCCCCCCCCCCCCACTTCCTCACCCCTTAATTTAGAGTGAGGTTCAAAAATCAAAATGTCCTTACCATCATAAGTGATTTTAGGTCTTGTGATCCGGCCGCGCAGTTAAGAGTGAACTGGTAAAGAATGATGTGAAATTAAATGCCGCTGACATACGAAAACTCAAAATCCGATCGATGGTTCGTTTTTCTGCCTGATAGTTGTCGAGTAAACTTCTTGTTTTTGCTTTATCTTATAACATCAACAGTAACTTCGAATGTGTAGGCGAATTAACTTCAAACGTGTAGGCGAGTTAACTTCGGTGTAGGCGAGTTAACCTGTAGGCGAGTTAACTTGTGGGCGACCCGACCGGTTACCCACATAATAAGCCTCAAGCTTTCATGTTTAGAAACCAACTGAATCAGTTAGATAAGTACCCGGGGGGGGTACTTTAGGAATTTCTGGGTGGGGATGTGCCGCTGGGACCCTGGAACCCTTAGCCTATACCAGAGCTAGTTCAGCTGAATTTTGCTACCCTATACTAGAGTAAACTCCCACCGATTTCCGTCTAAATACCGATACTTGAGAGTTAATAATATCCAGAAGTTTCTCATAATAGCCATTTATCGACACTGTTGAGGCTGAGTTGCGCAAATTTAAACTTTGCCGACTCGACTTTTTAATATTTTTGAGCGGGAATTTCTGGTTTCCTTAGTCTTGATAAAATCTTCACGCGACTGGTCAGTTTCGTGAAAAATGATACCCTATTCTAGACCCAAACGCTCTGATTTATATACCCTATGCTAGAGTAAACTGCTTGAAAACCATACCCTTCACAGCAGCACATACCTATATAGCCCATATATGGCAGTATCCCGACCCCCCCCCCCGGGGATAAGTATAGGGTATAGAATGGCTTTGGGACAAAAGTCCAAGGCTGCTGCTTAAGAAAATTTTAAAGGGGCCCTCAGAGCTAAAGGCTGAGAACTTAGGAGCCCAACATATGAAGTGAAAGGTGTTGCTGTGAAAAATTAAGGAGCCCAGAGCTATTGGTTGGGAGCCCCAGGCTACCGGGCTCCTGTTAGGCAACAGCCTTGAAGTCAGTAGAGAAATGGGGTACTTTTTTGCATACTATGCAAGTGGTTTTTGTTATGAAAGTTAAAAGTTTTCCTACAAGATTCGATAATGCGTGGATAACCACATTAAATCGTGATATTTTGCAGAGTCATTTCTTGTTGTCAAGGACCTCACGTCGATTAGCATCCATTTTGGTAAGTTGCTCACTGTTACCCATTTCTTACTAACACAAACAAGTAATTTATTTGTGATAAACCAGTTCTGATGAATTTTGCGTTACTTTTTGTCAGAATTCCTTATGTTTATTTTCTGAAGTGCTCAAATTGGTCAAATTATCATGATTGGTTGCGAATGATGCATCCAAATGATCCACCAGTATTATTTATCCCTTAAATAATTTTTTCAGCCAGATTCATTATTTCTGCTCAAAAGGTCTTAAAAAGGAACATTGCAAGGTATTAAGTGATATTGGCTTGCTGGGTGTACCTGTAATAAGTTATTTGTTTGTCGTTTGATTGAACTGTGACTAGGTCACTTGTGTTCATTTTGTGTTTATTTTTATTCCAATTATTTTCAACTTCTTTTCATTATCCCAATTACTATTATTTGCTTGTTTACCCATAATTACTCTATTTCCTCATATTTTTGCTTGTGTTATCCCCACACGTTTCTCTTACCTAATTCTTTCCTTACACATCAATAAAGTAAGTGATGAATTTTGATATATTTTTGTTTACATTCACTTGATCTCGATTCACGGTGTTTGCGTAGGTATAAATGATTTGTGTTAAAAAGTTATTTCCCACTAGATAATGTTTTACCGAAAGACTTGGCAGTGGATAACCACATGAAATTAAAATTTTTAGCTATGAAAAATGAGGCGACACAAGAACGAAACGCTTGAAGACAAACCCCTGCATTTTGAAAACCGGCAAGTTGACGTGTGATGCATGTCATCAGCTGTCATAAATTGACCAAGAAAATATTTGGTCTTCCATAGTGGAAATAAAACTTTGTGAAAGAGAAGGTGAAAAAAATTGGCAAGGAAAATAACAGGCATAACAGGCATTTCTACCCATGTGTAAATGAGAACCTTTTCTGGGATAAAAATTATCATGTTTTCAAGCATCTTAGTTTGTCTAAACATTGTCAGGATAATTGCGATGTTTCTTGCTTAGAATTTATTGAAAATGCTACCTCTTTCTATCAACTCAAAATCAGGGAGAGCTTCCATATTGAGCAGATGAAACCGGCCAAACTCAACAAACAAGTTGATCATGTCGGTTTAGCATTACACTTTTAAAATTTACCATTGTGTCAGTTACAGTATGTTTTCTATAATATCGTTGGTTTATAGTTTGAGTTTCACCTCCTGGTAAGGAACATTTAAGAGCGCCTCTCAGCAATTTTCACCTAAGACCGTGCAAGATAAAAAAAATCGAAAATTGCCAAACTTTGTCACAATAAAGGACTACCAAAACCATTTTTAGAAAAATATGTTTTACTTTGTTTCGATAATCTTTGTTTTACCACGCCAAGCCTCACCCCCATGGTTTCCACTGCGAGGCTTGGCGTGGTAAAACAAAGCTTTTTTGGTCTCCCGGGACAATATGGCTGCCGTGTGACAAGGGCGAATCAGTGCGAGCTAAATACATCGACACATGAATAAAGTTCATCATCATCATCATCACCGGTATTTCTGCGCAAGAATTAGTGGATTACATTTACCTGATTGGCAGTGAGTGCAGCTTCACACAGAAGCACATCGAGGTCAATGAATCGAGTTCCACGGGGAAAAGCTTCTTCTTTGTGTGTCATTCAATAGTAAAGTCAAAATGCTGAGACGTATAAGTTTTTTACCTAAATCTATGCTAGAAACTCTGTACTTTAAGACTGTAATCCCAAGTGTCCTCTATGGGGTTGTGGTTTGGGGCTCTGGCTCCAAATTTAAAGAACTAGAATTGATACATATTAGAGCCGCTAGACTAATTCATAAGTTGCCAAAGGGCATGACTGATGAAGATATTTTAGCAAGAGCGGGGTGGATGCCTCTTGAATATTTTTATAAATTTCGTATTTTAATGATTACTCATAAGGCTTTTTATAATTTAGGTTTAGAGGAAATAAATTCATTAGTTGTTAGGACCTGTAAGAGCTATAATCTTAGGAAATCTTTAAATATTTTAGTTAATAGACCAAACACTGAGCTCGGTCGTAATTCCTTTGTACACAGGGCTGCAATCGCCTGGAATTCCCTGTCTGATAGTGTAAGATCTTTTTCTAATCAAACAGGCTTTAAAAATGGACTGAAGCAGTTAAAACATACTGTTATGAATATCACTTTTGAAAAAGACAGCTCAGTAGTTTATAATAAGCATGCCGATTTTTATTATTATTAATACATATTTTATGCTTTATTTATTTTTAGCGATTATTTATCTTATTTATTCAAAGTATAATCACTACCATATGTATGTATCGTTAATTTTATTACAGTAGGTCCACATCAGCTGTAAAGTTGCTTTTTTCCTCTTGACCTGCTTTACTAAATAAAGTTATGTATGTATGTATGTATGTATGTAGCCTGTTATATAGCACAAAAAAATTGATGGTTCCGGTAGTTGCACCTCTGTGTAGTGAATATAAAATCTGAAAGCGCCCATACCCGAGTACTCCTTGTTTCTCGTTTAGAGGGTGGTTCGTTTTCGTCAATACAGTTTCCAAACTCCAGTTTCCTTTTCACCATGTAGTTTTGATTTGATATCCGCGTCTCACGTGCTCCAGATTTTTTGGAGTTCCTTTTCCTCCGGGTTTCGTGAAGCCCCCATTTGCACTTGGCTTTACGTGGTTAGAGGGAGAATGACTCTGACTAGTAAGTGACAATGGTGAATTACCTCCTTCTTTATCGTTCAAGTTAACCGCAGCCAAACTTACTGTCCCAAACACTGAGTACACATATGGAAACTTAATGTGATGTTTACGCTAATTAGATTCACACTTTCGATAATTCACACTTTCAGTCGAAAATGTGAATTCTACATGCATGTAAGTCGTTCCTCATTTTGAAGACAATAAGGCATCAAATCAAATGTTATTCACTTCAAGTTAACGCTTACCTTTTTACTTGAGTTGTTGTAAGCGTTTCCTTGTCTAGATCAGCATTTAAAGAGTAAAACTAACAAAAAAATCGTCACCACAAAAGCGTGATCGTAGATGAAGCGTTTGATTACAACCGCGCAAAACCTGTAAGAGCTGGACAGGTTACTGCTGACCTGGGCGGAAAGAGACCGGGCGGTGAAACGAGCGGGTCCGAGCAAAAGGTGTGATGCAGTAGACTACTAAAAAGCCTTTTCAAAATGGCGGCAAGTGTTGAGATTGGCGACTCACTCGAAGAATTGGAAGAATTGTTTTTACAGGACATCACAGACGACTTTTTTGATTTGAACGAGAAAAAAAATTCTTCAGATGTCCCAGACACATAGCTGATGTTAAATAAATGTAACAAACATTTTCCCTCTTTTTTTGATTGGTCTCTCCTATAACCTATGGTCTTTAGGTAAATCCAAGTGTTTTGATTGGTGCTTTCTTGTTCAGAGCCATACAA
>NC_090892.1:52615327-52620327 GCF_036669925.1 Montipora capricornis | reverse complement strand
TTAATTGATGGTTTATTGCTGGTCATATTCTTTTGCAAACTTGGTGGCTCCTAAAGGAGCCGTTTTTTGGTTGTGATTTTTACTGACTTCTTCAGTTTCCACGAGTGGGGCCATTGAGATGTGAGCACGTTTTCAGGAACTGTGCGGCGGTCTTCTCTTTCCTTTCGTACTTCTCCCAGCTGTCGAATAGCCTCGCCTGTTTCGATACTGCTTCAGTTTTTCATCGGACACAAATGCTAGGATATTGATTAGTAGAAAGAGGTTTAGATAGTTTACTAATACTTGGAAGCTGCAAGTTCGATTCCTTACTATAATACTTGGAAACTGCATAATGTTTTCCCAGTTGGATTCCGAATGTTGCGTTATGTCTTTATCTTTACTTTAATGCTCAATAGACTGCATAATGTTTTCTCAGTTTTATTAATTTATAACTAAACAGTGATTAATACCTTCTTGTAGTCGTTTTCTTTCTTGTTGGCCGTCAGGACAAACACAAGTGGGACTTGCTTTCAATATTCCCCGGATCGCACGAAAGCATTCACCGTCAATAGCTGCTTGAATGGGTGTCGCACAAGCTTGAAAGTTCCGTCCATGTACCAGGATTTAGCCTTGGCCAGGGTATTTAGCTGCTCCTGTCTGGCGAAGATCAGATGCCTTCTCTGCTTAACTGTCAGGTCGGCTTGGAGGAAACCGGGAGGGAGACATTCCTCGACCAGTTCGAAGTCCAGATCTTTCGGTTGTTCGGGTCTGAGTTTCTGTCGGAGTCGGTTGGCACCTCTAGCCACATGCGCAGGCTTAGGGAGGGCTGGACAAGGTGCAGCAGTCAGTTCATCTGACATGACCTAAAAAAAAAGGAAGGAAAATTTGACTGTCTCGTCTACGAGATGCTTTTCATCAAGCAGCAATTCTAGTCTCAACACACAGATTCCACGCAGACTGATTCCATTCACGGAAAGCTCTTTGTTTAAGAACATTCCATCACCTATTGTCGTTTTAGTATTTAAACATTTTTTATCTTTCACTTTTTTGACTTGATAATGACGTTAGCCAGACGTTGAAACGTCGACTACAAATTTCAATTACAACTTCTTAAATTTTCTCAAATTTCAGCCTCGGTATTCTTTTAAACAACATTTTCATCTTTGAGTTCTCTAAATGTCCTCCGATTCTCTTTCGCTAAGCTATGCTTAAAAAATGAGATTTCTGGATACTTTTCTTGAAATTTTTGAAAGCACAAATACCAATTACTTCGAAAAATCGGCAAAGTAGAAATTTTAAAGCTGAAAATAGACCGAATATTGGTTTAATATTGGAGGAGACACCTTGATCTGGAACATTAAAACCTAGGACGACAACCTCACCTGTCTCATTAACCACGAGGAGTTGGTTTTTCGCCAAAGGTCGTCTTAGATTTCTTTTTTGAAACTCGTGCCGGTAAGCGCACGAGAAAATGAGGTTAACAAGTAAGGAATGCTTAATTTTACAACGTGAAAAAACAAGCATACCAAAAGATGGCGGAATGTCAAAGGCATCCATCTCTTCCTCGATTCTGCTACTCTCCCCAATTGGATCAGTGATCTCACTGCAATATAGGCATCGCCAAACCACCTCTAATCCGGAGTTAACAGCATCTCTATACTGCTGTCTCGAAATTCCCGTGTTGCAACGTCGAGGTTGCCATTTGTCGCAGCCATCGCAGAGGAGCGCTTCCTGTCTCGCTGTTACTTCCTCATTGCAATAAATACAATAATAGCTTTCCATCTCGAGTGACTATTGTAAAATTATTTGATCAGCGAAAATACTTCGATAAGATGAGTGGATTGAATTGAACAGAAAATCACAGCCCTTTTATACAGCAATGCCTGCTTAAGCCGGATCAAAATCGCAGGAATTTGATTGGCAGATATTGTTGGTGTTATCTGTTCTTTGTTGTAGTTACATATCATTAAACATTTAAACAATATCCTATTCAAGTTGAAAAAGTTCTCACCTCCTTTGCAACATGCCACACAAGCGAAGTTAATGAGCTCACATTGTTTTTATCGCGTTTCTAATTCTTCCTGTAACAGAGAGAAAAGAGACCGGTAGAGAAGCAGGCTGTAGGGGGAACATTTAATACTTGAGTGGGGGAAGGAAAAAGTTTTGCCGCAAATATTTAATCAGTGTTTCAAGCAATGCAAAAACCCTCTGCGAGAGTGTAACAAACACTGACGTAGGCGAAACTTGCGGGAAACAAGTGAACGCTTCTAAGCGCGTAATCAAACAAACATATTTTAACTCAATGGCTCTGTAAGTACGCAAATGTTTAATAAAAAGGTTTTACAGCCGGTTTATGCTCACAAATAAAGCCGTGGATGGCGTGGGAGAGAGAGAGAGAGCGAGAGAGATTGGGGAGAGTGGAACGAACATTTTCAAGCCGAATCAAAGTATTCATCTTGGATCAAAGGTCACATTATCTTCTTTTGGTAATTTGTAAATAAAGTTCAGATCTATTTCACAGAGTATTTTGGATGTTGGCGAAGTGACATATAAGCGTTGGCGAACTGACATTAGATGTTGGCGAATAGACTTCATACGTTGGTGAACAGGTCGTTGGCAAGCTGACTCGTTGACGAAACGACCGTTACCCTTGGTTACGGTAAGCGTGACATACCTGCATTCGACACTGTCTTACTTCACTCAAGTTTAAGCAGCTTCCGACGAAAATACTTCACAGACAAAATAGTTTTCGGACAAAAATATCAAAAAGGCCTTTAAATAATACACTAATGGTGGCCCAAAAATAAAGAAAAAAAACTTGCTTTCTGGTTCGTCAAGAGGATATTTTTGGCAGCCATTAATTGCACTGGAAACGCGGAAGGGGCGACCGTGCCAGTCCTTCTCCGCATCGCACATTGGACCAAGAGCGCAATTCCCGTTTCACCGCCCTGGGGACGCCCTATGTATGAGCGCCCGGCTGCTGACCAAATCGAAAAGGACTCACTAGTTCCCGATCCTGTCTCTCATGTGTTATCCAAGATGTGCTGACTTGGAGTGTGTAATTTTCGAGAGTAATGCATCATGTTCGTTTGGGAAGAAGGCCGATTATGAGACTCAGAGAGCATCAAACAAGGTAAGCCGTTGATTGGTTTTTCTCACAACCTATTGAATACATCGGAATAAAAGCTTTCTTTTTCATTTCTACATGTACAGAGTGCTTTTATGTTCAAAGTTTGGAGCCTTTAAAGGACATTGCATAAGCTAAGTAAATGTATTAACTCGAAAGATATCACATTCACATTCATAAGCTATTTCAGAGAGCTATGTGACCTTTAAATGGTTTTGCAATAGTAATGGCATATGCTTTACACAGACTTAACTATGTAATGTAGCAAGTTACAAAGTTATTACATAGCAAGTAAGGAGCAGTAAATAGCCTTTATATAGCTCAACATAGTTATATGATAAACTTTACATAGCGTTTACATATGTCTGGTTCTACAAAGGAATTTTCTTACTTCTTAAATTTTATACATAATAAGAAACTGCATGCTAAACATTTCTTTAAGTTTTTATCTGAAAAGAGTTGAATTTATAGAATAGAAACTGTAATAAACTAAAAATTTGTTTCATTTGAGAAATGTTAAAATTGTTAACAAGCTGTAGACTATTGCTAGTCTATTTCCAGTTTCCTGCAAGAAATGAAGTTTGGAAGAAACTGTCATTTTCTGGCAGCACCTGATAGATGTATGAAATTCAAGCTATTTCCAGCTTTTGAAAGAACCCAAAACTTGCAAAACTGGAAAACAATTTCTGGAATAAAAGCTGGAATTTGACTCAGGAATAAGGCTGTCACATTTTAGAAATTTACAGAACTTAACAGAAAGCTTGAAATTCATTTTTGCAAGTGGTCAGTGCGAAATTTGTGCGAAATTCGACGGTCAAAAAGCATCTTGGTACATGGCTTTCTCAAACGAGACTATATTCACCGGAATAAGCAATGTTTCCGCTGCAATTAAATTCAATAAACTTTTTGGGCAAATGAAACGGAGGATTTTTGATGCCCCATTTTAACATGCTGTTTGCCAACAGAAGTCGACCTTTGACCACCAAAGCGGAGGCGAGGTATATTGAAATCACACACGCTAATCTCGATTTATTCACTAAACAATTCGAGACGCTAGGTTTACTGACACAATACAACGTGAATTGACTGGAACTACTGTAGGTCAAGGGGAACTTGTCATTGAAATTTAACTGTCTTGGTTTAAGAGTGACATATCCGGTAATTAAAATAACTGACCCAAAAATTTGCATACTAGCAAGATTCATTCCATTCCATATTTTTGCGCAAACAAGTTTCCTTAATTCACTTTGTGAACATACCTGCAAAACAAACAAAGAAAGGTATCCCCTTTTATGTAAGCATACGCTTCTTGGATTTTCATAGAAGCCCTCAAACAACCATTGATCATGACTTTCGTGAGTTGTGCCGTGATTGTGTCGTTAACCTGCGATCAGGCCCATTTTTAGCTTCGCCCATATGTTCTCTTAATGTCGTCGCTCGCTAAAATTGGGCCTGACCAAAAGTCTCTCAAGAATTCCGTTTGGTCGGCCAAATTTTGGCCGACCAAACTCGTGATCTGATTGGCTGTTGAAACGCCGGAAGTGAAAATGCCATCGTGATTGCGCGGAGCTCTCGCGAAGTCCTCGAGACTAATCCGCCATAAGTGTACGAAGAAATTTGCTCCCTTTTGTTCTTACAATGCCGTGGACGGTGCAACTTGATTTTTTTTGTATAAATGGAGATATGCCATCTGAAATATCTCATAACTTGTCCAGAATCGGGTTTGAATCTCTGGAACGAGTGAAATTAGCGATTCCGTTGTCGAGCTCTGTGGCCATGGGGTTGAAAGAACTTTGGCACAAAGTTCCCTGATGTTTTGAAAGCCGCTAAATAGCTGGTTCTTTCAAATGGCAATGAAAGCCGATGCATATTGGTTTTCTGGATGAGACAAGGG